>NC_062283.1:29463397-29795416 GCF_902655055.1 Lutra lutra | reverse complement strand
AAGTGAAAGCCAGGGAAGGAAACCGCTCTTATGAGAAAAAAAGAAGGCTCTCACCTGCTGCTGCCGCTGGAAACGAGGTGGCAACGACTTCTGGTATTTGGGGTAGCCCAAGCCCTGGCTGGGGGGCTGCCGGGTGGGACCAACCCCATCACCCTTGGATTCCACCTTTGGGGCTGGGGTCGTAGCAGGAGAGGGAACTTCTTCTGGTTGTTCAGAACCCTCTTTTGAGGGCAGTTGGGGTTCCACTGCATTGACAAAAAGATAATCATCAGGGTGATCTGGTCCCCCGAGACCTGTGCCCAACAGCCCACTAACTCCGCTCTCCCCTCCAACACCCTCTCTAAAGAAGAGCCAACGATGGTGGCATGAACTATCCAGGAAACCTCGAAAGCAAGAGGTCACTGCTCACCAGGAACTCAGGGAGTAAAACCTCCCCCACCTCAGATATCCATACGAGCAAAGGAACCCCTTTTTTCTTCCACCACTGATCGTTTGATAAACTGAAACCATGCCTTCTGCTTCATTTCCTCCCAACCTTACCACCTGTGCCCTCAGCCCCAATGGAGGAAAAAAAAGACACCTAGAGTACCCTATCCCTATTTCCATACCTGGGCTGGCTTCGAAGCTGCCACTGCTGGTGCTACTGGTACTGCCGCCACCACTCACCAGCGTGGGAGCTGGAGCCACACCTGGAGCGGGGGCCGACTGGGCAGGAGGGGATGGTGTTGGTTCTTCCGATTCTTTTTCTGGTGTTGGGGCTGGTGCTGGTGGAGGAGCTGGAGGTGCAGAGAGTTCTTTGGGGACTGCAGGTGGTGGAGCTGGGGCAGGAGGGGCAGCAGGTGGGACAGCAGGCTCTGCTTTGAGCCGCTTGTCAGGTGCCCCAAACTTCTCATCAAGTCGCTTGAGCTTTTCTGCGCAGGCTGCCCGGCGCTCCTCTTGCATGCGACGCTCTTCCTCCTCTCGTCGGCGCCGAGCCCGCTCCACAGCCAAGGAGATCTCAGATGAAGATTGTTTTCGCCGCTGCCGCCAGGCCTCATCCTCATCTTCGGGTGCTGGGGGCTTGCAGGGAGGGCCCCCCCGATCCTGTCAATGGGCAGACCCGGCAGGGCCAGAGGTGTTAGTCGTCAGATTTCTTATCTTTTCCACAGACTGACCAACTGTCTCTAGCTGTGGGGGCAGGCACCGGCCTTGGGTTGGTGGCCTCTCTGGGTAAGGACAAACTCATCCTAATCTTGTTTCCGCTCTCCTTTCAGAGCCTGAACACCCAGGGCTCCTTGTTCTTCCTCACCAGCATCCCATTTCTTTTAACCCAGGCTCCCATAACACCAAAGACGTCCCAGAGATGCTCTGGATGCTTTTCAGAGCTGCTCCACTGCTTTACACTTCCTGGAACCCATTCCTGACCATCCCCCCAGCTTCCTCTATCACTAGTGCTTCAACTTCTCAGCTGACACTCATCTCCCACAACTGACCCTTCTCAACCCCTCATTGTAGACACTCACTGGGTAGTCCCCAGGGGGGCCCCAGTTCCCGGTGGGGCCCCGGTGAGGTGGGGGTGGGGGAGGCTTTGGGGCAGGAGGCCCCGGCTCTGTCTCTGGAGGCCGAGAGGTCTCTGCCCAGGCCGTCTTAGGAGGGGGCGGTTCGCTGCCGGGGGAGTTGCCCTTTTTGCCATCTGCTTCAGGGGGCCGTTCCTCACCAGCAGCTGACTGGGACTCCTTGCTGTGAGCAGACCAACAATGGAATTAAAATCAGCTGAAAACCAGCTCCCTTAAGAGGATATTACTGTGAGAGAAACAGCCCCCAACTCACTGGCCCTCAGCTCCCTCCTCATCAGAGTCTCGCCCGTCTTCCTCATCGCTGAACTTGAGCTTTTCAGTGTAGTCGACCTCTTCATGGGCCCCTATGGGGAGAAGGGAAAATTGATATCCCAAGCATTCTGCTCTCCAACCTCAGCTAACTTCTGGAACAGAGATCAGGGTCTGGTATTATGGAGTGCAAATGCGCTCCCAACACCAATCCCTCTCTGCATGAAGCCACACTGAGAGTCCTGGCATTCCCACACCTCTCAGTACTTTACCAGAACTTGGCTTTCTGCCATCTGTTTCCCCTACCCTTCAGCGTCTCCTTTTCTCCCACACAATCTCACCCACACAATCCCCTATTTATTCATCGGATTTTGACTTTTGAGATCAAAAGACTTTATCCTTCATATGCACTGACCTGCCCAACCATCATCATTCTCCTGGTCCAACTGGTCAAACTCTTTGAGGTTATCCTCTTTAAGAATCGAAGGCCGACCTACAGGCTCTACAAGGCGCATTGGCGGCCCTGAACCTCGAGGGCCTGCCACACGGGGGAAACGGCTGCATGTGAAAAGACAATTGGGAGACAGAGTGTCAAAGATGGCATGTTGTAGAACCACATACAAGACTCAGCCTCTGGGCCAGAAGACCATCTCCCTAAGAGGCTTCCCCTGCCCCAACCAGAAACCCACACCTGGATTACTCACCTGGGCCCATCAGGAGTAGGGTATCGGTAAGGCCCCTGGGGTCCATAGGGTGGAGGAAATGGGAGATACGGGGGATACATCTGCAAAATGGCCCAAGAGCAGATGCTCAGAGGAACAAATATGCAACCAGCTCCCTAAACCTATCATCCTTCCCTCTGTCATAGGTCCCGGCTTTCTTTCTGTCCCCTCCAAAGGCTCAGTCTTAGTTGGTAACACTTTAGTTTCAAGTGCAACCACTCCAAAACAAGATATGCAAACTCACGAAGGGCGGCATCATTCCGCGGTAGGGAGGGAACTGGGGTGGGCCCGAAGGCTGTAGCGCCCCCCGGGGATCATGGCTGTGATGAAGTTTGGAGTCTGGGCCCTCCAGCTCATCAGGGCCACGCCCACCTCCGTCCCTCCAAGTTGTAGAATCTGTATTTTAGAAAAAGCAAAGAAGGAACATAGCTAAAAATGATGGAGAAAAAGGTGAATACGCCAGAACTCAGCTCTGAGATGGAATAAAGTACTGTTCTGGACAAAATATAACCAACCACTCACTCACCCACCCAACTCACAAATGTTAACCACTCACTTTGGGGGCGGAGGCTTGGTCCGGGCCCAGACGACTGTTCGGCAGACTCCCTTTCCTTGGCAGCCTTGTCCTGGTCGCCAGCCGCCTGCAGGGTCGGAAATTCCTCTCGAGAGAATCGTGACAGTAGGCTTGATGCCCTTCCACCTGTTGGGGTTCAGAGTAGCAGACCAAAAAATACCAAAAAACCCCAAAAAACATATTTACTGAAAATGTACCACAAAACTCGAAGGCTCTGATAGTACCAGATCATCAAATTCCTGCTTTCAAATTCACCCCCTACACACTGAGTATCCACTCCCCAATAAACAAGGTCAGTTCTGGGACACCCCCTCGACCTCGCTTAAGACAGAAATGAACTTGCTCATGTGGCCTGTGAAACCTAATATGGGGCCCAAAATTTAGCCAGAGAACCAAAGAACACTTTGCTAAACGTATAGTGCAGGGCTCCTACCTATCACAGGGCACAGAACAAGCTCCCCAAGCAGCCCTGCACTCACCATCTCCATGTGCTCCATGGGTGACGCTGGCTTGTGCCCAGGACTTTACCCCGCTTGGAACCGAAGGAGTGTTCTGGGGAAGCAGAGAAATAATAAACAGTGATGTGAGTGGTGGAACTACAAACCATTCTTGCCCCCAGCCATTCAATACCACCTAGTTCTTCACACACCTCGGGGGCTGCTGGGGGTCGTTTCTGTTGGTTGGAGGCAGGCGTCTGTGAAGCCGGCAGTGGCTGCGATTCCGGCGGCTGAGCGGTTGAGGCATCGGAACTAAGGAAATGGTAGGATGGGAAAGTTATCCAGGACCTGAGATGCCTCCACTACTTGTCCAACTGATGGAGGACAGGAAGTGAACCCAAGCCCATCTGTTACTATTTACAAGTACTTGTAACAAAATACTATAATTTAGTCACCCCGTGTAGGCTGTCTTCTCTTTGTTGATCCCTTCCTTCCACCTCACAGAAAGGTAAAAGTATCATTCCTTAGTCCTCTAACTAAAGAGCCCTGGAATAACCAAGAGGCTTCCCTCGGTCTCTGGATCTTATGTGGCTGGGCTAGACCAAGCCCCAACCCACTCCTAAAGTTCAAAGTTAAGATAGTCATTACTCTAGGTCCCCCAGACCTCTGTCTACCTCTTGGGGTCGGACTGCTCCTGTTTGCTTGCCCATCCTGTTCCGTCTTTCGGCACTAGTGAGACGTTGGGGTCATTGCCTTTGTTCTCGGCTTTCAGGCTTGGAAGGTTGGCTGGGGGTGGCATACGCCGGGCAATGGCAACTTTCCCAAGACTCTGCAGGCCATGGCGAGGGGCAACTAGAGAAAAGATAGAAGGGTGAAGAACGCCCCATGTGGACAATCAGACAGTTTCCTACCCTAGGCCCCATTTGTACCACCTTAAAGTCTTATTACCAAACTTTTTTTTAAGAAACCATTCCTTCCTTTGCCCTCAGCAATCTCTAAAATTCCACTGTAAACACTAAGATGCATTACAGTTGATGCTTCTTTGTTGGATGGTTCATCTTGAGCCTGCAGGGAGCAAGCTGGCCCCAGACTTCTCCAAGTCCACATTTCTTTGCCTCCAGTTCTTACGTGTCCAAAGACCGGGAACTACAGACACGCCTTTGTAGGAGGGTCACTGGTGTTCATCCAAAGCCCAATGTTCCCTATGGGACCCAAGATAAAGCTGGGAAGTATCTAGTGTTCCTCTAGTGTTTTAATACTTGGCTATAACCATTTCCCTTCAAAGAGCTTTAAAAATGTATGCCCCACTCATGCCCAGCCTCTAGGAATTAGGAACATCTTGGCAGGACCCTCACCAGCGGGTTTCTGGATCTCTAAGGACTTGCCCTTATACGTATCAAACAGGTTGAGCGAGGAATACTTCTTTCCATCCTTCCCCTTGGCAGTCGGCCCCGAGCGATCGGACATTGCGCTGGAAGCTCATTGAGTACGTTGGGTCCTGCAGGCACCTCCCCCAAAACGTGCCGGAGCCTGTGGGCCAAACACCAAGTGTTTCAGTCTCTGCTCCCTTTACTGACTCCAAGAGAAACCTAGATGCTCGTCTGCATTTTCACTAGGGGCCCAGATACTTGGCCCTCTGATGTCTTTTTCTCTAGCCTGTTCATACTCTCCCATCCCTTTAAGCAACTCCCACAGAGCCCAAATGCCATGGTCCCTCTTTTCCCCAGACACCTCTTGCCAAGGAAATCTAAATAAAAAATCTAGTATCCTTCTGGTAGTAGACACACACTTCCTTTTGTGCCAGTATATTATAAAGGTAGTCACTTCTTCATTATCCTAAGTAAGAACCTCCCTCCACCAAAAGCATTCCAGAGACATATGATAAAACACGGCAAGTCCCAGCCCCAGAGACAACCAGAAAGAGGCATACAGCTCCATCCTGCAAGGAACAGAGCTTTAGACACCAGCTCCCTAACTGTGCCCCAGGTTTCTTTCCCAGCAGCCTCACTCCCATCTGGGGAGGTTTACACGAAGGTATGCCGGGAGTTTAACGATTTTATGAGCTTGCTCAGCCAGACTGGGGTCTGGTGCCAGATAATTCCTCATGGAATTGGGGCTCTACATACTCCCAAGCTACAAAACCCCTAGTATTTGGAATATTCACCCATTTTTCCCTATATTTGCCCCCATCCCAGCTCCTGGAAAAAAAAATCTGGTCTCCAGATGAAAACACTGGTGGGCTCTGCTATGCAGATGTGAGAAAAACAAAACATTACGGAGCCACCTCCAGCACACTCTGTAACCATGGGGCCAAAGCCAGATGAACTTCATTTTCCTCCCCTCAGTAAGAATGTTCATCAGCAGTCATTTCTTTTCCCAATATCCCTTCCTCCCCAAGCAGGCCAAACTCTGCATCGTCAGTGGGTTCCTGAGTGACCAGGCATTCATTTATAGGAAGGAATGGCGTACAGGAAAGAAATGGGAGGTGGTGGGAAATCCAGGCAGACCCGCGATAAAAAGCTGAGTAAAATCAGGATAAAACCAGGGAAAAGTTTTAGACAGGTAAGATAAAGACTCCAGTCTTTGAAAAATAAATACATGAAGGAAAAGGGGATAGACAAATAGTGGAGCAACACTAATAAAAAGGGTCAACATGAAAGGACGTGGAAAACAATACATTTAACCAGAAATGGTAAAGAAAAGATACAGAGCAAAGTAAGAGGGCAATGTCAAGACACCCAAGGTAAAAAAGGGGTGGGGGTGAGACAGAAAGGAAACAGGAAAAATGAAAAAGCACAGAAAGACTGAGGAACATAGAAAGCAAAGATGTAGAATAAAAGCAGGGTTCCAGGGTGGGAGTGACTCGACGCGAAGAGGGGCGTCAAGAAAGGGGAACCCAAGTACTGGGTGGATGGGAGGGTGGCCCAATATGGAGGAAAGGAGACTCTCCGAGGATCCGCGGGCGCGGCCCACCCCAGAGTGGCGGCGGGGAAGGGGACCCACAGACTGGGGTGAAGAGACCAAGAGCGCAGCTGAGGGTGGGGAGCTCAGGGCCCAGAAGAGGGGGTCACCCCATGAAGCCAGGAATGTGGGTGATTAAGGGCAGGCCATAGACTGTGTGTGAGGGGTTGGAGGTCCGGGTACCAAGCTGGGGTATCAGAGGGGGAGGGGCAGGCAGGCCCGGCAGCAGGAGGACAAAATGGCGGCGGCTAATGGCAGCTTCTTCTCCCCACCCCCCCGCCGCCGGCCCGCCACCGCCGCCGCCGCCGCCGCCGCCGCCGCCACCACCGCTCCCTCGCCGGAAAAGGGCGTTAGCACTCGGCTCCCCAGACTCACCTGGCCGGGTGCGCGGGGGTCCGGGACCGGGGCCTAGGGGGTCCCCGAGGTGGGATGGCGGTGGGGCGGGGGCGGATGGCGGCGGATGGCGCCGGGTTCGGCTCCTCCCGTCTCCCTCGCTCACTCCGCGGCTAGGCTCCGACTAACGGCCCATCCGGGCAACCGCCGCCCCCGGGAGCAGCCCCCCCCCCTCCCGCCTCCCTCAGCGTGTGGCACGCCCCCTTATTTGCATAAAGGGCGGGGCACCTTCTACCCTATCCCTCTTTACTTCGAGGGCTGTCCTTATTTGAAAAAAAAAAGGCTGGGTGTGCAGATCAGGCATAGGTTATTTGCATAAAGAGGAGGGACTTTCAGACGCTAGGATGCCGGTTGGCCAAAGAGACGCGATCCCGGCGTCGGCCGTTAAGACGCGTAGAGGGGAGGGAATGCAGTGGCCGTCCGCCGGGCGGTTACGGCGCAGGATTTGCACGACGAATGCGGGGGAAGGGGCGGAGCGTGCGTCGTGCGTTCGTGGAAATATGCGAGCGGAGAAACGTAGGGACGCCAAGAGTGGAACGAAACGATGGAAGACTGGCAGCGTTTTCAGCAAAGGAGATGGAGCGAGAGCACGGGGCGGAAGGGATTGGCTGCCGGGGGGCGGAGCTTACGTAACGAGGGAAGAGTCCCGACTCACGCGTCCATTCGCGAGAGGTGAAAGCATCAGAGAGGCGGGGCCTTCTAGTTATTAAATCACGTCATGCAAATGAAGTGAATAGACAGGCCAATCCTGGGGTGCAGAGGAGGGTCTCGTCGGCCCCATGCAGTGTAGGCATTCTTTTGCTAGTTCTATTTATTTGCATAATACATGCAAATCATTTGAACAAAGGTAGGATAGGAATGACCTCTTCATCAACCTATCGGCAACCAGTGACTAAGACATTTAATTTTATAACCTATAATTTTTATAAATATATTTGTATATCTGATATTATTGGCAGTTTGTATTCCCTTCACAATGGGTTTCATTCTACTAAGTGTACTAGTTCCCTCCTTTGTCTCTCCTATTACTGTGCTCCAATCAGACCTACTACCCGTTCAGCAAATCATTCGAAAACTATATTTCGAAGGCGTGAGAGATATCCACAATATATTATGAAAGTAGAGGAATAAAATCAGATCCTGCCTGGGGAGGTTCAGGAATGCCTCTAGAAAAACGTGGATCTTATTAAGAAATGTGAAGAACTAGTCAGGATTTAGCCAAGTTTGAGGAGAGGTTGCACAGCTCAGGCCCAGTGAACTGATGAGCAGAGGCATGGTTTTGGCGACCTGTGCCTCAGCTGGTGTGACTAAATTAAGTGCCTGTCCATTATGGAAAGTGAGAGCCGGAAAATTCGCAAGAATCTGATAAGAATTTTATCCTGAGGCACATTAAGATGGTTGAGATGCAGTTGCTAAGCATTTGAAATGGTTCTCGTGTCCCCCTCTCCCTGGTCTCCTACCACAGCAAAATTTCTTGGAAGAGTTACCCATCCTCACTGTCACCAATTTCCCTCCTGTCAGTCATTCTTTTTTCTTTCCTTTTTTAAAAAAAAAACATTTTATTTATTTATTTGACAGAGAGAGACAGTGAGAGAGGGAACACAAGCAAGGGGAATGAGAGAGGGAGAAGCAGACACCCTGCTGAGCAGGGAGCCCGATGCAGGGCTCAATCCCAGGACTCTGGGATCAGGTCCTGAGCTGAGGGCAGCTGCTTAACAAATGAGCCACCCAGGTGCCCCCTGTCATTCATTCTTTTTTTTTTTTTTTTTAAGATTTTATTTATTTATTTGTCAGAGAGAGAGAGGGAGAGAGAGCGAGCACAGGCAGACAGAATGGCAGGCAGAGGCAGAGGGAGAAGCAGGCTCCCTGATGAGCAAGGAGCCCGATGTGGGACTCGATCCCAGGACGCTGGGATCATGACCTGAGCCGAAGGCAGCTGCTTAACCAGCTGAGCCACCCAGGCGTCCCCCTGTCATTCATTCTTAAACCAACTCCAGTCAAGCCTTCACCCCAATTTTTTAGCCAGTGTGCTAAAAGGACATTAGTCTTATGTCTTGAAATAGCATTTATTGTGCTGATGACTCCCAAATTCATATCTTCACTGCAGACCTCTCTGACAAACTCCACACTCGGATACACAGCTATGTACTTGACATCTCCTCTTGGTTTTCTAACAGATCATTTCAAATTCAGTATGTCCAACACTGAACATTTGATCTCCTCAAAATTTGCTCTCTCCACAGCCTTTGTCATATCAGCTGATGGCAACTTAAAAATTATAGTTAAGGCAAAAACCCTGGAATCTTCATGGACTCCCTTCTTTATTTCACTCCCCACTTTTAATCAGACGGGAACTGCTGTCTTGAGAAATATCCAGAATCCAGCCAATTCACTTACACTGCTTCCACCTTGATCTCTTCTCACCTGGGTTACAGGAACTTGCCTTTAGTCTGCCCCTGCCCCTACTGCCTATTCTCTGCACTGCAGCCAAAGTGGGCCTTTTCTCAGAGGAGGCCTCAAAGGACTCCCTTGCTCAAAGTCCTACAAAGCCTCTCAGTCTCTCTCAAAGTCCTTAGGAGTGGCCTACAAGACCCTAAATGATTTGGCCCCCTGATTTTATCACTTTCCCTACTTCTGCCAGGCATGTCTCACCTTGGAGCCCTTTTGCTTCTCTTTCCTCTACCAAGTTGACCCTTCCCCGCAAAACCCACGACCCTTACTCCTTTACCTCTATGATGTCTTTGTACAGTGTAGGTCGTCTTCTCAATGAGGCCTACCCTGATTACACATTCAAAATTTTAATCTTCCCTGACCATCATGTTACCCCTGAACCCCTTTAACCTGCTCTACTTTTTCTTCTAACATCATATAAATTTTAAATTACAGTTATTGTTTGTTGTGTGTCCTCTTCGCATACCATTTTCCACAACAGAGTATAAACTTCACAATGGCAAGGATCTTTGTTTTGTGACTCTTATAACCCAAGCACCTAGAATAAGGAATGGTACAACGTTGATGCCCAATAAATGATTTTTTTTAAGATTTTATGTATTTATTTGACAGAGAGAAAGAGATGAAGAGAGAGAGAGAGCAAGCACAGGAGCAGGAGGAGGGGCAGACCTAGGGAGAAGCAGGCTCCCCAATGAGCAGAAAGTCCAACTCAGGGGATCCAAGGACCCTGAGATCATGACCCAAGCCAAAGGCAGACACTTAACTAATTGAGCCACCCAGGCACTTCCCATGCCCAATAAATTATTTTAAAGTCTTTTTATCAAAGCATATTATATTTATTTATTTTTGATGAATTTTCACAAAATGAGCAGAACATGTAGCCAAAAATAAAACCTTGACTAGCACCATGGAAGCTGCTAGAGGGCCTCTTCCAGTCACCGCCCTCCCCCAAGGCTTAGTACTATCCTTAGAACAACATACATGTATGTATATATATATATATTTAAAGATTTTATTTATTTATTTGACAGAGAGACACACAACGAAAGACAGAATACAAGCAGGGGGAGTGAGAGAAGGAGAAGCAGGCTTCCCTCTGAGCAGGGAGCCTGATGCAAGGCTCGATCCCAGGACCCTTAGATCATAACCTGAGCTAAAGACAGACGCCTAACAACTGAGCCACCCTGGTGCCCCTATAACAACATATGTTAGTTTTGCCCTCTCTTGTACTTTATACAGATGGCATTGTATAGTAAGGGTTCTCCTGTGTCTGTCTTCTTTTGTTCAACATTATGTTGAGGAAGTCCATCCACACTGCTGCATGTAGTTGTGGCTTGTTCATTCTTGTTGCGGTGTAATAATAGTCTGATATATGACTAGAACCCAATTTATTTATCTTGAATGAATGAATTATTTAAGTTCCAGCTCCTTTATATCTTCCTTGGTGTCACCAGGGTTGTTGCAAAGATTAAGATAATTAGTACACAGAAAGCATTCAGGGTGGTATAGGGTGGGTGCTCAATAGCTATTGATTTTGTTATATTCAGCTATTTTATCCAACTTGCAGTGATCTCTTCCTCATCTGAAGTGCCACACAGTTACTGTAGCACATTTTAGGAGGCTAACCTGGCTTCGCCACTGGGAAGAGCCAACACTCCTGTCCTCAGTACAGGAAACAAGTTGGGGTAATAATTCGATTATTACCTGGGATAATAATTCGATTATCCCTTCCCAGAAAGTCAGGAAATCTGAAAAAGTGGCCAGAGACTGGGGAATGCTAGAGTTAACTCATCTGGACCTGTTGGAGGAAAGGTCTAGGAATAGCCTTACTGAAGGCTTAGGAACTCTGACGTTCCTTCCTTCTCTGGGATTGGCTTTTTTTTTTTTTTAAGATTATTTATTTATTTATTTGACAGATGGAGATCACAGAGAAGCAGGCAGAGAGAGAGGAGGAAGCAGGCTCCCTGCTGAACAGAGGGCCTGATTCGGGGCTCGATCCCAGGACCCTGGGACCATGACCTGAGCCGAAGGCAGAGGCTTTAACCCATTGAGCCACCCCGGCGCCCCTCTGGGATTGGCTTTTTAATCCTTTCTACCATCCAAGTATTCTGTATCCCCAGTATCTGTACTCAATATCCTCCAAATAGAAGTCCCCTTTCCCTTTATTAGACTCAGTTCGGCAGCTTGTCCCCTAAAAGGACCTCACTGACTCATTTAGTGCTTAAGTTATCAGATGTTATAGTTTTGTGAATCCTTTACTCAATTCAATAGCATCATCAGTTCTTTCATCCATCCATCCATCCATTCAAGTTTTAAACATTATAAAGAGCTTCTGATACATCAGGCACTGTGAAATAGATCATATCATCCCCATTTTCAGATGAAAGACTGAGAAAGGTTTAGTGATTTTGTTAGGTAAACTAAGACTAGTGGTGGAGAATATTGGTTCAAGATAACCCTTGCTTGGGGCCCCTGGCTGGCTCAGTCAATAGAGCATGTAACTCTTGATCTAGGGGTTGTGAGTTGGAGCCTCACACTGGGTGTAGAGATTACTTAAAAAAAGCAAAATCTGGGCACCTGGGTGGCTCAGTGGGTTGGGCCGCTGCCTTCGGCTCAGGTCATGATCTCAGGGTCCTGGGATCGAGTCCCGCATCGGGCTCTCTGCTCAGCAGGGAGCCTGCTTCCCTTCCCCTCTCTCTGCCTGCCTCTCTGTCTACTTGTGATCTCTCTCTCTGTCAAATAAATAAATAAAATCTTAAAAAAAAAAAAAAAGGCAAAATCTTAGGGGCACCTGGGAGGCTCAGTGGGTTAAACCTCTGCCTTCAGCTCAGGTCTTGACCTCAGGGTCCTGGGATTGGGCCCCGGATTGGGCTCTTTGCTCGGCAGGAAGCCTGCACCCCCCCTCTGCCTGCCTCTCTGCCTACTTGTGATCTCTTGCTTTGTAAAAAAAAAAAAAAAAAAAAAAAGCAAAATCTTAAGGGAAAAAAAGAGAGAATCCTTGCTCTTTCCCATGGGCCTGGGTGATATTTTTTTGTCTGTACATGTCTTTTTGTCCCATCTAAATTCCTTGAGAACAAGGCTATCATATATCTGTACTCTCCCTTGAAGTACAAAACCATCTGCTATAGTTGACACATTACAAAATTGTGGATGGATTGTTCATATGGGCAAATCCTTTGGTGCCCTTCCCTCAATGATGCTTCACTTCTTCCCAGACCAAGGGAAAAAAATCCCCCCAAACGGAGACCAAACTGACTTGATCTGGAGAAGGATAGTTTATTTAATTTAGTGCACCTCTGGCCCACAATTCTGTGCCCTTTTTCCATGTTGGGGTCTTTAGAAGTCCCATCAATCTCACCACATCTCCCCTACCACAAATCAGGGCAACTCAGAGATATTTTTCTTGGCTGGGGGACCTGCTGGCTTCTCCTGTTCTCTTGCTTTCTCCTCGTACATCAGGATCCTAGTTGAGATGGGAAGAGACAGAGGGATCAGGGGACTGTCTTCTCAAGAGAATAAATCTTAGGCTACTGTGAAAGTCTGGAGGAAGACAGGGGTTATTATGGTCAGAGGAGAAGGAAGAAGAGTAGGGATGGCCATGCTAGGGGCTGCAGGGACCCGAACAATGGATAGGGATAGGAACTTGGAAGGGTCCCTCAAAGAAGGGAAGAAATGGACGCTGAGTAATGTATGGGTGAGCCTGGGGATGGGGGTAGGGTTGAGGAGAAAACAGGTAAGCATAAGAAAGGTTGGCACTGGACCCTCACATTTTTAGGATGGCAGATCTCTTGCCCAGCATCATCTTGAGGAAGTCAGAGTAACTGAAAGTCTCCCCAGAGCTGCCAGACACCTCCCTGATTAATTTCTTGAGCTCCATGTGGGTCTTGGGGACCCCAAGTTTCTCCAGCATCCGCTTCAGGGACATGATATCTAGAGGCAGAGGAGAGGGGATGAGAAGAGGGGAGCCTCTCTCTCTCTGTCTTCGCCTTCCCATTCCCATTCTTGTCCCTCCTACTCTGGTAGCTGAACCCTCTCCCAAATCACCAGGAATAAGCACGGTAGGAGACACCTCCCTCTTCCTGGGTCTGCACATGCCCCCATCACCCTTTTCTCACCGATATCTCCGTTTCCATTCAGGTCAAACTCCATGTATTTCTCTGGGTGAGGGGAGAAAGCAGATAGGGTAAGCACTGGCTGGAGGGTCCCAGGGAGGGGCAGCACAGGGGATTGAGAAAAGGGCCTCTGACCAAGTGCTAGGTGGGGAAGATGTGGAAGGGGGAGGTAGGGCAGGCAGAGGAAGTGCCTCTGGGTGGGGTTGAGGGGCCCTGTTAAGGTGTGGGGAACCAGAGAGGGTGCTGAGAGGGGCAGCTCAAGGAAAGAGACTGCAACAAGGGGGAACAACGGAGGCAGCCTCCCTTTTTCCCACCACACATGTAGACTCTGCGTCTCTCAGGTCCCTTCTCTGTTCTTGAGGAAATCCCCCCCCCACTCCCCCTCTGCCCCTTCAGTTTCCCCCTCACTCTTGAAGGTTTCCAGTTTGGAGGGCAGATCCTCATCACTGCTATATTTGGGATCATCCAGGAATTGCTGTGGGGAGAAAGCAAGGAGCCAGGATATGTCCCCTGGTTCAGGGGCCCCTTCCCCCCAGGCTCTGCCCCCTTAGATCTTCCTTTTACCTTGTTGATTTCATCCAGTCTCTCTTCCTGCTGAGCCTTCAGCAGCCCAAAGGCTTTTCCTCCTGAGGGGACACAGAGGTTAATGTTTCCTCACCCCCCATTCCTCTTCTTTCTTCCACACCAGCCCACGGTCATCACAGTTCTGCCCTCCTAGGTCTGCTCACCACCTCCTAGCCCTGCCCAGGTCTGTCCATCTCCTTGCTCTCATTTTAGGCTCTGCCTCTTCTACCTTCCTTACCCTGTAAATCCCTGGTTTGGCTCATAGCTCAGTAGATGCTGATGGAGAGACCAGTAGATAGGTGGATAGAGACCGAGCTGGAGCTCTGTCTACTGGCTCTCCTCTCCCATCAGCCTTCTCTGAGGCCTCCCTCCTGAACTTCCCCTTTCCCCTCATTCCCTCCTCCTCCAGTCCCAGGCCTCACTTCCCCCTCAGCTTCTGCTGACATGAGCTCCCCAGGAGGAAGGGGCCAGCGGCTCTAGGATTGAGGTGAGAAAATAACATTCTCCTAAACTCCTCTTAAGGAGAGCCCAATCTGTGCAGGAAAGAAAGAAGCCGCTGGAGGTGTGGGGGAGGGGTATTTACTCTCCGGAACAAATAAATGGTCTTTGAACAGGTCTGGAGGGTCAGGTAAGTCTTAAGGCTTGCATTTTGTCAGGTGTCACGAGTCTGGGCACACAGGTTTGGGTACACAGCCGAGGAAGGGCTGACTGGATTTTTCTATAATGTGAATGGGAGAAAAATCTGAAGTCCGCAGGCAGATCTAAAAGGATGGCAAGACGGTGTAGGGTCCGAAAGGGAGAGAAGCCTCCCTCTGGGTCTGAGGCACTTGGAAATAGGGCAATGCCTAACACATGAGTCGTATTTGTTCGCTTTCAGATGTGCAATGGAACCCGCTCATCTTATCTCCTCTGAAATAGTTTGTGAAATCTACAGAGCTCAGGAATTCAAGAATTTAGGTAGATTCTCTGGGGGAACTGAAAGTGGTGCTGAGAGAGATAGTATTTGTGGACACAAGAACCAGGGGGTGAAGCTGATGTTAGGGGCGTGTGAGTGTGTCTGTGTGTGTGTGTGTGTGTGTGTGTGTGTGTACGTGTGCCTGCACACGTGCATGTGTGTGATTAGGTATCAGTCACCACGGGTTCAAGAGAGTGGGTAAGTTGCCTCTAAAAAATGTCTTCCCCACTCACATCCTGTTTCCTTTTTTGTTGTATGGGTAGTCGCTTCCAGGGGAGAAGAGGCTAGCACGTTCCCCTCACTGAGACATTTTTGTTCAAACTCACCACCCAGGGGTGCCTGGGTGGTTCAGTCGGTTGACTGTCTGACTCTTGGTTTCTCAGGATTGCGAGATCTAGCCCTGCGGGGGGCTCCCTGCTCAGTGGGGAGTCTGCTTGAGATTCTCTCTCTCCCTCTCACTCTGCGCAACCCCCTCTCAAATAAATAAATAAATAAATAAATAAATAAATCTTAAATAAATATATAAATAAATAAACCACAAACTCCCCACCCAGAGCTCCACCCACCCTGCGCCAGCATCGATGGAGACACCTTTCCTTCTCCTCTCGCCTTCACATTACTTCCCCTTCTGCAGCTGGGAGCATTCACTTCTCACTGCCTTCTCCCTGACCCGTGCAAGTGGGGGACGTGCTGGGGTGAACTCAGAATTCTGGACTTCCCTTTACTGTAGCTGCCTCTCTCCTTTCAGAGAAAGCTGCAACCGTATGCTCAGGTCTTAGCGCCTAGTGGGGGGAATTCATTTCTTTATTCATATTTTCATTTGACAAATAATTATCAAGTGCAGGGGCGCCTGGGTGGCTCAGTGGGTTGAGCCTCTGCCTTCGGCTCAGGTCATGATCTCAGGGTCCTGGGATCGAGCCCCGCATCGGGCTCTCTGCTCAGCGAGGAGCCTGCTTCCCACTCTCTCTGCCTGCCTCTCTGCCTACTTGTGAACTCTCTCTCTCTCCGTCAAATAAATAAATAAAATCTTTTAAAAAATTAAAAAAAAATAATTATCAAGTGCACACTGAATGCCACCTCAGTGATCCAAACACATAGACCATAAAAATAAACATATTGGGATGCCTGGCTGGCTCAGTCAGTGGAGCATGTGACTCTTGATCTTGGGATTCAAGCCCCACAGTGGATGTAGAGATTACTTACAAATAAAAAAAATTCTAAAAATAATAAACATATCAAAGGTGGCAAGTACCTACGCAGAAAAACAAAGTAGGGAAGGGGGATAGGAAGTGCTGTGGTAGACTGCTGTTTTATTTTTATATTATTTTCTTTTTACTATTTTTAAATATTTTATTTATTTATTTGAGAGAGAAAGAGCTTGAGCTGGGGCGGGGCAGAAGGAGTGGGAGAGGGACAGGCAGACTCCCTGCTGAGCAGGGAGCCTGTGGGGGGACTTGATCCCAGGACCCTTCAATCATGATCTGAGCTGAAGTCAGATGCTTAACTGACTGAGCCACCTAGGGACTGCAGAGAGGCTTCTCTGAGAAAATATTTGAGCAAAGATTTCAAGTAGGAGGATATCTGACTAGTTCAGTGCAGCATGTAACTCTTGATCTTGGGGTTGTCAGTTTGAGCCCCATGCTGGGTGTAGAGATTACTTAAAAATAAAATCTTAAAAAAATTTTTCAAGAGATATGGAAATAAGCCATGTAGCTATATGAGAGAGGAGCATTTCAGACAAGTGCAAAGGTCCTGAGGTAAGAACATGTCAGGATAGGGGCGCCTGGGTGGCTCAGTGGATTAAGCCGCTGCCTTCGGCTCGGGTCATGATCTCAGTGTCCTGGGATCGAGCCCCGAGTCGGGCTCTTTGCTCAGCAGGGAGCCTGCTTCTCTCTCTCTCTCTCTGTCTGACTCTCTGCCTACTTGTGATCTCTCCCTCTGTCAAATAAATAAATAAATAAAATCTTTAAAAAAAAAAAAAAAAAAGAACATGTCAGGATAGCTGGAGTGTTTGTGAAGCAGCAGGATGGCCAGTGTAGCTGGAGCCAGGTGTATGAGTGGAAACAGGCAGGAGATGAGGCCAGATTGTGTAGGGCCATATAGGCCATTGGGAAGGCTCTGGCCTGTATTCAGGATGAGACTGCCTCCCAGACTATTCTTTCCATCAAGAATGGTTTGGCAGACTACCATAGGGGTATAGAGTTAGATGCTCAGAGAAACTTTCTGGGATAAAGTAACAGCTACTCTGACACAGGGCAAAAGTGGAGAGTAAGAGTATCTAGAAGGGCAAAAGAGTGAAGAACAAAACCCAGCCTAAACACAGATGTGGGGAAAGCCTGTGAAGAACAGACCTACAGGGGTCGCCTGAGTGGCTCAGTCAATCAAGCCTCTGCCTTCAGGTCATGATCCTCAGGTCATGATCCTGGGGTCCTGGGGTTGAGTCCTGCATTGGGCTCCTCGCTCAGCAGGGAGCCTGCTTCTGCCTCTGCCTGCAGTTAGCTCTGCTTGTGCTCTCCCTCTTTCTCTCTGGCAAATAAATAAAAAAATATTAAAAAAACAAAGAAGAACAGACACACTAGAAGACATCGCCCACAGACTCAGGGACCCAGACCCCACGGTCACAGAGAAGGCTGGCTCCTAGTAGCAGGGGTGAAGGAAGACTTCTGGGTAAGGGTTAGAAATGGTTGGGGGGTGCATTAGGGGGCAGCTTTGAGGAATCCATGAGAACACGGAGATAAAGAAAGTAGATAGCTCCCAGACAGGCTGCAAAATCTAGATCTGAGCAGAGATAATGCAGAAGCTCCTTAAAACAGTGGCTCTCTCAGACTGGCCCTGCCTGCAGCATTAGGCGGAAGTGTGTTAGAAATTGTCTGGTTGCAGGGCACCTGGGTGGCTCAGTGGGTTAAAGCCTCTGCCTTTGGCTCAGGTCATTGTCTCAGGGTTCTGGGGTTGAGCCTGCTTCCTTTCCTCTCTCTCTGTCTGTCAAATAAATAAATAAAATCTTTAAAAAGAAAGAAATGTGCCTGGCTGGGCCTCAGCTCAGACCTACTAAATCAGAGACTCTGGGGATGGGGCCTGACTATAGGTTTTTAACAAGTGCCTCAGGTGCTTCTGACGTGGTCAAGTGTGAAAGTCATTGCCGGGAAAGAGGTGCCCGAGCCTGTGAGGCTTGCTGAACCCAGACTGAAGGTGTCAAGGTAGCTTAAGCATGGGTTAGTGGGTGGTGGGGCTGGTCAGCCTTGGAGGAAGAAAAGGAGGAATCACAGAGGCCAGGCCTGTTTGTGTCCAGCCAAGCAGTCAGGGAGACAATGCTGAGCGGGCTCAAGAAATGACCCGCCAGAAGGACCCCATGAGATTAGAATCCCTGTGAACCGGCCCCATGTTGCTACGGGCTCTTGTTGTGATTCCATGCTCTCCAGGGGGAATTGCTGCTTAGAATTAGGCTCCATGGAGTGTGCTTACAGGAAAAGCATACACGGGCCAGAAAACTTGTTGGTGTGTGTGTCCTGTTTGCCTCTCTACCCTCCCTCTCCCACTTTGCTCTCTGCCATAGGAGGCTAACCTGTACAGAGCACATCAAGGGCACCTCTGGCTTCCAGTTGGTTTTGGCTATTGGAGAGCCTAGCAGGAAAATAGCAGGAGGGAAGACATTAAGCCGTGGGTGTTCGTTCTTCTGGCTCCCTTCCCAAGAGGTCACCTCAGGCTGGCGGAAACCTCCACTTATGCACAGTGCTTCTCACCAGGCAACCTGCACTGCAAAGCTCTATCTTCCTCTTGGATTCAGTAACCCAGGAGATAAATGTCAGGTGGTCTGTGAACTTGGAAAGGAAAAAATGTACACCCCTTTCTCATATTCAACATTACATGCATTGCTTGTCAAAATCCACATCACAGTTTAAAATTCTTTCTATTTTATTATTTTTTTTAAGTTTATTTGTGTGATCGCTGCACCCAACATGGGGCTTGAACTCTGAGATCATGACCTGGGCCCAAGGCAGAGGCTCAACCCACTGAGCCAACCAGGTGCCCCTTGAACTCCCAGCCTTAAGACCAAAAGTTGCCTGCTCTTCCAACTGAGCCAGCCAGGGGGCCCCACAGTTTAAAGTCCTTGTTCAAGCAATAATAGAGTTTGCACTGATGTGTCTTTATTTATTAAAATCTAACTTCAAGGTGCCTGTGTTTTAAGCAAACTCTACCCCCAACGTGGTGGGGCTCAAATTCATGGCCCCAAGATCGAGAGTCATGTACTCTACTGACTGAGCCAGCTGGGCTCCCTAACTGCATCACTAATGAAGTTATTTTTCCATTATTGTAAATAATAATGCTCATTTGAATACAGAAAGCTTTATCCACTTCTACAATTTTTTTAAGTAAACTCTAGCCACAATGTGGGGCTCAACTGACCAATATTTTAATTTTTTAAAATATTTTTTATTTACTTATGAGAGAGAGCGAGCATGCACAACCAAGGGGAGCTGCAGAAGGAGAGGAAGAAGCAGACTCCCTGCTGAGCAGGTAACCTGATGCAGGGCTCAATTCCAGGACCCCGAGATCATGACCTGAGCCAAAGACAAACGCTTAACCAACTGAGTCACCCAGGTGCCTGTATTTTAAATGTCTTATCTTTTATATAATGTGGTAATAAAGTACATGATTTATTAAAGTACATGATTTATTCTATCTTCTAACTTCTTTTTGAAGTTATTTATTTATTTATTTTTAGTAATCTCCAACCCAATGTGGGGCTCAAACTCACAACCCTGAGATCAAGAGTTGCATGCTCTTCCAACTGAGCCAACCATTCCAACTTTTTATTACTATTTTGGTAACTGGAATTCAATGTAATTGATTTATTTTGTTTTGTATATTTTTTACTTTATGCTTTATTAGAATGCCAAACACATCTGTGATACAGCCTGAGGAAGGCTGCTGTAATCTCTTTTCCCCCTCATCCCTTTGGACCTGGGGTGGCAATATCCCTTGGGATTCCCCTATACTCCATTCACCTTTATAAATAAACTAGCTCCTCAAATTAGCCTAATTTAAAAAAAATGTTAAAAATTTTGTTTATTTGAGAGACAGCAAAAGAGTGCATGAGCAGGGGTGGGGGCAAAGGGAGAAACAGACTCCCATTGAGAAGGTCTCAATCCTGGGACTCCAGGATCATGACTTGAGATGAAGGCAGACACCCAACTGAATGAGCCACTTAGGCGCCCTCCGATCAGCCTAATTGGAGGGTGCTGTTTCCTACTGGGACTCGGGCTGATACAGTGTGCGTGCATCAGTGTAAATGGGCAAAAGGGCTTCCTGGTGATGAGGGAGCAGGAGGTTGGCTGAAAACAAAGCAAAAGCTGGCACCTTGCACCCCCTCTCCACCCGCTCCCCTCGGTAATATGTATCACATTCCTTAGGCACCCCTGACTGCCATAAAGGAGAAACAAATAGTTAACTTGCAGAGATCACAATCCTGCAAGACAGAGTCTCCCTTGGTTTACAAATGTCCTTGAGATTTACAACAAAGAAGTTACCTTATCAATAGCCCAATTTCCAGAGGCACATAACTCAGTCCCTCAAGCCTTAATGTCACCCTCCCCTCCATAAACAAAACTGAAGGAGGCTGAGGTAGAAGGAAAAGTAAATAAAGTTAAATTTCTTCTAAACCCAAATCTCACTAACAAGGACGCTTGATAGCAGGAATGTAACATTCCACCAGGAGACTCCCAATTGTCTTTATGTTAGTGCCTCATTAGAGGGAAGAGTGGCCTTGGCTTGATAGTAACCAGGCCTTCAATATCCTGACAGTCTTCTTTACCCCAATAACCCTTCTGAATACCCCTTTGTCCTCACCTACCCAACTCCTTATATATATATAACCAGCCACTCCTCACATCCCCAGGGCAGCATCTCCGTCTGCCCACGGGTCCTGTCCCTGTGCTCTAATAAACCACCTTTTTGCACCAGAGACGTCTTAAGAATTCTTTCTTAGCCGTCGGCTCCGAACCTCACCCCACCGAACCTCACCTAGGTTCAAGAACTTCATCACTGGTGTATGCATGCACCAGACTCAGGAGCTTGGTTAACAAGATGCTCTCCCTGAAGCAAGGCAGAGAAGCATCAGCCTTACTGAAAGCCTTAGCTTTTCTAAAACATCTCCTTGGTGGGGGTCACCTGAGTGGCTGAGTGGTTAAGCGTCTGCCTTTGGCTCAGGTCATGATCCCAGGGTCCTGGGATGTAGCCCCACATCAACATCAGACTCCCTGCTCCATGGGAAGCTTCTCCCTCTCTCTCTCCCCCTGCTTGTGTTCCCTCTCTTGCTGTCTCTCTCTCTCTCGGTCAAATAAATGAATAAAATCTTTTAAAAATTAAAAAAATTAAAAAATAAAACATCTCCTTGGGCACCTGCTTGGCTCAGTCAGTCAAGCGTCTGCCTTTGGCTTGCATTGGGCTCCTTGCTCGGAGGGGATCCTGCTTAAGCTCCCCCTGCTTGGGCACTGGCTCACTCTCCCTCTTTCCTGAAAGTAAATAAATAAAATCTTTAAGAAAAATAAAACATCTCCTTGTAGGGCTTTGAGGGGAGCGTAGCAGCAATTTATTCCCAAATTTCACCTCTTGTCTCCTGGAAACCATACTCAGCCATAAGGAGATTGCACACACACACGTTCACACAAAGGCATGAGTGCTACATTTTCACAGCATACCTAGACTCCAAGTCCTGTGTTTGTGTGCCCAGATTCCAAATCGAACAGGCAGTCCCCAGCAGTGCCTCAGGGAAAATCAGGGAGAGAGGGAGGGTCCAAGTGTCACCTCTGAAAAAAGCAAATATTCCCTCCTGAGAGGAAACGCCTCAGCCCAAGGAGAGGCTGAGCGCAAGACTGACCAAATGCTTTTAAGTACTGGTAAAGTTGGGGGTGCCTGGGTGGCTCAGTTGCTTACGTGTCTGCCTTTGGCTCAGGTCATGATCCCAGGATCCTGGGATCGAGTCCCACATTGGGCTCCCCCTCCTCTGCGGGAGCCTGCTTCTCCTTTTCCCTCTGCCTGCCATTACCCCTGCTTGTGCTCTCTCGCGCTCTCTCTCTCTCTGTGTCAAAGAAATAAATTAAAAAAAAAAAAAAGTACTGGTAAAGGTGGAGAGAAAATGTTTTGAAATGTCCAAAGAGACCCAGAGGGGGCACATCTCAGAAAGTGCCAGCAAGGGACTCCTGGATGGTTCAGTTGGTTAAGTGTGTGCCTTTGGCTCAGGTCATGATCCCGAGGTCCTGGGATCCAGCCCCACATTGGGCTCCCTGCTCGTGGGGATCCTGCTTCTCCCTAGGCCTCTGTTGCTCCCCCTACTCATGTTCTCTCTCTCGCTCACTCTCTCTCTCTCAAATAAATAAATAAAATCTTTTTTTAAAGGTTTTATTTATTTATTTGAGAGAGAGAGAGATCACAAGCAGGCAGAGAGGCAGGCAGAGAGAGGGGGAAGCAGGCTCCCTGCTGAGCAGAGAGCCTGACGCAGGGCTTGATGCCAGGACCCTGAGATCGTGGTCTGAGCAGAGGCTTAACCCACTGAGCCACCCAGGCGCCCCTTAAATAAATGAATAAAATCTTAAAAAAAAAAATGAACATTTAAAAAAGATACCTGGCTGGCTTAGTTCATAGAGCATGCAATTCTTGAGCTCAGTGTCTTGAGTTTGAGCGCCATGTTGCGCATAGAGTTTACTTAAAAAAAGAAAAAGAAAAAAAAAAAAGAAATGAACAGAGATTCTGTTTGGTTAACTATGAGAAAAAAAGTAAAAAAGAGCAACAAAATCTTGCCATTTGCAATGACATGGATGAAACTAGAGGGTATTATGCTAAGCAAAGTAAGTCAGTGAGAGAAACACAAATACCATATAAATTCACTCATATGTAGAATTTAAGAAACAAAACAGATGAACATGGGGAGGAGAAGGAAAGTTAAAAAAAAAGATAAAAAGTCCTAAGAGACTCTCAATTATAGGGAACAAACAGGGATGCTACACTGGAAGGCAGTTGGGTGGGGGGATGGGTGATGGCATTAAGGAGGGCACGTGATGTAATGAACACTGGGTGTTACATGCAACTGATGAATCACTAAATTCTACCCCTGAAACAAATAATACACTATATGTTAACTAAATTGAATTTAAACTAAAAAAAAAAAAAAGAGAGAGCAACACAATTTACTGACAGATGACAACACACCAGAAATACATTGCCAAAAGCTGGTGGAAATTGCAGCCCAAAATTCCACCATGAACTGAAAAACAACAAAACTTGGTATAGTCCTTTAACAGTGAAGGAAGGACACATATCAGAAATGCAAGTACTTGGTGAACAGATGGTGGATAACAAGAGGGTATGGATGGGAACAGGAGGAAAGATTCAGAAGAAAAATACAAAACTATTTCAAAAATGAACACTAAATTTCATGGGAGAATGAAGACATAATATACATTCAAAATTTTTAAAATCATAAATGACTGTTGTGAAATGTTTTTCTTTCTTTTTAAAGAATATTTTATTTATTTATTTGAGAGAGAAATAGCATGAGTATGAGCAAGGGGGAGGGGCAGAGAGAGGGAGAGAGAAAAGCAGGCTTCCCGGCTGAGCAGGGAGCTTAATGTGGGCCTTGATCCCAGGACCTTGGGATCATGACCTGAGCAGTCAAAAGCAGAACCTTAACTAACTGAACCACCCAAGCACCCGAAATGTCTTTTTTTCTATTTTTAAAATTTGAGTAGTTGTTAACATGAATAAAAGCTGTGAAATGCTTTTACTGTATTGACTGAGATAGTCACATGGATTTTCCACCTTAATCTATTAATGTAATGAATTAATTGTATGGACAGAATTGGGAAGTGCATGAATAGTGAATTATTTTCCCAGGATAAAGACTGCTTGGTTAAGTTGTTGTTGTTGTTTTATTAAAGATTTTATTTATTTATTTGACAGAGAGATAGAGAGAGAGCACAAGTAGGCAGAGTGCCACGCAGAGGGAGAGGGAGAAGCAGGCTCTCCGATGAGCAGGGGGACCCATGCGGAACTCCATCCCAGGGCCCTGGAATCATGACCTGAGCCAAAGGCAGCCGCTTAACCGACTGAGCCATCCAGGTGCCCTTGGTTAATTAAGCTGTTTTATATTATTTATTCAATTCTGGTTTAGGTTTATTAATATATTTTTTAATTATTTTTTTAAAAATTTATTTATTTATTTATTTGACACAGAGAGAAAGAGAGAGAGATCACAAGTAAGCAGAGCAGCAGGCAGAGAGAGAGGGGAAAGCAGACTCCCCGCCGAGCAGAGAGCCCGATGCGGGGCTCGATCCCAGGACCTGAGATCATGACCCGAGACGAAGGCAGAGGCTCAACCCACTGAGCCACCCAGGTGCCCCTATTTTTTAAATATTTCATTTATTTATTTGACAGAGAGAGAATACAAGCAGAAGGAGCAGCAGAGGGAGAAGGAAAAGCAGGCTCCCCAGTGAGCAGGAAGCCTGACATGGGGCTCCATCCCAGGACCCTGAGATGATGACCTGAACTGAAAGGAAGATCCTGATCTGAGCCACCCAGACATCCCTGTTAAAATTTTTATTACATTCTCTTTTTCTTGCATTTATGTTCATGAGTGAAATTGTTCCATAATTTTATTTTCTCAGATCGCCATTGCCTGGCTTTTGTATGGAGATTACATTAATCTCATGAAGTAAGTGGAGAAACTTTTCCTGTTTCCTGATCACTAGAATAATCGTTATATGACTGGAATGACGTGTCTTGAAAGTTTCATAACTATCTGGGCTTGGTGATTTTTTTGATGGTTAATTTTTTTTTCCTAATTTTATTTATTTATTTATTTATTTAAGAAATCTCTACCCAACATGGGGCTCGAACTCATGACCCTGAGATCACAAATCACAGAGCCAGCCAGGAACCTCATGGCTAAATTTTAAACAACTGATTCAATTTCTAGTGGTTATAGGTATATCAGCCTTTTCATTTTTTCTTAAGTCAGTGTGGTCATACATTTTTCTAGAAAATTATTCATCTTGGGGGCCACCTTTGGCTTAAGTCATGATCCTGGGGTACTGAGATGGAGCCCTGCTTGGGGCTCCCTGCTCAGTGGGGATCCTGCTTCTCTTTCTACCTCTGTCCCTCTCCCCACTCATTCTCTCTCTTTTTCTCTCTCAAAAAAAAATAAATAAAGGGGTGCGTGGGTGGCTCAGTGGGTTAAAGCCTCTGCCTTCGGCTCAGATCATGATCACGGGGTCCTGGGATCGAGCCCCGCATCAGGCTCTCTGCTCAGCGGGGAGCCTGCTTCCTCCTCTCTCTCTGCCTGCCTCTCCCCCTATTTGTGATCTCTGCCTGTCAAATAAATAAATAAAATCTTTAAAAATAAATAAATAAATAAATAAAATCTTAAAAAAAGAAAATTATTCATCTTATCAAAATTTGCAATGTAAATATTTACTGTATCTGATATTATATTCCCTTTAAGTTATTTATCTTTTGTGTGTGTATGACTTTTTCTCCCCTTTTCCTTTCTTGCATAATCAATTTGGTCAGAGATTTTTAATATTAGTAGTCTCTGTAAATATGTGAAATATTTAAAAATGCTTCCTGCTCAAACAACATGTGTTGGAGAGGATGTGGAGAAAGGGGAACCCTCTGACACTGTTGGTGGGAATGCAAGTTGGTGCAGCCACTTTGGAAAACAGTGTGGACATTCCTCAAGAAATTAAAAATAGAGCTTCCCTATGACCCTGCAATTGCACTACTGGGTATTTACCCCAAAGATACGGATGTAGTGAAAAGAAGGGCCATCTGTACCCCAATGTTTATAGCAGCAATGGCCACGGTTGCCAAACTGTGGAAAGAACCAAGATGCCCTTCAGCGGATGAATGGATAAGGAAGATGTGGTCCATATACACTATGGAGTATTATGCCTCCATCAGAAAGGATGAATACCCAACTTTTGTAGCAACGTGGACGGGACTGGAAGAGATTATGCTGAGTGAAATAAGTCAAGCAGAGAGAGTCAATTATCATATGGTTTCACTTATTTGTGGAGCATAACAAATAGCATGGGGACAAGGGGAGATGGAGAGGAGAAGGGAGTTGAGGGAAATTGGAAGGGGAGGTGAACCATGAGAGACTATGGACTCTGAAAAACAATCTGAGGATTTTGAATGGGCCGGGGTGGGAGGTTGGGGGAACCAGGTGGTGGGTATTAGAGAGGGCACGGATTGCATGGAGCACTGGGTGTGGTGCAAAAACAATGAATACTGTTATGCTGAAAAGAAATAAAAAATTTAAAAAAAGTTTCCTGCTCTATTTCTTTTATTTCATTAATTTCTAAAAGTGTCTTTATTATTTAAAATTTAAAAAAATTATTCTATGCTCTTTTTCTGATTTATTTTTTTAAATTTTATTTATTTATGAGAGAGAGAGAGAGTCCACAGATAAGAACACAAGCAGGAAGGAGCAGCACGCAGAGGGAGAAGCAGGCTCCCTGCTGAGCAAGGAGCCTGGTGCAGGATTCCATCTCAGGACTCTGGGATCATAACCTAAACCAAGGCAGATGGGCTCAACCAATGGAACCACCCTGGTGCCCTCTTTTCCTAATTTCTTTCTTTTTTTATTATTAAACTTAAAAAAAAAAAGATTTATTTATTTGAGAATAAGAGAGAGAGCCGCACAAGTAGGGGGAAAGGGCAGAGGGAGAGGGACAAGCAGACTCCTTGGTGAGCTGGGAGCCCAAAGTAGGGCTCTATTCCAGAATTCTGGGATCATGGCCTGAGCCAAAGGCAGACATCCAACTGACTGAGCCACCCAAGTGCCCTCTTCTTCTAATTTCTTGAAATAACCGTCCAACTCAATGACTTTCAAATTTTTTCTTCTTTTTTTCTTTATTTTTTTGAAGATTTTATTTATTCATTTGAGAGAGATAGAGAGAGGCAGAGAGAGCATAAGCAGGAGGAGAGGCAGAGGAAGAAGGAGAATCAGACTCCCTGCTGAGCTGAGAGCCAGACATAGTGCTTGGTCCAAGGACCTAGAGATCATGACCTGAGCCCAAGGCAGATGCTTTACCATCTGAGCCACCCTGGCGTGCCCTCTTTTTAAAAGATTTATTTATTTATTTGAGAGGGAGAGAGAGCAAGAGAGCATGAAGAGGGGGTGAGGGGTGACGGGGTGGAATGGGGGGGTGGGGGTGAAGGGGAGGGGCAGAGGGAGAGAGAGAAGCAGTTTCCCAACCCTCAACAGTTTAGATAGGCAGGATTTTCAGTATCGTTCAGTACAAAATATTTTAAATCCTATTATTATATTTTCTTTAGCATTTGAGTTATTTAGAGATAGGTTTCTAAAGTTTCAAAATACAGGGGCACCTGGGTAGCTCAGTGAGTTAAAGCCTCTGCCTTCAGCTCAGGTTGTGATCTCGGGGTCCTGGGATCGCACCTCACATAGGGTTCTCTGCTCAGTGGGGAGCCTGCTTCCTCCTCTTTCTCTTTCTCTCTCTGCCTGCCTCTCTGCTTACTTGTGATCTCTCCCTGTCAAATAAATAAATAAAATCTTTAAAAAAATTAAAAAAAAAGTTTCAAAATACATTAGAAAATAGTTAAAATTTTTTTCCAAGCATATAATAAATATTCTTTGTTACTGCTCTTAAATTGTCATGGCTTTTGGTCAGCAATTGTATTCTATATGATTTTGATTCTTTTTTCTTTTTTTTTTTTTTAAAGATTTTATTTATTTGACAGGCAGAGAGGCAGGCAGAGAGAGAGGAAGGGAAGCAGGCTCCCCGCTGAGCAGAGAGCCCGATGTGGGGCTCAATCCCAGGACCCCGGGATCATGACCCGGGCCGAAGGCAGAGGCTTTAACCCACTGAGCCACCCAGGTGCCCCCGATTCTTTTTTTCTAAATGTCTTTGTTGTATGTGAAAATAACACATATTTTCTAGTTTTTAAGGATTCTACATATTTCCCTAGATCGAGCTTGTTAACTATCTGGTTTCATTCCTCTTTGTCTTTTGTAATTTTAAATTAAAAGTTAGTTTTCCTTTAATATTTTAGATTAATTTTTTTTATAAAGAATCTGGCACAGAGAATCTGAGGGCATCTGAGAGTGGTCCCAGTCAGCCTTGGTGGAGTCTGGGAAGGCTTCTTAGGAAAGGAGCGATCAGCTCCCAGAGGAAAAAGGGGAATGCCTTTCCAGCTTTGACTCATTCTCCCACCCAGAGAGAAATGGAGGAGAAAGAGCATGAAAGATGGGTTGGGTGAAAGAGATGTGTTGGGGGAAATATAAGGAAAGATGGAGAGGCAGAAAGAGATGTAGACGGAAATGAGGGAAGAGAGGGATGGAGAGATGGGTGCCTAGTGCAGGAAAGGTGCTTACCAAATATTTGCTGAATGAATGAATGAGTGAACAAGCAGATGGGTGTGGAGGGAGTGGGTAAAGATGTATGGAGAGATGTGGGATGTGGGTGGAGACATAGGGAAGAAACAAATGATGTGAATAAAGATGGTGAGAGGAAAGAGTTGTGGACAGAGATGTGGGAGATATGAGAAAGAAGGAGAGAGATGAAGAAAGATATAAGGGAAGAAGAAGACAGAACGCCTGGCGTGTGGGAGGAACTCAGTAAAACCGTTGTTGAATGGATGAATGGACCCCAAGACTTGGAGAGGGAGTTGTGGAATGGATACTGAGGAGAAACCACACTGTCCATCAGAGAAGCTGTTGTGCTGGTTTCATCCTGAGATGACAATGGCTTTAAACAGCAGTGACAATTAAGAGGTAGGAATATACTTGAGATATTTTAAAGGCAGAATGGACAGGACTTAGAGATTGTTTGGATGAGGGAAATGAAGGAGAACCCCAGGTTTTTGTCTTAAGTGATGGGGTGGACTGTGCTTCCATGCACTGAGATGGGGACCATAGGAGCCCGATGCAGTTTGGGAGGACACTGATGATTTTGAAATGCCTGTGAAACACTCTGGAGGAGATGTCTAGAGGACAGCTAGATATTCTGGACTTGAACCTCAAGAAAGAGGCCTCAGGTGAAGGTGTAGACTGAGATGGAGATATAGACTGGAGTCTCAACAGAGAATAAGCAGTAGTTAAAACTGGCTATAACAGGACTGCATAGGTAAGCCCCATGGTAGAGGCTCGCAATTTGTTGAATGAAAGTGAGAGAGAAAGACCAAAAGCCCACCAACAGCTGAATCACGTGAAAGCACATGTATAGGGTACAGGAATCTGGAGGGACTTAGGCCTAATTGCTTTTATTTTCCTGGGAAAGGGGAGGTAAGATTCCAAAGTGGAACAACTTCCATGGTGACATGATCCAAACTGTAGGTCATGGAAAATCAGGGTGATTGTTGGAGTAGACCAGGTAAAGCAACTGTGAAATTAGTATAGTGAAAAAACATTTGTTGGGGCACCTGGGTGGCTCAGTGTGTTGAGCATCTGACTCTTGATTTCCACTCAGGCCATGATCTTGGGGTTGTGGTATCGAGCCCTGAGCTGGGCTCTGCATTCAGCACGGAGTCTGCTTAAGATTCTCCCTCCCCGCACCCCCCATCTAGTACACATTCTCTTTCAAAAAAAAGAAAAGAAAAGTAAAGAAAAATCATTTGCAAGATGTGTACAGGAATGTTCATACAACCCACTTGTCCTCATCAGGTGAGTGGATAAATAAACTGTGGTACATCCATATTATGAAATAGCACTCAGCAAAACAAAACAAAACAAAACAAAACAAAACAAAACAAAAACAAAAACAAAAAAAACAAAGGATCAAGCTACTGATACACACAACAATAGATGAATCTCACAGACACTATACAGAATGAAAGAAGTCGGATACAAGAGGGTACACTTACACAAAGTCCAAGAATAGTGTAATATAGGGGTATACATTTGTAGGGGTATAAATCAGTAGTTGGTTCTGGAAGGGGAAAGGGATTAACCAAAAAGAGGCATGGGAGAATTTTTCTAGAGTGATGGAAATGATCTGTATCTCACTTCCAGTGTTATTTACAGGGGTATATAGATTTGCCAGAGAATGTCGAACTGTATACTTAAGATCTGTACACTTCAAATGTTTTTAAAAAGATCTGCATTTTGTTGTATATAATTATATCTCAATGTTTAAAAACATCATTTATGTGGACATGAAGTCTCCTAGAGAGATGGCAGCGGTTGAAATAGAAAGGAAGCTGGAAGGTTAGGTGCCTGCTCCTGGTGAATGGGAAGGAGATTAGATTGTGACGGCAAGGGGGCAGAAGGTGGTGAGGTCCAGTGCATGAGACTCAGAGGAGAAGCTGTGGTTAGAGACTGAAAGGGGAACATGAGGGCCGCTAATTCATTGAAAATGTTTGTAAGGACTTGGCTAGAGGAGAAGTCGCCCACATCTCACCACTACCAACACAGGAGGAAACCCCCAGTAAGATGGGACACGGTGCTGAGATTCCAGGGTTCCTTCTGTGTCTTCACCTCTTTTCCTGCTCTGAGCTCTGACCACCCTCGAGGCAGCCCATGGTGCGGTGTTAAAGAAGTTAGACCAGAGGGGCACCTGGCTGGCTCTGTGGTGGAACATGTGACTCCATCTCGGGGTGAGTTCAACCCCATGCTGGGTGTAAAGATTAATTAAAAATAAAATCTTTTGGGACACCTGGGTGGCTCAGTTGGTTAAGCAGCTGCCTTTAGCTCAGGTCATGATCTCAGCATCCTGGGATCAAGTCCCACACCGGGCTCCTTGCTCCGCAGGGAGACTGCGTCTCCCTCTGCCACTCTGTCTGCCTGTGCTCTCTCTCTCTCTCTCTCTCTGACAAATAAATAAATAAAATCTTTAAAAAAAAAAAAACCAAAATCTTTAAAAAAAATAGTTGGCTTCAAAATAAATAGATAAATAAATAAGTGAGACCCAAGACAGGTGCACATTCACTTCACAACTTCTTTATTTGTTGCCTTTCCTCTTGAGTCCCTGGTAAAAGTTTCTTTTGAAAAATCCATCTTTGAGCTGGTTAGTGCAGCGGTCCCGTCTTGTGGGTTAAAGTTCCCTAGAGAGTCTCAGAGCTACTGAAAAGGATCCCTGGAGCTACACATACACTAGGATTTATTCTAGATAGACTTAATAAAAAATTCCAAGTGCAATCTTTGGAATTCCAATTTTTAGATATTGGAAATCTTCGGTAGAGACAAGAGGTGGAGAGAGCGGGGTATCCTTGAGTTCAGGCACAGCTGTAACAATGGTCATCCTGGCCTCTGACTGGGGAGGACCTGGGGGCTAACATACCCTTGTCACCCAGTACAGCGAAGTCTGGACGTTGACAGATACTGTTCTCATCTCACGGGTGTGTGAACCAGTGGAACCAGGACTCCATATTAGGCTGACTTGACTTCTAAGCTGCATCGCCCTGGGACAGGGAGTAGCGCTCTGTGTGTGTAACTGTGAAAGTCTGGAGTTTGATCTTCAGGCCAGTCGCCCATCCCAGCCCCCCACCCCTACTCCACCGGTGGTGATCTCTACTCTCTCCTCAAATTGTGGGCTTCTTACAGTTGAGTAGAAGAGACAATTTCCTTCACAGTGACCCTCTGGGGGCAGACATGGCCTGTTGATAGGACGAGGCAAGGTAAGGGACTAGGCAGAAGCTGGAATTAAGGCCCATTCAAGAAAAACCAAGGGGGCGCCTGGGTGGCTCAGTGGGTTAGGCCGCTGCCTTCGGCTCAGGTCATGATCCCAGGTCCTGGGTTCGAGCCCCGCATCGGGCTTTCTGCTCAGCAGGGAGCCTGCTTCCTCCTCTCTCTCTGCCTGCCTCTCTGCCTACTTGTGATTTCTCTCTGTCAAATAAATAAATAAAATCTTTAAAAAAAAAAAAAAGAAAAGAAAAACCACCTACCGGTGTCTTGGGCGTCCCCATGATCCATGACCACCAGGGGGCAGCTCTTGCCTTGCCACAGGACCTCGGTTGCACACCCTCAGATTAGAGGCCCAGAGGAGGAAGACCCTCTACTGATGAAGAATGGCTGAGTCAGTCCTCCCCAGATTATGTGGCGTGTGGCTTGTGTAGGTGGTTTGGAGAGGTTAAATAATTTGTTCAAGATCATGTAACTAGTTTGTAGTGGAGCTGGCATTTGAGCCCAGGCTAACTCCACGCCAGCATTCTTAACCATGACATTGCTTCTTCTCCAAAACAAAACTCTAGATCACTGCAGTGATCATAATGTATTATGAAACAGAGCTAGAAACAGGGACACCCAGGGGAAAAAAGATGCATTAATATAAAAGGGGCCAGGGGCACCTGGGTGGCTCAGTGGGTTAAGCCTCTGCCTTTTGCTGGGGTCATGATTTTAGGCTCCTGAGATGGGGGCCCCACATCGGGCTCTCTGCTCAGCGGGAAGCCTGCTTCCCCTTCTCTCTCTACCTGCTGCTCTGCCTACTTGTGATCTCTATCCATCAAATAAATAAATAAAATCTTGAAAAAATATATATGTAAAAGGAGCCAGAGAGGATTGTGTGGTGAGGGCTGGGTCCATGCCACCCCAGGTATTGCGCCTGTAATCCTCCTCTTCTATGTGCTGTGCTGTCACGTGTAGGTGTGTGAGGCACATACAAGAATGTGTGGTATAGTCTTTTTTTTTTTCTTCATTTTTTAAAGATTTTATTTATTTGTCAGAGAGAGAGGGAGAGATAGCGAGCACAGGCAGACAGAATGGCAGGCAGAGGCAGAGAGAGAAGCAGGCTCCCTGATGAGCAAGGAGCCCGATGTGGGACTCGATCCCAGGATGCCGGGATCACGACCCGAGCCGAAGGCAGCTGCCCAACCAACTGAGCCACCCAGGCGTCCCTGTGGAGTATAGTCTTGAACAAATCCCTGTACAACCTTGGCGTTACAAACTCAAAGTCTTTCCTTTGTGTCTGTAAGAATATTTTTCATATAAGGGGCACTTGGTAGTTTCTCAAGAAATGCTAGCTAAACAGCGAATAAAATAATAAATGAGTGGGTTTACCAGTGGGTGGCAAGTATTGGCAGAACACAATGAGTAAAGCAGACCTCAGCGAGAGGTATATTCCTTTAATGAAGATCTGAATATGAATGAGTGCAGACCTCTCCATCAGGTTGCTTTCACTCAGCCAAACCACCCAAGTCAACACATCTAAGTAAAACAGGTTGATTGCTATGCAAATGAAGCTTCCAAACAAAGCCCCTAGCAACCGCCTGCCTCCACCGCCAATCAGCTTGCTTCTCCTAATCCCCTCCACTAGAGAATTTCTAGAGCAGTCCTGGGGGTGGGTCCGCCTAAAGGGAAGAGAACAGATGGGGTGGGCGGGGGCACTGCTGAGTCCAGAGGAGGGGGAAGTAGGTTAGCTCTGAGCCCAGGAGGGCTCCTGGAGGCTTATTCCGGGTAAATGGTTGGTCTTCTTGAACCTCAGGAGGTAGGGGAACCACATCCTGGTCTCACCCTCCCACCCTAGTGTGAGCCCTCCCTTCCCCCTCAAACACTTAGGCCACAGGACGATGTGTTGCCCCCCACTTCCTAGTGACCCAGACACTGCCATTAACAGCATCCTCTCTCCTCAAGGAGGCACGCTTGTGATGCCCGATGTCCTAGGCTGTTGAGGTTCTTTTTTTAAACATTTTTTTTTAAGATTTTATTTATTTATTTGACGGAGATCACAAGTAGGCAGAGAGAGAGAGAGAGAGGAGGAAGCAGGCTCCCCACTGAGCAGAGAGCCCGATGCGGGGCTTGATCCCAAGACCCTGGGATCATTACCGGAGCTGAAGGCAGAGGCCTTAACCCACTGAGCTACCCAGGCACCCCTGTTGAGGTTCTTGATAAGGGATGTGTGAGTCCTGTGTGTCATAGGAAGCTGCCCGCCTCCATCTGGTGACCAAAGGCCTGGCCACAAGCGGTGGGTTGTTCTTTCTCCACCCAGACCTTACTTCTCAGATCCCCTTTGCCAACGGGAACACCCTCCGACATGACCAAGATGCTGTTGCTCATCTTTATCATGGTCCATCCAGGTGAGAGGGCTTTTGAGGGGTGTGGGGCCAGGAGGAGCGAGGATGGGGAAGGCTGACATGGAGGCCTGAGGGGAGTGGCCAGGAAAGGAGAGTGGGAGCGGGTGGGGTCCTCCGGAAACCAAAGCAACATGGACACCCCCACTTCACAATTCCCTCCATTTCTCCATGTTGCCCACTGGGTGGGTCATACTCCAGCTTCCGTCCCTGAGGTCCTTTCTTCTATCTTACTATCCTAGCAAGATAAAGTTGAAGAACCAGTATAAAGGGCTTGAAGGGAGGAAGAGGTAAATTTTTTTGGAAGGGGTCAATTTTAATTTGATAAGCTTAATAAGCCTATTAAACAAGATTTATTATCTAGGGTCTAGATATAATTAGGAGTTTGGGAGACCTAATTAACTCTAAGGGAAGTTTCTTAGTGAAACCGATTTTAATTAACTGAGAGACGTTAACTATCAGCCATACCCATGAACTAAATGCAGTGTGGACTCCAGACCCACAGCTTTAGCATCAGCTGGGAATCTGGGCAAATTCTCAGGCCCCACTCTAAACCCGCTGAGTAAAAAACTGGGGGAGAGTCGGGCCCAGGAATCTGTTTTAACCGATGCTCCAGGTGATTCTGATGTGCTTTCAAGCTTGAGAACCGCTGTAGTAGACGAATGGCAGGTAAATTTCACGAACTAGAGAATCTAATCAGAGATTTTACTAATTGCTTTAATTCATCAATTTGGTTGAGTCAAATTGATTTCAATCAATTATTGCTATGTCTTCACCTGAAGACTTTATTAGTTAATGCTCTTTAACAAAAAACAAAGTAGTGGGGCACCTGGGTGGCTCAGGTCATGATCTCAGGGTTCTGGGATCGAGCCCCGCATCAGGCTCTCTGCTTGGCGGGGAGCCTGCTTCCTCCTCTCTCTCTCTGCCTGCCTGTCTGCCTACTTGTGATCTCTATCTGTCAAATAAATGAATAAAATCTTAAAAAAAAAAACAAAGTAGCAAGGGTGGTGTACCATATACAGTTTGCCATTGGTATGAAAGTAATGGAATAATATAGTTAATTATTAGTTAGCTAGGCAGCCACATTCATTAATGAGCTCCAATTTCAATGGGGCAGGTTAAGTTTCAGCAAGACACTACTAGTGAAGGTAGCCGGAGAGTGATAGGATAGGGTGAGGATGAGAGTTGGCACAGGAAAGGATTTAAAAAACTAATAAGCCATATTAAGAAATGAGGCTGGTGGAAAGGAAGGGGTTTCATGAGGTAGCAAAGTGCTTGACCCTCTGGGTCCTCCGTGGGTGGGGACACAGCTGGGATATTCTACTGCAAGCTCTCTTGTCCTTTCTCTGTATTGTAACCAGGGAGGTGTTTCTCTGGGTCTTCTCTCTGCCTGCCAGGATCCTGTGCTCTCTGGGTGTTCCAGCCCCCTGAGATTCATACCCAGGAGGGCACCGCTGCCTTCTTGCCCTGCTCCTTCAATGCCAGCCGAGGGAAGTTGGCCATTGGCTCTGTCATGTGGTACCGGGACAAGGTGGCCCCAGGGAAGGAAGTGAGGAATGGGACCCCGGAGTTTAGGGGCCGCCTGGCCCCTCTTTCCCCTTCCCGTTTCCTCTGTGACCATCAGGCCGAGCTGCACATCTGGGACACCCAAGACTGTGACTCTGGAATCTACGTGTGCAGGGTGGAGGTGCTGGGCCTAGGTGTTGGGACAGGGAATGGGACTCTGCTGGTGGTAGAGAAAGGTGAGATGGGAGTCCCGGCTCTTCCTGGAAGTTGGGAGTCTTTCCCTGAGTCCCCTGCTCTCTGTCCATCCCTGGGCCTGCGCCTGCTTCTTCCTTAGGCCCCCCCTTTCCCCCTTTCTTCTACCGCCCCCATGCAGGACGTCCTCCGCTAGGGGCCAGCACCATCCTCCTCCTTCGGGCTGGATTCTATGCCTTCAGCTTTATCTGTGTGGCCATGGGCAGCACCATCTATTACCAAGGCAAATGTAAGGAAGGGGGCCAGGGCAGTGGTGAAGAGAGAGCTGGAGGAGGGGGAGACAAAGAACAGCAGGAGAAGGGTTGCGGCACCGAGCAACTCCTGTCGTTTCTCCTGCAGGCCACCATCACTGAGAACACGCTGCCACTTACTTCATAGATGCCTCTGATGAGTGATTCCAGACCCCAGGCATCCAATTCTCTTCAAGAGACCCCAATAAATTCTCAGCCCTGTCGCTACCTTCTTAGGAGTCTCATGTGTTTCCTTTTCCATTCTCCAGGTACCCCAATATGTCCCTCTCTGGGGTCCCCCAACTCTTAACTTTCCCTTCTACCAAGCCCAGCCTGGAAAGGTCCAAGGAGCGAGCTTCCCAGTAACTGTGCCTGGCGCCCCCTCCCATCACCATCCCAGGGCTCAGCACCTCCAGCTCTCTGGGGTGCAGGAGGCTGAGGCTAATTGCTTTAATTGCTAATTGCTTTACTAATTGCTTTAATTCATCAATTTGGTTGAGTCAAATTGATTTCAATCAATTATTGCTATGTCTTCACCTGAATACTTTTTAAGTTAATGCTCTTTAACAAAAAACAAAGTGAAAAAACAAACAAACAAAAAAACAGTTCTCCTGAGAACGGGGAGTGTCAGATCTGACCCTTACATGTCAACTCCCCATTCCAGCCAGGCCCACATGTGGGCTCTTTCTGGCCTTCAGGAGAGCCTGGTCCTTCAACACCTTTCTTTCCCTGAGAAATTCCTACTCAGCCCCAGAACGGATGGGAAGATAAGTCATGTAAGTGTTGATGGCGGCCCTGTGGAATGGCACGAAGCTGAGTTGCACTGAGAAGCCTGAGACACAGAAGATGGCAAGACACAGTGTTTACTGGGTGGACCGCAGGGTCGGCCTGAGTTCAGGGAGGTGTCTGGGGGAAGCTTTGGTGGCTTAGTTCTTGGCGATGCAGGCATATTCGGTGCTGGGGTCCTCCTTGGTGCCTTCCCTGTGGCCGGGGTCGGGCCTCTCACTGCCGGGGATGGGGAGCAGAGATGCGTAGTGGAGCTCTTGCTCCGAGAGCTGGGCCTGGGGCAGGGAGAAGTGCTGCTGGCAGGTGGCCAGAAAAGCCCCCTCCCCCCATCCTTCCTGTGTGCTGCTGCCCACCCCCTTGCACCTCTCTGTCTCCTCAGCGCCCTCACCTCTGTCTCTGCCAGCCTGAGCCCCTGTTCTCTTCTCCCCTCGCCTCTTCTCCCTGGGTCTCTGTTGTTCTTATTCTCCATCTCTTTCTCTTGCCTGGGTCTCTCTTGTTCTCTCTGTTTCTTTCTCTCTCTAGTTTCTTCCTCTGTCTTTTTCCTTTCTGTCTTAGTCCCTTGTCCTTTCTCTACACTATTTCCTTTTGCTCTTCTCATTCTTATGTCTCTCTTTCTGCCTCTTTTTTCTCCACCTCTCTGGCTCTCTTATGCCCCTGCTTTCCCTTGCTTCTCTTGCCTTCACCTCCCCTTCAGCCCTCAGCCTCCTCTTGCCCCCATCACCTTGTTCCCAGCCCCCAGACTCACCCAGCTCCTCTCCAGCCTCCTCACTGGAAGAAAAGAAGAAGCTCAGCAGGACCTTCCCTCCCTTGACCCCCGCCCCAGAGGATATTTCCTCACTCGCTGACATCTCTGTGGTTTCCATGGCCAAAGCTCCAGTCTCTCTTTTTGGGCACTCTTTTCTCTTTCCCACCTTCCTGTCCCAGGACGGGTGGGAACTGATGGGGACTTCTGGGAAAGCAGTAGGAACAGGTGTGGATGGGGGCGACCCCGGGGGATATGTTGTGGGTGATGGGGCTTACCTTTCCGATGGAGCCGACACAGATAGGCGGACACAATGACCACAGCCAGGAGCAGGAGCCCTCCCAACCCCAAGCTCCCACCATTTAGGTAAAGACATAGCTCTGCAGGGCAAAACGGTGAGTATCAGGGTCCCATTTCTTCCTTTGTTACCCCATCCTCCTGGTTGACCGTGGGCATCTCAGCCCCACTCTCCAACAGTTTTAGAGGTAGAAAAACATACTCAGGTTCTTCACTCCAGATCGGGTTACCTCACCTCCTACCAGAGGTGCCCACCTCTCACGGGTTCCCTCACTCATCTCTGTGGTTGCCTCATTCACCCCTCAGGGGCTTCCCATCGCCATCCCTCCTGTCTCTGGGTCTCCCCATGAGGTCCCTTGCCCACCTGCACCAGCTGTCCCCTGGCCATCGACTCGAGGATGGACAGATACTGCTTTCTATCCTCTCTCTGTTCCCTGTATACTCCCCACCCTCCCTGTGCCTCCCATTACCTTTCATTAGGTGGAGCACTGAAGACTAACCTGGAGGTCAGGAACCTAGCCCTGCTCTGCAAGGCTAAGTGGCCTGGGCCAAGTCACGTGTCTCCAGTTCCTCATCTGCAAAGTGCGGTGCCCTCTGTTACAATTGTTCCAGGGCTGAGGAGCCCCACTGATGTGCCAACCCTGACCTAAGGCACTTTCCTTTTGTCGTCGCTAAGCCTCACAACGTAGGGGATTATGGTGCCTGTTTTAGTGGTGAGAAACCTGAGACTCTAGTCCAGACTCTAATGAGGAGGTCCAGCCTAGAAGTGGGAGAGTGGGCCTTGAACCCCAGAGCTCCAGAGCACAACCCCTTTCTTCTCCCCTAGGTTATCCAGGTGGTTCATGGGGGCCTCTCCAGCATGGGGTAGTTCTAGGTTCTGGTGAGGGGCTGACCGAGGAGGAGGACCCGGGGTTTCCAGTGTGTGTGTGGACCAGTGAAACCAAGGGGAGGTGGTATCCAGAGCTACCTGGCAGCTGGGACCGCTCCCTCAGCCCAGAGCCACTCTGGGGGGCAGGGCCCTACGTGGCTGGTATGGGGAGCCACTTCCCATGGACAGACACTGCTGGAGCTGAAGTGGGGCATGGAGGAGTGTCTGGGCCCCATAACTTCCCCTCAGGCACTTCCTGCCCTGCAACCACTGGTTCCTGTTTGAAGGCAAAGAGGGGGGTCGCTGTCTTCACACCACCAGAGCCAGCTGCACTGACCAGGGTCTGGAAACTGGGATCCTGCTGGGCTCAAGAGGAATGCTGGGGTGTGTGGGGGGGGTGGGTTGGGGAGCAGAAACACAGGTGGAGAGGAGGGCCTGCAGTCACCATGAGGGGAAGTGGAGGCAAAAGTGGCTTGTATTTAATTCTTTGGGGAGCAGAGACAGAGGCTGGACAGCAGATGCCTCCAGGGCTCAGAGAACCCCAAAGCCATACTGTCTTCTGTAATCTTAGCTTCATCTCACCGTGGGGCATGACTGCCCCTCCCTGCCCCCTTTTCCCACCAGGGTTCCTGCTCTCCCAGCTTATCCAGAGCCCGGTGGCCTGTGCGTAGACAGACTCCAGACTGTGGGAGCTGCCTGGGTGGAGAGGTGTTGCCACTTCAAACATTCTTGCCCCTCCTCCAGCTTTAACATCTCCCCCAGTCTGGATGCCTCCCTAGATCTGTCAGGAGAGGGAGTTAGGCTTTGAAGGTTAGTTAGGGTTACAACATCTTTCCTTTCAGACTCTTAGGACTGTAACTAAGCCTCTAAACTCCCTCAGCTCCAGCCATCCTGTTGCTTCTGCTAGTAGTCAGTGAGCGTGTGCCTCCTCTAGGTACCTTTACTCATTAACTTTTCCCCAATTACCCCTCCCACTGCCTGCGCTGGGAGCTCATGATCCAGTGCGTATGTGTAGACACACACCCAGGCTCCCACATCGGAGTGGACACTCTGGTAGATTTGGGGTAACTTGCCTGGTGTTCTGGGGCTGAATCCAGCAGGGCCCTTGACTGATTAACGAACAGAATCAGAGGCAGCTAGACTAGACAGATGTACAGGAGTACATGAGTGCCGCTGATAGTCTAGGACAGAAAGCTGGTGACAAGTTGGTGTTGGGGAAGGAAGTGGGGGCAACCTAGGTGGACTTCCTGTAGGAGGCAACATTCTGATGTTGCGCACAGAAAAAAAAAGGGCAGTGATCCGAGACCTTCTGGATAGACACCTGAGGAAGGTCTCTTAGTGGCACTGAGATAGAAAGGGAGATGGGTGCTGGGGGGTTGCACACCCAGTCGTTAAGGAGGGTGAAGACTGGGGAGCTCCTGTGGAGGCAGGAGGTAAGGTGGATATCTGTGCCTGGGTCCACATGCATTTGCATCTCCTTCTTCAAATTCAGAAACTTTCTGGTGTTTCTCCCCTTTCCCCCCATCCACAACACTCCCCACGTTGGACAGCAGGACAATTCATGTTTTGTTTTGTTTTTTCCACACATTTTATTATTAAAATGTTCAAACAGAGCAAAATTGAAATAGTTTTATAGTGAACATATCCATACCACCTACATTCTAAAATAGACAGTTTTCTATATTCGCTTGATCACATACCTACCCATCTATCTCATTTTTTGGATACCCTTCAAAGTTGCAAACATCAGTACACATTTTACCCCTAAAGCTCTTACCATGCTTATCAGTGACTTGAGTCCAGCTTTTGTTACCCCATTTCTTTTTTGGGGGGCTGAGGAAGGCAAGATTTACATACATTAAAATGCACAAATCTGAAGTCAGCACTCAGGGTTTTTTTTTTGTTTTGTTTTTTTAAAGCTGTCTTGTGATCAAGGTTCTGGAGCCAGACTGCCTGGGTTCAAATCCTGACTCTGCCACTACTGTGCAGCCTTCTATAAATTCCTTAACCTCTCTGTGCCTCAGTCTCTTCTTAGAGTTTTTGTCAGGATTAAAAGAATTATTATATATATTTCAAAAAAAAGAATTATTATATATAGAGTGTGTAGATTAGAGGCAAGCACTTGCTAAGTGCTATGTGTACAATAGCTATATGTTGTTATTATTATTATTACCTAATCGCAGAGATGTCATCAAGAAGGGGACATGATCTGAGACCACCTCCAACTTCCTTGGACCTGGTCTTTTCTCTCACTGCACTGTCTACCATACCATTTGTTGCTGCTTTGTTTTGCCTTCATTTGTCCTTCCTTCATTTATTCCAAAACATGTAGTCAGCACCTGCTAAACAGATGGGGCTCACTCTAGACAGCAAGCTCTTTGAAGGTGGGGCCATGCCCTATCACTCTCCCATCTACACTCTATGGAGGAAGGGAGGTAATGCTCATTTCCATCCCTTCTCAGTGAGTCAACAGGCAGTGGAGAGGCTAAGGTCCCTTTCAGCTGCTATATGTATTTTTTCCTTTAAAGCAATGCTCTTTTTAAAATTTATTTTTTTAAGATTTTATTTATTTATTTGACATAGAGAGAGAGACAGCGAGAGAGGGAACCCAAGCAAGGGGAGCTGCAGAAGGAGAAGCAGGCTTCCTGCTGAGCAGGGAGCCTGATGTGGGGCTCAACGCCAGGACCCTGGGATCATGACATGAGCTGAAGGCAGCCACTTAACTGACTGAGGGACCCAGACACCCTCAGATGCTATTTCTGTGGCCTGGCTTAACTTGGCTTCTCACCAAGCTCTGGGGGTTACGGGTGAGTGAGGGAATGGAAGGAGGAGATTTGGTCTAGTGCCGGCATAAGCTCTTCTCAGGGACCCATATATCCATCCCTCAAGACCTCAGTTCCTGTCCTCCTATTCCAGCCCTTGACCTCAGGGACGTCGACACAGCCCTCCTTCCAGCACCCACCACTGGGGTGTAGAAGAATGCAGACGGCCCTTGAAATCTGGAGTGTGGTGTTCTCGCGTAGCTCTGCTGCCTGACTTTTTGTGAGCTACCTTCCCTCCCTGGGCCTCAGTTTCCCTCCCTGATGAACCATAAGATCTCTAAGGCCCCCTCCAGCTCTACCCTATAAGCCTGTCTCTTCACCCCGACTTCTTCCCCAGTTCAGAGAACCTGGGCATCCAGCTGCCCCACCCCAGCTCTGGGTAAACAGGAAGCTGGGTGAGGGGAGCAGGGGTGTGCGGAAAGTCCCAGCCAGGTGTGTGGGTCTATGGGGAGGGGGTGGCCCCACCCCTGAAGTATGAAAGCCCCCCTGCCCTGGCCCTGGCTCAGTCTCAATGGGGTCACTGGGGCTAGAGGGCCGGGGTAGGAGGCCCCAGGGGAAGGGCTGCCTCCTGCTGGCTGTGGCAGGAGCCACTTCCCTGGTGACCCTGCTGCTGGCTGTGCCTATCACTGTCCTGGCTGTCCTGGCCTTGGTGCCCCAGGAGCAGCGAGGAGGCCTGGTGAGTAGCCACAACAAGCCTGGAGGGGCTGCGTGTTGCTGATGCCCACTTACCTCTAGCTATGCCTGGGGCTCTCTTGTCTCCTCCTGCTCAGTCGGCTTGGCTGTCCCTGATGGGGATGCCTTGTCGGCCTCTTTGTTGGTCCTCTTTCCATTGTTCCCGTGATGCTGTTGTGTCTTGATAGCTCCAAGCTCCTTCCTGGTTGTCTAGCTGTCTCCTCTTCTCTTCCCAAGACATACTCAGGCCTCCATCTCTGCCCAAGAACATATGCCTTGCTGGCTCTCCCTCCCAGGGAGATGTGTTTTGGGGATGGGGCTGGTAGTCAAGACCCCAGGCCTGGAGCTTGGGTCTGCGTTGGGAGGGGTGGGGATGGCATCAGCTAACACTGAACTCTGGGCACTGTGACCCCACCCACCCAGGTAACAGGGACGGCTGACCCGGGGGCACAGGCCCAGGCCCAGCAGCGTTTGGGTAAGAGCAGACCATCTCCCCTTCCCCTACTCCGGCCCTTCAGGGATGCCCAGCTCCCATCCAGCTTCATCCCTCGGTGAACTCATCCTTCCCAGAATCCCGTCCTGCTGCCCTTTCCTCTCGGGGGGTACCGTGCATGGAAGGCCGCCCTGGCCCGCAATCGTGGACTCTTTCCCCCCTTCCAGGGTCACAGGAGCTGCCAGAGGAAGAGGCAGAAACAGATTTCAGCTCCAGGCTCCCCGCCGCCCACCTCATAGGTAAGGATCTCACAGGTAGTCCAAGGATGCTAGCGCTGCTGCCCACAGTCCCTTTGCTCTGTCATTGCAGGGTTCGCTTTCCGACCTGCTTCACCACCTCTGGTCCCTAAAGCGCCCACCTTCCTCTCCTCCCACATTCCATCTCCTTGCTTCCCTTCTGGAGCTGTCAAAACCCCTCCTAGATCTCCCCACTACCCCACCACCGGGCTCCGCACCCCACACTCTGGTGCCCTCAGTCCCTTCCCCCAAATCACGGCAGAGGTGGCGCGCGCGCCCTCGCCCCGCCCCCGGGCTCGGATCCTGCTGGGGGTTAACAGCCCCGACTCTCCCACCTGCTCACCCTCCCAGAAGTCCCGGGCCGGGATCCTTCCTCCAGGATCCGCACCCGAGCGCCGACAGGCCCCGGTTTCTCCGCAGGCGCCTGGACGAAGGGGCAGGGGCTGGGCTGGGAGGCGAAGAAAGAAGAGGCGTTCCTGAGGAGCGGGACGCAGTTCTCCGGCGCCGAGGGGCTGGCTCTGCCGCAGGACGGCCTCTATTACCTCTACTGTCACGTCGGCTACCGGGGCCGGGCGCCCCCTGCCGGCGGGGGCCTGCTGGACCATTCGGTCACGCTGCGCAGCCGGCTGTTCCGGGCGGGGGGCGCCTACGGGCCGGGGACTCCCGAGCTGCTTCTCGAGGGCGCAGAGACCGTCACCCCGGTCCTGGACCCGGCCCGGACGCGCGAGTACGGGCCCCTCTGGTACACGAGTGTGGGCTTCGGCGGCCTGGTGCAGCTCCGGAGGGGCGAGAGGGTGTACGTCAACATCAGTCACCCCGATATGGTGGACTACAGGAGGGGGAAGACCTTCTTTGGGGCGGTGATGGTGGGGTGAGGGCGGAGGAAACGACTGCCTGGTAGGGACTTGTGACTCAGCCCAGGTATTGGGGACCCAGACCCCAGGGACCCCGTGGCGGTGGGGAAAATGCAGGAGACTGTCCTGAAACTGATGGCAAACCTGAAGAAAATAAAGAATGTAAAGCTTTAGTGCTGCGGAGCACGGGTGCCCAGGTCTCTCATGTCTTGATTCAGGGTGGGTACTGCAAGGGGCGGTTACCTAGTCTTTTCTTCTGGTTGCTTGAAACAATTCATATCACTTCCTGTGGCTTCTGCCCTCTAAGAAGGCGATCGGCTGATTTCCCACCCACCTCCTGTCTCTGAATGAACTTGCCCAGCATTAGCACAGTGGGAAGATGGAAGAAGGGGATCTCCTTAAGCCCCAAAGCATCTCCAAGCCTCCTTCTTCTCAGATCCCTGGAGCCCTCACCAGACTCCACCTGCATTCCTTTCTTTGGGGTCCCTTCTGTCAGTGAGAGGGATCCTGACAAGGGAAGGCAGCCCTGTTTGGAGGAACCAGGCTGGGAAGAAGGAATAAAGCCCTGGGGGCCTAGCTTCTTCCCTGCTGCCTGCCTGGCTGCCTGAAGCCCACTTTAGCCACTACCCCACAGTCCACTGTCCTCCAAGGAAAAATACACAGCTCATTGGGTGTGAGGGAAGAGGTGGAAAGATAGGGCCTGGGACATCAGGGCGAAGGTGGGGGGAAGAAGAAGAAAGGAAATCTGGGGCCATTGGCCCTATCCAGGGTGAGATGGAAAGTCCTCACCCCTTGTTCACACCTCAGGTCTGCTTTCCATACGTCGGCAAGTGTGGGGGCCCCAGGGTGAGTAACAGCAGCCCCCTCACCCCAGGCACCCCATGACCGACTTTCAGCTCCGGGTTGAGGGAGGCAGAGAGGGACCCAAGGCCCTATCTAGGTCACCCCAGTGGGTCATCCCACCCCTGCGGCATACCACACAATTTTCCCCTCCCAGCAGCCTGTCAGGAAGGAAAGCCCAACTTCCAAACCCAGTGGGGACTCCCACTCTCTGGGTCTTCACTTCTGACTCCATATTTGCGTGTGACTCTGTGTCCAGAAGAGCTTTCCTGAGGAGAGTTCTTTTTCTAGCCCATCTATCTCATGACCCTCCCCTCATTTTTCAACAAGAACATCTGGGAGAGCTGACATGTGAGTCCTTCACCTGCAGCCTATTCTGTTTTAAATTATCTTTTGTTTCTTCAATTCCACTCACTGAGGGGCGGAAGCAGATAGAACAGCTGGTGGCTGGACAAAGAAGAAATTCAGAATTCTCAGGCTTACTCTGCCAAGTGCTATGCTGGGTGCTCTGATGTAGCTTAGGCCTTCTATTCTCTCATGGCCTGTATGCAGGAGGTGTTCCTGTCTTCCTTGGGGAGATGAGGCTCAGTAACTGATTCAGGCTGTACAGTTAGGGCTTCTGGGGGATCTTGGGATCAGGCGATTTGGAGCCCTGATGCCTGAAGGTCTGGAAGTCCTTTGGCTGTGATTCAGGTGCCTGAGAATGTGGTCCTTCCCAGACTCTCTCTAGCAGGCTGCAACATCAGGAAATCTCACCTGAGCACTTGAGGTGCAGGACTTCCCCACTGGAATTCCCAGAGTCGGAAATTCCCATGCCCTGAGGGAGAGGTAATTAGGTTCAGGTTCCAGTTTCCTGGGGGAGGGGCTTATTTGCCCAGGCTTTGTTAAATGCAGGGCTCCTGAGCCCCAGTAGTCCCCTGGGTGGGGATGGTGTTCAGACATCTTTTTTTTTTTCTTTTGAACTTTTATTTGTATTTATTTTATGGGTTCAAGGATCTTTTTTTTTTTTTTAAAGATCTATTCATCTATTTGAGAGAGAGATTGCAAGCGCGCGTGCACGTGTGAGTGAGCAGAGGGAGGAGCAGAGAGAGAGGGAGAGAAGCAGACTCTCTGCTGAGAAGCGGGGCTCCATCCCACCAGCCTGAGATCAAGACCTGAGCCAAAATCAAGAGTTGGACACCCAACCCACTGAGCCACCCAGGTGCCTAGGTTCAGGGATCTTTTTTTTTTTTTTAATATTTTATTTATTTATTTGACAGACAGAGATCACAAGTAGGCAGAGAGGTAGACAGAGAGAGAGAGATGGGGGGAAGCAGGCTCACTTCGGAGCAGAGAGCCCGATGCGGGGCTTGATCCCAGGACTCTGGGATCATGACCTGACCCAAAGGCAGAGGCTTTAACCCACTGAGCCACCCAGGCGCCCCCAGGTTCAGGGATCTTAAGGCTTGTAGAAAGAGGACTTCAGAGAGTGGCCTTCCACCCCCAAAGGAGAGGAAGATGCAGAATTAATTCGATGAGACCGTGTTTCTTTTCTAAGCACATTTTATTTCTCGCCACTGACCAGTAGGGCGGTTACAGACATCACTCCCCTGGGGAGCAGAGGTTCAGCGATGCAGTGACAGTCAGTCACCAAATCAGCATTATTTAGATAACTCGATCAGATAAATATTTTTGAAAAATGAAAGCAAAAGGAGGCACAGAGGCCAGGAGGCCGGGTGGGAACAGCCTAGAGTTCAGCTCCATTTTCACAGAAAACATGTCTGAGCCAAGGCAGCCCCTACATTTGGTCTCCCAGGACACCCCAGCCTCCCAATAAATACATTCATCAGTAAATAAATAAATAATAAATAAATAATAAATAATCACAAGTGCAAACATAAATAGAGAGAACTGGCCCCATTGTGGGAGGGGCTGGGCTTTCCTTCTCAGGAAGAATCTGGAGACATTTGAAGAAAGGGAGGCCTGAGGTCCATTCATGTCAGGTTCTAGGTGAGATCTTCTCAAGGAATGTTCTGAAGTGTTCTAGCCAAAACGAAAAGTTCCCTGACCCCCACATTCCAAGTGTTCCAGGTTGCATTCAGGGATCCAAACCTGCGATGTCCAGTGAGCGCTGGAAGCCCCAGTTTGCATTCTTGGTGGGGGCCAGTGCTCCGTTGTCTGGGTCACGCATCCCTGAATCTTAGGTTTCTAAGTGTTGTTGTTTAAAGTTCTAAGCTTGAGGCCCAGCTCTGAGCCCCTAATTCTCTTTCTAAGCCAGAAGGGGATGGGGGGTCAGGGGGAGTGGATAATAAAAGGTTTGAGGTGGGCAAGGATGGACGTCCTGCCCCCTCACAGGGCAATGATTCCAAAGTAGACCTGCCCGGATTCGGCAAAGTCGAGATAGTCAGGCAGGTTGATCTCAGCGCTGAGTCGATCCCCCTTCTCCAATTGGAAGACCCCTCCCAGGTAGATGGGCTCGTACCAGGGCTTGGCCTCAGTTCCCTCTGGGGTCTCCCTTTGGCAAGGGCTCTTGATGGCAGAGAGGAGGTTGACCTTGGTCTGGTAGGAGACAGCAAAGCGGCTGATGGTGTGGGTGAGGAGCACATTGGTGGAAGAACATCCTTGGCCCTTGAAGAGGACCTGGGAGTAGATGAGGTACAGCCCGTCTGATGGCACTATTAGCTGGTTGTCTGTCAGCTCCACACCATTGGCCAGGAGGGCATTGGCACGCCGGCTCAGCCATTGGAGTTGCCCCTCAGCTTCAGGGTTTGCTGGAGGGAAGGAGAGAAGGAGGGCGGGGTGACCCTGTCAGTTCCACTCTCCACATCCTGGCCCACAAGTTCTGCCCACCCCCCACATCCGGTTCCTGTCCCCTCTGTCTGTCTTCCCACATCCCATCTGGCCATGAGGTTCTGAGTATTCCTCTCAAGGCCAGTGAGTCCTTCTCATACCATCTCCAAGGTCTGTCTACCCTCAGCCTGGTTCAGCCTCCAAATCCTATCCCTCCACATCCTAGCTGCATTACCGTTCCCCAGCCGAATCCTCCGAGCTCTTACCTACAACATGAGCTACGGGCTTGTCACTTGGAGTTCGAGAAGATGATTCTGAGGAGGAAAGAGGAAAGAAAAAGGTGAGACCCTTAAGCTTCCTGGAAAAGATCCCACTACTTTCACCTCCAAGCCTCCTCCCCTCAAACCGAAACCCTGAATTTCCCCCACTGTGGCTATCCCAGGACCAACCCCCACCCCCACCCAAGCCCAGAATCCGGAGAGGGGCTTTGGAGATACTTACTGACTGTCTGGGCCAGAGGTTTGATTAGTTGGAGGCCATCTGGGAGCTGCTGGGAAAAAGAAGGAGTTTTAGCATCAGAGCAAGTCACCCCAAATGAGAAACAGCTAGGCTGCTTCTGTAGCTCGTACTCTAGTTTCCTCTCACCATTCATCCATTCCCCAACATTTTCACTGAGTGTCTTCCACGAGCCGGACACACTCTTTCCTTATCTCTTTCCTCACATGTGTCCTTATCTCTCTCTCATATTGTCCACATCTTTCTGTCTCACCATCTTTATTCATATCACTTGTTCTGTTCCCATCTCTCTCCCCACACCCCACATCTCTCCACACATCTCTCTTTACATATGTCTGCGGGCTCATTCATTCATTGAAGAAGAATTCAGTGAGCAACTTCTGTGGGTTCCCTCCCTCTCTCTCTTCCCCCATCTCTCTCCATGTCTCTTTCTGCCTCCACGTCTTTCTCCGCATTTTCTCTCTCACTGGTCCCCATCAGCACACCTCTTTCCTCCACCCCATCTCTCTCTCTCCCTGGGTGGGAGAATGAGAAGAGTCTGGTGAGGCACTCACCTCTTCCCTCTGGGGGCCGATCACTCCAAAGTGCAGCAGGCAGAAGAGTGTGGTGGCTCCTGCGACGAGGAGGAAGGAGAAGAGGCTGAGGCACCAGCACCTTCGGGAGCCCTTGGGGGACCCTGCCTTCTTGGGGAGTGCCTCCTCGCCCAGCTCCACGTCCCGGATCATGCTTTCAGTGCTCATGGCGTTCTTTCCAGAGGGGCTCAAGTCCAGCTGGGCGATGATAGAGCCCTGGGGCAGTGTGTATTAGAGGGAGAGAATCGCTCTGCGCTTGTCTGGGGGTGTGTCGTCTGAGAGGTTATTTCCAGGGGTTCTGGAGTTGCTTCTGTCTCTCCTGGCTGGTGCCCTGGTGTCCTCTCTGAGGGAGCTTCTGCTGGCTGGGTGTGCAAACAGCTGCATTTATATACCCGTGGGGCGAGAAGAGGGCGGGGAAAGGCTCTCATTCAACCAGCGGAAAACTTCCTTGGTGGAGAAACCCATGAGCTCATCTGGAGGAAGCGGTAGTGGGCCCTACACCTTCTGTCTCGGTTTCTTCTCCATTGTGGGGGCGGGGGTTTGGAAAGTTGGGGACACCCAGGCATCAAGGATACTTCCTATCCATCCCACTCGGATTCCGAGGGAGGTTTGCTGGACCAGTCACTGTGGCGTATGTAGGACCCTGGAGGCTGGACCCCAGTTTCCCTCTGCTGGGAACTGGACCCTCAGTTCCCATTCCCTCCATTTTTTGGGGGGCTCAGGTCTGTGTCCTGTTTTCCTCTGATTTCCAGACTGGACTTAGGTAGGTGTAGAGCTAGACATGGGAAGGGGTTCAGAATGTCGACCCCTCGATGGGGAGAAAAATTGGGGGGAAAGCTATGCTAGGTCCTGAGACATGGGTTGGGGTCCCTGGGGGAAAAAGGAGCTTGAGAGAAGGAAGCTTGAGGTGGGGGATGTGGATGGTGTATCTGAAAGGGCTGGGGAGGGGTTGGTAATTGGCAGGGACATGCCTGGGACAGCCCCAGTGGGAGTGAAAGCAACCCTGGGAATTCACGAGCCCCATGAGAGCAGGCCTTCTCCTTTCATTCTGACAAGAGACTCAGCAGTGCTGGTTTCAGTCTTGGCTTCCAAGGGAATCTGAGGCCCTGAAGCCCCCATCCGTCAGAACCCCTGTGTGTAACCATGTATTCCAAAGAACTCTAGCGCCCTCCGGATTTCTGGAGATAGCCCTAGCTCTCAGAGCCCCTCTGTGTAACCATGTCTCCTGAAACGTCTGCTGTACTCCCTCTCCCCCCAGTCTTGGGGGTCTCCCACTCTATTTTTCAGAGGGTCCCCTTGTCCACCCCCATAGTCCTGAACACTTTTTGGTGTGGTCACTTCCCCCCAGAGGACTCCTGTAATCCCCATTCCTCAGAGCCTCAGAGTGGCCATATCTGCCAGTGGTCCCCTGACCTCCACTCCTCCAGACCTTGGACCCCCATTTTTCCTCTCTCTTCCCAGCTTATCCTTTGTTTTCCCTGCCATGGTCTGGCTGCCTCACTTCTGTGATTCCGCCACATTTCCCCAGGGCTCCTAAGACCCCTTCATCTCCTTGTAGTCCACAGTTCCTGTCTCTTCTGAGGCCCCTGTTCTCCTTCCATTTCTTAGAGACCTGGGAAATTCTCCCCTTCCAGACAGACAAACAGACATAGGATTTCAGAGAAAAGAGGTTTATTGGGCTTCACAGAAGGTGCAGATGTCTCTTCATGGGGTGTTTAGTCAAACAGTGACGATCTGAAGAGTCTTTTGATTCCTTCTAGAGATCCCTGGTGTCTCAGGCCTGCTTGTCTTCTCTTTCACTGGATTATCCTTACACCGATGTTCTCTCGCTCTTCATCTCTCGAGCTTATTTCTCTCTCTGTCTCCTGGTGGCCCGCTATTATTCCCTTCCCTCTATCCTCCATAAATAAATAATTTAATTTTTTTCCCTTCATAAATAATCCCTCCTCCCCTGCCTCCTGTCATCCTCCCTGCTTCTCCCGGTGTCTGCCCCCTCCATGTCCAGGGCTAGGTCCTCCTTCGACTGGCAGGACAGATGAAGAGCCCTGGTCAGGAATTTCTAGGCAGACTTGAAATCCTCAGCCTAGCACTGGGGTTTGCTGAAGGGAGGTATGGTCCCTGGGGTGCCTAGAATTCCTTCTTTGGAAGCTCTAGGTAACACGAGCAGGGGAGACTTGAGGCTATTGGAAGGGTCAAAAGAGAGGCGCGGTGACCCTTGAAGTAGTTGGAATGGAGGTAAAATGGGGAGAAGGTCTTGAAACCAATTATTTTTCTTTCTGGATTTTTCTACAGAGCAAAGGCCCCAAAGAAGACACTACTAGGGCTGAGGAGTAGGTGGGAGACGCCATCTGTGTGAGTGGAGAGCTGATCTCCCTGGGTGAGCAGGAACACAGCTCCCTGGTACACGGAGCGCACCCAAGGTCCCTGTGGCCCTGGGCACACGGACTTCTGAGCGCTGAGGAGAGGCACGTGGAAAGGGTACTGGGAGGAGAAGAGCTGGACCTCATGGGCCAGGTAAAGAGGAGTGGGGGTGGCCTTGGGGAAGCAGCCTTCCCCAGAGAAGACCACCTGGGAGTAGACAAAGTAGAGGCCACTGGTGGGGACCAGGAGGGAATTGTTGCTCAAAGAGAAGCCATGGCGGAGGAAGGCACGATCTGTGTTGGCTCTCCAGCGCAGTGAGTTCTGGGTGCTGGGGTCTCCTAGGAAGAGCCAGAGGGGATGGAAGAGGTCAAGAACCTGGGAGTTAGCACTCTTAATTCCTGAGGAAGTAGGTGCTGGGGCAAGCTCCTGGGGGATGGCTGGGAGGACAGAGGGGAGTGGGATACCTCTGTTCTGAGGCATGGGGGACGTTTGGGGAGAGGTGCAGTAAATGCATGGTCGCTTGAAGGGGGTGTAGGAGAAGAGCTGGGGGGACATGTCCGGGGGGCCGGGTGATGTTTACCAATAAGATGAGCAGCAGGTTTGAGGGTGCCTGGCGCCAAGTGCTTCTGAGGGTTGTGGTAGGCAGTCCGGGCAGCTGAGGGTGAGATGCTGACACCAGGAAGCCCCTAGGGGACAAGAGGGTGGAGCGTGGCTCTAGGGCCCAAAGTTTGGCGCGCCCCCCCCTGCAGCCCCCATTCTCCTGCTGCCTCACCTGGGCCTCAGGCGGCAGGGCCAGCAGCAGCCCCAGAAGGAGGAGGAGGGGGGCGCTGCACACCCGCAGGAGGTAGAGTTGTCCAGGTGGTGTCATGGGGAGAACCTGCGGGGAGAGAGACAGTGAGCGGGGCGGGGCACGGGGCGGATGACGGGCCTCCTGCCAGCGGAGACAGCAGCGGGAGAGCCAGCGCCACGGCGAGAGAAGGGGACAAGATGCAGTCAGGAAAACCCCGGTGTGAGCAGGGGGGCACAGAAAGAGAAACAGGCACGAGAAGGGAACAGAGAGGGAGCGTGGCAGAAACAGAGAACGTGTGACAGACACAGAAAAAAGACTGATGAAGAGTCAGAGAGCGGGGAACAAACCACACGGACCCCCCCACCTCGTCCCTCCCGCCCCAGGCCCAGCCCCAGGCAGGAGGTACGGGAGTGCCCGGGCGCCCGAGGAGGGGCAGGGGTGCCCAGGGGAGTGCGCCGCCCAGGCAGCCCCAGGAGACCGGGCGGGAGAGTCTCACCTTCTATGCGGGGGCCCCTGGGCCTGGACGCCTGGGTCCCTTTATAGAGGAAGCGGCAGTGGCAGCGTGGCAGCGTGGCAGGCGGCGGGCGGGTTCTAGGCCCCGGGCTGGGCCTGGGGAAGCCCCCAGGGCTGAGAAGATGCTGCCGTTTCAGTCGAAGGCAGGAAAGGCTGAGGCCTAGGAGTGAACCACAGGCTGGGGGCTCAGACGACTGAGTTCTGGGAAAGGGAGCGGGGTCAGGGGAATCGTGGGCTGGGAGGGCCAGGGAGCGGGGTCAGCCTTAGGAGTTCCAGAGAAGGGACAGTCAGTTCGGGGAGGAGGGGGATGGGAGCAGCTGGGGCGTGGGCTGGAGGCCAGGTTCCCTGAAGAGCGATTATATATAACACCTCTGCACCCTTGGTTGATTACAGGCTACTCTCTGTGCCCATTTCCTCCTCTTCTACCCTCGTCCTTGTCCCAAATGGTTAAGTCGCACTCGCCCCAGTATGTGTATTTTCCCGGCCCTCTGGCAGGTTTTCTATCAAGAAGTTGCATTATATACCCCTTTGCCTGGGATATTTTGGTTTATGCTTGTTGTCTCGGTGAAAATGTTCACGGATCTCCCTTTTGCTCTCACAAAGTCCTGGTTTGGAAGATAAATGTCATGGTTCCTCTATTAAGAGATGTTGCCACAGATCAGATTTTTTATTTTTTTAAGATTTTATTTATTTATTTAATTGAGACAGAGAAAGAGAGAGAGAGTGGGGAAAGGCAGGAGAGGGAGAGGGAGAATTCCAAGCAGACTTCCTGCTGAGCAGGGAGCGTGATGTGATGGAGCACTCCATCCGGGGACCCTGGGATCATGACCTGAGCAGAGGCCGACGCTTCACCAGCTGAACCGCCCAGGGGCCCCAGATCAGATTTATATAACCCCAAACACACACTCTGGGCTGGAGGAATGTAGCAACTTCCGAAGTTCTCTACAGGGAAGGCTTTGGAATTCCACCCAGGAGGAGCTTGAGGGTGGGTGACTAGGGTAGGGTGGGGATGACCAAAGGACTTTTCTGGAAGCTGTGTTTGCAGAGACAGGATACTGTTTAAGATTCCCCCCTTTTAACTTGGGTACAATAAGGCGCATGTCTCTTTTTTAAATTTATAGCCTGATGAGCTTTGCCATCTGATTATAGCCATAAAGCCACGATCCAGTTCAACATATTTGCAGATCCCAGAAGTTTCCTTCATGCCCCTCTTCCAGCTGATACCCTCCAAAGATAACCAGTCACTTTCTGACCTCTATCACCATAGATTAGTTGTTCCTGCTTCTGAATGTCATAGCGAAGTCACACAGAATGTACTGTTTGGGTTTGACTTCTTTCACTCAACGTGATGTTTGGATTCATCCATGTGGCTGCATTATCTGTATGTTTTTTTTTTTTTTTTGTCTCATTAGGATGTAATAGTCTATCATGTGAATATACTCTAGCTTACTTACCCATTCTTCTGTTGATAGACGTTTGGTTTGTCTCTACTTTTTGGCCACTATGAAAGATGTTGATATGAACATTCTTAAAAATGAGCCAGTTTTCGCTTAATTTGTAAGTAAAAAAAAAGCAAGGTTTCTAAAGATGATTTTGTCCATGTTTCAGAAGATTGAGAAAATTGGCTGTCTCAAATATCATGGTTATTTTTATTGATGTTGGTATGCTTTCATTTTGAGAGTTTTGAATGGCTAAAGTCCCCCCCACCCCGCCCCTGTGACATTGGGGATATGGTTGTCCTCCTCTGGAACAATGTTTCTGAGTAGTCTTGGGGTCCTGTGGCACAGAAGTAACATTGAGGGTGTGTATGAGCCATTTCTCCTGCTTTCCTCCCCCTTCTTGAGGCCCTTTGGCTTTCATGCCTTCCTAGTCCGATAAGACTATTGTTTCTTTTCATTCTCCTTCCACTTCTTTAGCTTTCTCTCTATTTCACAAACATTTATTGAGCACCTTATATAAGGCATTGAGGATATATATGAGAAAGAGAGTCCGCATGCACTCTGGGACCTCAAAAACCAACAAGGAAGACAGGAAAGTTAGCAGATAATTACAATAGAGTGTGATGGTGGGCTTATGGTTGTCCACAGAAAAACCATTGAACTTGGCTTGGGGGACGGGTGCTAGGTATTAAGTGTTGAGAGAGAGCTTGAGCAGATCAGGAGCGGGTGGGAGAGAGAGAGAGAGTCTTAAGCAGGCTCCATGCCCAGGGCAGAACCCAATGTGGGGCTTGACCTCAGGACCCTGAAATCATGACCTGAGTCAAAATCGAGAGTCAGGTGCTTAACCGACTGAGCCACCCAGGTAGCCCTTCACTAGCATTTTAGGATCACTTGATGTTCTACCAAGATGACCTTGAAAAACTTGTTTTGGCTAAACTCAATGGTCTTATTCTTGGGGCTTTCTCCTAGATTGCTACACACTGCAGGAGAGTCATGTCACCAGAAGGGGCCTTCTGCTCATCCTGGCCATCTAACCTGAGAGAGCCCTCAGGATTTCTCAATCTTTCTTTCTTGGTTCGATGTTCTACTCCTACAGTTGATGTTCTAAATCTCTGTGCCTCTTTCACCTCAATTTTACCTCTTTACTCTCAGTTGGTGAAGCTGTCATCTATTTCATTGAGCTTAAGGCCATATGAGCTGATCTCCTCACTTCCTTCTGTTTCCTTCACTTTATTTATACTTTGGGTACGAATAGAAGGAGTGGAGATGAGGCTTGTGTGGTAAACTGAGAACACATTCTGAAGGATTTATTAATTTTTTAAAGATAAATTTTAAATTAATAAATTTTATTATTTATTTATTAGAGAGAGAGAGAGAGGGCGAGCATAAGCAGGGGGAGTGGCAGGCAGCAGGAGAGGGAGAAGCAGGCTCCCCACTGAGCAGGGAGCCCAATGTGGGCCTCGATTCCAGGACCCCAGGATCATGATCTGAGCACGCCATTCTGAAGGGTTTGAAACCAAGAAAAGAAGTTTGGATTTTATTCTAATTAAGATGGGGAGTCACCAAAATTTTTAAGTGAGAGAGGGACTCACGCAGATTGGTACATCAGAAAAATGAGTCCGGAAGCTGCATGAAGAATGGATTGGGGTATGGGAGTTGAGGGGCTGGAGGGAAAAGCTGAAGGTGGAAACAAGTTAGGAAACTTATGCAATAACCTGGCAAGGAGATGATAAGAACTTACACTTAGACTGAGGCAGCAGCAGGAGGATGGAAAGGACGAGAGAGTTTCTAGGCAAAATCTACAGATGTGGGGTCTGAGCAGATGTGATGGAGGAAGAGTGGCCACAGATGCCCCCTTTAAATATCTTCTTCTAGTAGCACCTGGGTGGCTCAGTCAATTAAGCATCCAACTCTTGGTTTTGGCTCAGGTCATGATCTCAGGGTTGTGATATTGAGTCCCAAGTCCTGCATTGGGCTCTACGCTCAGTGGGGAGTCGCCTTGAGATTCTCTCTCTCCCACTCTCTCTGTCCCCCCCCCCCCAAGCTCTTGTGTGTGCTCTCTCTCTCTTTAATAAATGAATAAATCTTTTTTTAAGATTTAATTTATTTATTTGAGAGAGAGAGAGAGATCATGAGCGGGGCGGGGGGAGGCAGGTAAGAAGGAGAAGCAGACTCCCTACCAAGCAGGGAGCCTGATGTGGGGCTTGATCCTGGGACTCTGGGAACATGACCTGAGCAGAAGGCAGATGCTTAACCAACTGAGCTACCCAGGTGCCCCTAAATAAATAAATCTTTAAAAAAATATTTTGGTCTATAGTTTGGTTTCCTCTTATTCTTTTAACCTACTGTCTCTTACATCACGGTTGGTTTCCCTTTTGGTCTCTGCTCCTTTCCTTTTCTCCATGTCTCTCTTTCTCCAGAGTTCCTTTTCCTTCCTATTGTCTCTTTCTGCCTCTCTAATGATAGGAGCTGATGGACTAGGAGACCTCAGTTATATTAAAATATAAAACAGTGTTGCAATTAACGATGAGAAACTGAGAAAGGGAGAAACTTAGGTCAGAGAGGAAGACCGGGCATTGAGGGACAGAAAGGGGAAGGTGTGAAAGAGTGGTAGGGAGACATGAGAGGCAGAGAGGAAGGAGGGCAAGAACTGGGCTGAGGCTCAGTGTCACAGGCGTTTGTGATATGCTGAAGGACGCTCCTTGAGATGGGCCAATCTTGGTTTCAATCTCAGTTTCGGAGGTTGTGTGAAATTTGGTTTCTTTCTTGGAGAGGCCAGCAGTTGGTTTGGGGCTTTCCCTGGGTGGGAGGGGTGATGACTAGAGTCTTGTGCCCCAAACTCAGGGAAATACAGTCTCTACAGTGGGCTATGTAGAGAAACTAGTGAAATCTCAGGCCTCTAAATGACGTTGTAATGACATTAGCTTCAGACTTGAACTTAGCCTCAAAACCTATATTGGGATTTATTTTATTTTATTTTTTTAAAGATCATATTTATTTATTTGACTGAGAGAGAGACAACAAGAGCAGGAACACAAGCAGGGGGAGTGGGAGAGGGAAAGTAGGCTTCCTGCTGGGCAGGGAGCCTGATGTGACACTCAAGCCACCCAGGCACCCCTATATTAGGATTTAATACTAACTTTGACCCTAACTCAAATATAACCTGAACCTAAATTGCAACTCAAACTACTCAATGGTAACCTCAAATCTAAACACATTCCAATAAATAAGTCTGAAAATAAACTTATCCTCTAAACTAACCCAATCTTGTTTCCTACAGCTAATTTTGAAATCAACTCATCTCCACACCCGACCCTATAGTTAAACCTGACTCAAAAGTCATGTCCAATCTAAGCCACAAAACTAAAGATGAGCTTTCTCCTGTTTTATTCCATTATTCATCCATCTCTTCATTTAAGGTGTTTTTTTTTAAACCCCCACTTAAGAAGTGCCTACTATGTGCTGGGCACTGTGCTAGGCAATAAGCAAATAGAGGCAAACAAAGCAGACATCCTAGTAAGGCAAGGCAGAAAGGAAATATACAGAAGTCAGTAAGTAGTGCTAGGAGGAAACAATACAGGGGACGTGAGGAGTGGCAGAGAACTGCTTTAGATACAGTGGTCAGGAAGTACTCTCTAAAGTGGCATTTAAGCCAAGACCCAAATGACAAGTAAGAGTGACCAGGTGAAGGTTTAGGGGACAAGCATTCCAGGCAAAGGGAAGAGCTACTGCAAAGGGTGGAAGGTAGAAATGAGCTGGGGGTGTTGAGGGACAGAAAGGGAACTGATGTGGCTGGAACAGAGAGCGAGCAGGAGCGGGGTGGGCGATGAGGTCAGAGAGAGGAGGCAGGAGCAGATCACGCAGGACCATTCGAAGAGAAATAAAGCATCTGGCTTTTGTTCAACCATGGGAAGCCTTTGGAGGGTGTATATACGTATGTGTGTATGTGTGTGTATAAAGGCAGAGGGGAGGAGAAGTGGGTGGGGAGGAGGAAGAGGACAGAGAGGAGTGAGGCAGAGGTGACTGGATTTATGTTTTTAAAAGATCCTGTGTCTAGGGCACCTGGGTGGCTCAGTCAGTTAAGCATCTGTCTCCAGCTCAGGTCATGAGCCCAGGGTCCTGGGATCTAGTTCCACATCCAGCTCCCTGCTCAGTGGGGAGACTACTTCTTCTGTCTGCCACTCCCCTGCTCATGCTTCTTTCTCTTGCTCACTCTTTCTCCCAAATAAATAAATGAACTCTTTAAAAAAAGGAAAAAAAGATCTTGTCTAGACTGGGTTGTAGGAGGAAAGAATGAAAGCAGGGACATCAGTTAGGAGACAATGGCAGCAATAGGAGGAGAGAAGATGGTGGCAGCCATAAAGATGGAGAAAAGTAGACAAATGTGGGATATATTTCAGGGTAGAATTGTCAGGACTCTATGAGAGAGTGGATGGATTTTGGGGGGTGTTGGAAGATAGGAAGACTGGGAGGAATGTGGATTCTGATGAAGTAGGAGAACAAAAAGTTCAATTTTGAATATGTTAAGTCTAAATCCATTGGGCAGACATCCAAGTGGAGAAGACACTTGGCAGTTGGATAGAAGTCTGGCTTTCAAAGGCAAGGTCAGAGCTAGAGAGACAACACTGGGAGTCATCAGCATGAAGATGGAATTTAAAACCACAGAACTGGAAGACATGCTTTGTCTTGTGCTTCCCCCATGACCTTCTTCCAGGTATTTATGTTTTTTCCCATCATAATAAATACTATGTACCTTCCATTCTAAATTCCAGAGGGAGCAAACTCCTGTTTCCAGAAGCAAAACCCTCTAGGCTTTTTCTTCTCCTGAACTCTCACTGGGATCTAACCTCCCTGGATTAGACTCTTTACCCCACAGGACACTTCTACCAATCCATTTCACAATATGCTGTGGAACTCCGCATAGATTAAAATTCTCTGCCTCATTTTTCAAAGACTCTTCCTCTGGCATAGAACCTGGATTTACCCTAATGTTTCTCGTTTTCTCTTTGGTGAAGTCTGCTCTTCCTTCTACCCAGTCAGAAAGGGCAGGGGGCAGAGGAGACACCACTATTCAGTACCACTGGTAACCTCCTTTTCTTCTCTTGAAGCCTGTGCCTTTTGCATTTGCCATGCTCTTCCTATCTGCTCAGCAGTCTTCTCTACCAACATCTTTATCACATTCTTAACAACTTTAATTCTAGCTCAGTTTTTCTCCATATCTCATCCCCACCAACATCTTTAGAGACTTTAAAACCACACAAAATGATCTCACGCAGTCCTCTCAGTGCTTCAACTTTCTCAGTTACAAAGCTTTACAGCCTCTTTCCCTGCTCCCATTTAGGCACCCATGAGCAAGGTCGTATCTCAGACCTCAGCATCACTTGAAAGGGCTACATCTTTGAGATCTTGAGCTCCAACTTTTCCCTCTCACAACCACCATTCACTTTTCACCCCCCCACTCTTTCCTCCCATCGTATTAGTTTCTCCATTCTCACCAAGACTTCCAACCCCTCTTCTTTCTTTGTTTTCCTTGTCCATCTGGTTTAACTTGCACTGCATGGTCAAACATTTCAGCTACTTTCACTAGCACTTTATTCGTTTTTATTATTATTGTTTTTTAGACAGAGTGTGAGCAGGGGGAGGGGCAGAGGGAGAGAGAGAGTCTTAAGCAGGCTCCATGCCCAGGGCAGAGCCCAATGTGGGGCTTGACCTCAGGACCCTGAAATCATGACTTGAGTCAAAATCGAGAGTCAGGTGCTTAACCGACTGAGCCACCCACTAGCACTTTAGGATCACTTGGTGTTCTACCAAGATGACCTTGAAAAACTTGTTTTGGATAAACTCAATGGTCTTATTCTTGGGGCTTTCTCCTAGGCTGCCACACACTGCAGGAGAGTCATGTCACCAGAAGGGGTCTTCTGCTCATTCTGGCCATCCAACCTGAGAGAGCCCTCAGGATTTCTCGATCTTCTTTTCTTGATTCGATGTTCTACTCCTGCAGGTGATATTCTAAATCTCTGTGCTTCTTACACCTCAATTTTACCTCTTTACTCTCAGTTGGTGAAGCTGTCATCTATTTCATTGAGCTTCATAAGGCCACCCAAGCTGATCTCTTCACTTCCTTCTTTTTCCTTCACTTTATTTACATGTAATCTTTTTTTTTTAAAAGAAACTTGAATACAACTTGTATTTTATTTTTTATTTTTTTTAAAGATTTTATTTATTTATTTGACAGACAGAGATCACAAGTAGGCAGAGAAGCAGGCAGAGAGGCAGGCTCCCTGCTGAGCAGAGAGCCCAACACGGGACTCGATCCCAGGACTCTGGGATCATGACCTGAGCCAAAGGCAGAGGCTTTAACGCACTGAGCCACCCAGGCGCCCCTTATTTACTTAAAAATAATTTTTTTAAATTTATTTGAGAGACAGAGCAAGAGAGAGAGAGAGTGATCAGGCACAAGCAGGGGCAACAGCAGGAAGAGGAAGAAGCAGACTCTCCCCTGAGCAGAGAGCCCAAAATGGGACTTGATCCCAGGACCCCGAGATCATGACCCAAGCCGAAGGCAGATGCTTAACTGACTGAGCCACCCAGGCTCCCCCCCCCTTTTTTAAATTAAATGTAAATTTAAATTAATTTTAAAATATATTTTTTCATTTATTTGAGAGAGAGAGCATGAGCTGGGGGAGGGGCAGAGGGAGAGGCAGACTTGGGGCTAAGTAGGGAGCCTGGCCCAGGGCTAGATCCCAGGACCTCAGGGTCATGACCTGATGCAAAGGCAGACACTTAACCGACTGAGCCACCCAGATGCCCCATCTTTCTTTTCTTTTGACTCCAAGAAGGACTCTTCATCCTGTCCAAGGCTGATCCTTTTGCTCTATATTCCACTTCCTGTGTTTTTACTATATTTTCCACCCCACCCCTCATATTTTCAGGATCTTTCTCTCTTTGTGCACCCTGCTTTCATTTCACAAACATGTTCAATTTTATTTCTTGAAAAAAATCTTTCCCTGGACTCTGTTTTTCTCTGCCATTTCATCTCTCACCTTCCTTTTCTGTGTGATGTCTCGAGACTAGCCCCCTTGACTACCCACTTTTTTGGGAACTGGTAACATTTTTCTCATCTGTAAAATTCGTGGGTTGCCCTAGAGATGATTCTTAGTTATCTTCCATATTCACCATTCTATGACTTTGTACCCACCACCTCCCTTTCCTCACCTCCTACTCATTCCTCAACCTATGTAAAGTGATTTCTGCCCCTCTGGTAAGTGGAAACTGTTTTCTCAAAATTTGTAATTGTCTAGTTCCTGAACCCAAAGGATCTTTCAACCTTCCCCTACTCGACCTCTTTGAAACATTAGATGTGGCTCTGTCTCTGCTTGGCACACCCCTCCCTTGCCCTACTTCTCTGACCGCTTCCCCACCTCCCTCCTTTGTTGATTCCTCTTGCTTAGACCATCTTCGGGGCTCTTCTGGTCATCTTCTCGCAAGGATCCTGTGCACTCCGAGGCTCAGTGTCCACTAGGAAGGGAATGATGCCCGAATCTACCCCTCCAGCTCACACTTTTCTCTTGGGCTCCTGACCTGCTTGCTGGAAATCTCCGTCTGACTGTTACGGCAGCACGTCAAACTCAGGAGGCCTTCCTTGAACACTTGATTACTCTAAGGAGGTGCACCCACCCTTATGACCTGTAGTTGTTACTTATAGATTGTTTATCTCATTAGACTGCAAGTTCTATGAGGGCAGTGACTTTATATTTCATTTAAACCTTTTGTCTAGCGGACTGCTTTGCTCCTATCAAATATATTTTGTGCTTAATCAAAATGTATTGCTTCAGTGACTGAAATAGAATTCCTTATCTTTCCCTTCAGCTTGGTGTTTCCTTCTAGGCTTAGGGAATCATCTTTCTAATCCTCTAGGCTCAAAATTCAGAGCCATCTAAGGTTCCTCTTCTAAGATTCCTCCCACTGTCCTATCGGTTGTCTTGTGCTAATGACTTATCCTCTCAAAGTTTTTAAGATCTGTTTCCTCTTTTAATGCTATTTGGAAGTACTCAGACCTAAGTGAAAGTACACAAGTTTTGGAGTAAGATGAGCTTAGTGTTAATCTGCAGTTTTATCCATGCAGCCTTAAGCAAGTTCAGTATGCTTATGAGCCCTGGTTTCCTCCTTATTTATTTATTTAAAAAAGATTTTATTTATTTATTTGACACACACAGAGAGAAAACAAGTAGGCAGAGAGGCAGACAGAGAGAGTGGGAAGCAGGCTCCCTGCTGGGCAGAGAGCCCGATTCTATTCTGGGCTCAATCCCAGGACCCTGCGACCATGACCCCAGCCGAAGGCAGAGGCTTTACCCTCTGAGCCACCCAGGCGCCCCTGGTTTCCTCTTTATAATGGAGATCTACCACCCATCTTCTGAACAGTTGTTGGCAGGATTACTCCTGTTAGGAAAGGGCTTGACATGGCAGGTGTTCATAGAACGAGTGATCGATTGTTGCTTTCTTCTTTACTCCTCATCTGTAACCCCTGCAGCACTCTCCTGTTCTCTCCCTCTCTTCTGCACAGCTGCCACTAGCACCAAGACACACAGGAAGAGGTCCCAGACCCTTTACCTTGGCCTCCTGCGGGCCTCTCTTCAACACGTGCTTACTCACACCTGTGCTTTGTCTGTCTCAGGACATTCATCTTTTCCTCAATATACTGTTTTCTGACTCCTGGTCTCAGCTGAAGCCATTTTACTTGTCTACGGAGCCTGTCTCTTCATCTCTACCCATAGAAATTCTGCCCATTCATCAGCACCAGTCAAATGCCCTCTCCTGGCTCAGCGCCCTCCCCACCCCTTTTCTGTATCCACTATGTCTTACTCCTCAACATGTACTCAGCAATATGCCCTGAATGACAATTAGGTATAGACCTCACTTCCCCTGTTGGATGGCAAACTTGCAGCAGTCTGGATTTCTCTTTAGGCTACTTGTTGCTCATTTGAACTACACTGAATAGAGTCCCTCCCAGATCCTTTTCCTAGCTTAACTCAAACTAGCCCCAAGCCCAATCCTCCAATTGACCCTTTTTGATCTTACTGGTCTTGTTCCCTAATCCTGTTTTTCTAACTGAACCCCAGCACGTCATCCTTCACCAAGAATTGATTCCTCGTTCCAGCTCTCGAGAGCAGATGCACACATTCACACCTCCCCAGTGTTTCACAGTAGGCACTGAGTCATCCCTTGGGGATCCCTGGGCCCCCCTCCCTGCCCCCACCACGGTGGACAGGATGCCTGCTGCCTGGCCCCGGGGGGTCAGAGGAAGCCAGGGCCTCTAGGGCTCAGTATTTTTATCAGCCTAGGAAACAAGAGACACAGAAGCGGAAACCCTGTGGTCAGAGAAAGTGAACAGCCCTCATCTCAGGGGAACCCCCAAGAGGGCTGGGGGCCAGACACCAGGGAGGGACGTTGAAAAGAAGGTGGTTTGGGGGCCGGGTATCAGGGCTTATTTTGATTTGGTTTTATGTAACTCTTGCAGAGTGGAAATGATGCGCTTCAAAACCAGAGAAAAATTTGCTGGATGGAGGAGCAAATTTGGACACCAGAGGTTTCTGTTGCTTATCTCTCAACCCCCAGCTTAGGGATCCTAACCCCAACTCCCCCCAACTCCAAACCTGGGCTCTTTGCATGCCACTTCCGAAATCTCCGGCCTGTGAGAGGAACCGGACGCCTGGGTTGCTCACAGCTCGCAGGCTCTTCTCTGAATCACAGCAGCTTCCTCTCACAGGATCTTTCTCACCAGCCCTTCCTCCTCCTGACCCTGAACAGATGCCTGGTCCCTGGGAGGCCTTCCATCTCCTGGCTGTCTTCTCCCAAGGTCTCAGGCCCACCCCATGTTCCCCTGCTTCCACAGGCTTCCCTCTTTATGCTCTACCGCCCTCTGGGTGCTCTTGAGTACACCAGGGCTCCACACCTAAAAAATTCGTTTCTGATTCTTAAGATTCTCTGTTGTAGACGCGTGTAGATTGCACACACCAACGCATGCCTGTAACTCTTTTCTTTTCGTGGAGTTCCCTGTTATGTCCTGGAGGATGGCAGTGGCATCTTCTGCAACTTCCTCTCCCCGTTGCGGGGAGCCCGAGTGTAGACTGAGTATGGAACAGTGAAAGGGATGGTGCCAGATCCCCTCCCACTGCCCCTCAGGACCTTTTCCTCGACTTCAGCAAAAGGGGTGTATCTGGAAGGCCAAGTCTAGACTGCCCAGAGATAAAGCCTAGGTGTGGGAGAGTGGCAGAAGCTGGAGAGGACTGGGGCTCTGGAGGAGACCTAGGATTGAGGAGCTAGAGGGGAGACGGCCTTGGGTGTGGATCCCTGGTTGCCCAAGAACAGACAATCCAGGTTACATAATTTGGCTCTTTCCACCTCCTTCCCCTGCTCCTAATTTTAGCAACCGAAATTCCACTCCCCCACAGGGCTCTTCCTCTGTCCATTCTACTTCTATCCCATCCTCCCACAACCTCCTCATGGCCCCCAGCTCCAGCTGCCCCCAACTCAGATCATTCAGTGACTCAGCAAAGGGAAAGCCCTGTGTTGGGGGAGGGGGTATTCAGTGGGGAGGAGGATGTGGTTCTGGCTGGGGAACTGGTGAGAGGAGGGAAACTGGTTTTGTTCCTTTTTTCGTCTCTGTTCATGTCTATTTCTCCAGTCACTGACAGTAGAGGAGCACAGTGCAGGGAGTGGTGACTGGTGGGCAAACTGGGTCTTCTCAGAGCTGCCTTTGTGGCTGGGCAAGCAGGGCCTTCTTGGCTCCAGCTGAGAGCCCATCTCAGTGTGTACGTGCGTGTTGCAGGTGTGTAGGAGCTGCGGGTTCTGGCAGGCGGGGTGGGAAAGGAGATGTCATGTATGATGAAAACCACAGCAATGGAAAAAGGCAGAGGAGACACCAGGAGTGAGATGTGGAACCAGGTCTTATTAGGAAATGGAGGAGTCAAGGAGCAGTGGTGGTGGCCCATATCCTCCCCACTCCCACTCATTACAAGTTTCGCTCCCACCCCCTATCCTTCGCTGCGTAGCATCAGCCTCTTCCTCGTCGTCCCCATACCTGACCTTCCCCTCACTACTGCCCTGCCTCTAAGGCTGCATTCCCTGCAGTTTCTCACTCTTTCTCTGGGGTCACTTGAGGGCCTCCGCATGGCGGTTCAGGGCTTGAGAAAGGGCCGTCACAGCCCCCATCACGCGGCCCAGCTCCCAGGTCTCAATCTGGCTTCGGAATCGCTGCAGGAAGCGGTCAGGGTGCCAGCGGACCTGCTGGACCCTCAAGTACCTTCTCAGGGCCCCCTGCTCCTCCAAGGGGGGGCCCCTGGCCACCAGGGCTGCGGCCATGGCCTCGGGGTCCCCTCCTCCAGGGCAAGGCCAGGGCACATCGCCAAAGCGCCAGAGGCTACCCCTCCCTGCTCCTCTTGGGTGTTCTGCTCTGGGCCCAGCCCTGGCTGGCTCTGGCCCTCGGTCCCCACGAGCCTCCTGTGCCCTCTTGGCTCGGCTCTCACGCAGTTCTTCCTCCTTGGCCCGGGCTCGCTCTCGGAAGAGCTGCTGTTCCTCCTCCTGCCGTTGCCAGCTGTGACTGGAGCCCTCAGCCCGTGGGGGTCGGCAGGCTCCCTCTGCCTCGCGCTGCTGCTGCTGGTGCTTCTGTGCATGCTCCCGGGCCAGGCGCTCTGACCAGGCTGAGAAGGACTCGGGCTCCTGGGTCTCATGGGAGGCATCATCTGTTTGGGAGGGCAGGATTGGGGTGGCTGGGAAATGCTGTTGAGGAGGTGACAGTCAAGAGGGGAAGGCAGTATAGAGGAAGGGGGTACAGGAGGCCAGCAGGAACATGCATGCGGTGGGTACAGAAAAGCAGTCAAGGGGAAGAAGGGCAGCTGTGGATGGGAATGGATTCCTCACCTTCAAATCTCCCAATGACCTCTTGCCACTCATCCTCCAGCTCTCCCTGCAGCTTCTGCCTCCATTCCCGCTCCTTAGAGGCCTCCTCCTCCTCCTCTTCAGCAGAATCCCAGGGGGGTCCCCAGCCCAAAATTTGCCCAGGGGTCTCCCCATCCTTATTCTTTATTCCCATAGCAGAAGGGCAGCGACTCAGTAGTGGCAGGAAGAAGTCCGTGTAGGCTGTTGGTGGGAGAGCAGGGAGCAGAAATTAGCTGGGACTCCTATTCCTTGACACGGCTGCCATCTTGAATCCTGCTGGTCACTCATTCCCTTGGTCCTACAGCAATGGAAATGGTTGCCCACACAGAAGCCTCCTGGGTATTAGGAAATCACTGTCACTGACAAATATTTACTGATAGCTTACCACATGTGTGAGAAGCGTGGTAGTTTAAAATATTCTGATCCGAGTCCCTACAAACTATTTTAGTGTCCTAGGAGTTCTACTGTGTTAAATGACATTTTCCAGCCTGCCTCCAGACACCCTGGGCAATGTCAAAAACCTCTAACTATGTATTTCATTTTTGGTTTGAAAATATTGTCACTTTACAACTCTTACTGTGTGTTTCTGACCCAAAGCTATACTTCAGACTGGTAAAATAACTGAAAATTTTACTCTGCACCATTATAAATATATAAATAAAGAACAGGAACCATTTCAGATCACTTTTCAATAAACTGAGTAAAATAAATGTTTTCAGGGAGGGGAATTTCTCTCAGCCAACCTCATACAGCGCATTCTGGGAGAGGGGTGGGGAGGTAGAGGGTCTACACCAGCAACAAGTTTAAGCCACAGATATGTTCTCCGCAGCAAAGCAAGCTCTTTCCAAATTGACTACTGATCTAGGGCAGGAGAAAGGGGCTGAGATAGAGGGTCCCACCCAGGTGCTGGCTGACAGGAGGGTAGTGGTAAAAAGAAGGACTGATGTTCCTGAACTCTCCTCTTTCCTGAGCCCTGACCTCACTGCATCCACTCTAGCATCAGCTGAAGGCCATGCTGCCCACTTTACGGCCAGCCTGGCACTCTACCCCTGGCCCAGCCCACCCCCTATGGCCACCAAGCACCTCTTTCACTCCTGGGACAGAGGAAGGTGAGTGAGGCACCCTCCCTTCCTGTGGACCTACTTTCTCTCCTTAGGGCAGGAGGAAATGGGCGGCCAGTCCTTAAATCTTTACTTTGTGGTGCTGCCAAGTACTGGCCACCTGGCAAAGGGATGGGACAAGGGAAGGGTTATCCTGTCACTGCCAGGAAGGTAGGAAGGTAGGATAACACAATGGGCCCATCTTGGCTGGGCAAGGCCCATCGCCCCCCACCATCATCTCTTGGTACACTTGTGTGCTGCCCAGCTTAAACCCCATCAGGATGAGAGGAGGAGGGGCCACTTCTCTTTACCACTGATGTGACCTGTCACCAGCCCTCTCCACCTGTCCCACCCAGCAAATACCTAGTCCTGTCTTTCAACTGCTTACTCCCCACTACAGTTCACAGCAGGTACGAGGATAGGTGTGTGTTCAGGCTTGCACAGGTTTTTAAATTCATGGGTTTTAAGGACTATAAAACATTGTAAGTAAAATATGGTACAGAATATTCAATAACCCCTAAAAATGTTCGTGTGTGGAAAAAGCTGGCTATGAAACTATACATACGATTCAACCACAACTGTGTAAAAGAAGAGACCAAATCCTATGGTTGAAAAAAAAAAAACAGACTAGAAAAAAATATGTAAAAACCTTAGTCTCTGGGTGGTAAGACTATGGATGGCTGTCCTCCAATCTTATTTGGTTAGTATTTTATTTAAAAAATTTAAAAAGATTTTATTATTTACTTGGCAGAGAGAGACAGCAAGAGAGGGAACACGAGCAGGGGAGTGGGACAGGGAGAAGCAGGCTTCCCACTGAACAGGGAGCCTGATGTGGGGCTCCCTCCCAGGACCCTGGGATCATGACCTGAGCCGAGGGCAGATGCTTGACTAAGCCACCCAGGCACCCCTGGTTAATGTTTCAATATGAAAGGGATATAACTAATGAGAAAATTTTCTTTTTAAAGAACGAAGAATACATTTAATCACTGTTAACGGTTTGCTATGGTCCCTTCCGGTCCTGTCTGGGTACAAATGCATACACAGGATGACTTTTTTCAGAGATATGTCATCATGCTATATGTTTTGTTTGGCAACTTGCTTTTTTCACCTCCCATCTCATTTGTACTTTTCCACAGGAGCGTACACAGTCTACCTCATTCTTTTTTATGACCATGTAGTGTTCCGCTATGTGTATGAAACAAACGTCTCCCCACGCCCAGTCAATAGACTTTGTTTCCAAAAATGTTCGGCCTCCTACATTTGTCTTTGTAGACTCCTTACAGTATTTCTGTGGGGTACATTATCAGAAGTGGAATTTCTGAGTCAAAGGACATGAGCGATTTTACCAAACTGCTCTCAAATTTGTGCCAACATATACTCCTACAGAGAATATAAGAATGCCTCTGTTGTCCTTTACCAAGATTATCATCAAACAACCCTTTTAATCTTGCTCATCTGATATATGAAAAAAATGATCTTATTAATGAAATTTACTGTACTTTATATGTTCTTTGGCTTTTTCTTTCTTTTTTTTAAAAGATTTTATTTTTAAGTAATCTCTATTCACGACCCTGAGATAAGAGTCACAGGCTCTGGTGACTGAGCCAGCCAGGCGCCCCTGGCTCTTTACTTCATTTGTGAATGACCTGTTCATATTCTCTGCCTACTTTTCTCCTAGATATTATATATGTAGACAAGAGAATTCTTTATATATTATAGATATCACCCCCTGTGTCAAGTATTTGTAAATAATTTCTCCCATCTTTGAAAGGTTTTTATGTAGTTAAATCCATATCAATATTTTCTTTTATAGCCTTTGGCTTTACTGCATCCTTAGAAAGGCTTTCTCCCCCCTAAGATTATAAAAATATCCTCTTGTGGTTTTTTTCTACTATCTTCTTATTTATCTTAAAAAATGTAGGGGCGCCTGGGTGGCTCAGTTGGTTAAGCATCTGCCTTATGCTTGGATCGTGGTCCTGAGGTCAAGCCCTGTACAGAGCTCCCTGCTCAGTGGGGAGCCTGCTTCTCCCTCTGCCAACTGCTCCCCCTGCTTGTGCTCTTTTTCAGATAAATAAATAAAGTCTTTAAAAAAATGTAGAAAGTTGGGGCGCCTGGGTGGCTCAGTGGGTTAAGCCTCTGCCTTCAGCTCAGGTCATGGTCTCGGGGTCCTGGGATCGAGCCCCACATCAGGTTCTCTGCTCATCGGGGAGCCTGCTTCCCTGTCTCTCTCTCTGCCTGCTTCTCTGCCTACTTGTGATTTCTCTCTCTATCAAATAAATAAAAAGGAAAAAATTAAAAAAAAATGTAGAAAGTATAGTACAATAAGCACTCCTATTTCTTCCACAAGGTATGTTACTGTTCTGTAATTTTTGCAACATTATTTTGTCCTCAAGAAATAAACTACCATAGATAAAACTAAAGATTTCTCTGATGCTGCCTTCTAAATTTTATTCCCCTCCCCAGAGGAAACTCCTCCCATGAATTTGGTACAAACCCTTCCTGTCACACTTAGATCTTTTTTTTTTTAATTTAAAGATTTTATTTATTTATTTGACAGAGAGAGATCACAAGTAGACAGAGAGGCAGGCAGAGAGAGAGAGAGAGAGAGAGAGAGAGGGAAGCAGACTCCCTGCCGAGCAGAGAGCCCGATGCGGGACTCGATCCCAGGACCCTGAGATCATGACCTGAGCCGAAGGCAGCAGCTTAACCCACTGAGCCACCCAGGTACCCCCACACTTAGATCTTTAAGCAGCTGTACTTTTGAGTCAGTAGGACTGTTCCTCAGATGGGCCAAATACTTCAAGGTTGTTTATTAAATAGCTTGCTGCCCTCTGGTGATTTGAAATGTCACCTTTATCATCAGTTTAGCAGTACAGATCGACTTCCCAGTGCTCTTTAATTAGTATGGTGTACTTTTATATTAGGAAAAATATGTATGAAAAAAAATCTGAAGTAAACATGTACTTTGCCTTAGTGACAGAAGCACTGCTCTTCCCCTCTCCATTTTGAGACGTGATTTCTACCTTAAAGGGAAGTTCACACTAACTGGCACAACACATTTTTGAAAGACACCAATACTGGAAGCTTATATTGAGTGATGATTGACTGAGGCATGGAGGAAGAAAAGGTAAGGGGGGGTGGTCAAAGAGGGCTTCAAGGAGGAGGTGGGGCTTATGTTGGGCTGGGAAGGGAGGATAACTTAGCAAAGTAAAAATCAGGTGGATGGGAAGGCAACAGGTAAGAGACAGGCAGTCTTGTGAAAAACACGTTTGGGGTCACTGAAGACAGAGCTACATAGCTGGAGCTGCAGGTTTGTGGTTGTGCTATGGTAGGAAAGGCTGGAAAGGCAAACGGAACATAAACCAGACAGCTCAGCTATCTGCAAAACAGGGCCACAGCTTACTCCTACTGTGCAGCTCAAAGTGAGTAACGGGTGGTAGAGGTCTGGTACTGTGCTGGCGCAGAGCAGAAGTGCACTCAATGTGACATTAAAAAAAAAAAAAAATACCAGGCTGCCTTTGGACTTTCTTCTTTTTGCAAAGACTGTGAGAAAATGACCTATCATTTCTTAGTGTTCACTAGTTCTTGTTGTGTGTAGAGAATGGTTATTGTCTGACTAAGGTATGTTTATACGAGGGTCTTTGACACCTAAGACCACTTCCCCAGGAGGTGACGGGTCCCAAAAGGAAGTTACCGAAAGCCATTCATTGGCATCTCATTGGTTATGACCACATAGCCCAGTCAATCCAGCAGGAACTGCCTCACCCCTTGCACCTAACTTGGGAAAGGGGGAAAAACCTCCCTTTCCTCAGGGGATCCTGGGTCATTTCATCTGTTCAAAGAACGGATTTGCATTTTAAGACCTAACGGTCTCTAAAGAAGCTCCAAACTGAATGAGATGGGTCACTCTACCGAAGAGCCATAAGGCCACCTGGTGGCAGGGCTGTCAGGGAACAGAATAAGTAAGGTCTGAGAAGATACCAGGGCTTGGTTGGGAACTGAGGGCAGGCCCCCCTTAGGAAGACAACCTGTTGGCTAGGATATTTCAGGAAGTTCCTGAACCTTCAAGACCCTAATTTCCTCATCTGTAATTGGATAATAGTATCGATCTCATATGCTTCTTAGATGTCAATAAAATGAAGGAAGATCCTACTATGAGAGAGATTTTTATTCCTCAAAAAGCCATAATTGGGTAGTATAAGAATAAAAATAACAATACTTTTCATCTGGTGGGTGCCAAACCTGTACCAAGTGCTTGCCTCATTTACTTGTCACAACTTCCATTTAGAGAGGCAAGTTAAAAAATTAAAAAAAATAATAATTAAAAAAAGGGATTAAAATTGGGCACATGGAAGTTAAGCTGCATGTCCCTGGTACACAGCCTATAGGTGGTAGAGTCTGAACTTGGAGGAGGTCTGAAATCTGCCACAGGGTTCTCTGCTCTCTTGCCATGTTTAATGTCAGCTGTCAAATTAGATGCCTACATTTTGCAAACCTCCTCATTTTAAGTTTTTGGTTTTTAAAAAATCTGAATATGCCAGCCTATCTTACTATATTAAAGGGAATTAAAGGTTTTTTTTTTTTCCTATGTGGGGAAAGTTTTGGGGGTAAGAGGGGTTTCTGCTGGGGAGCTAGAAGATGGTAATAGTAGCAATCAAACTGGGTTGTTCATCCCAACCTGGGGATTTTCCTCTACTGTTCTTACTTTAGAAGGAAAATCTCTAGCAGGGGAAAATTGCCAGAGGGTTTTATTTTCCTAAGGGCTGCTACCTCTACAAAGCTGTGTCCATTGTCAATAGGTCCCCATCTGAAACCCTCAGTGTCAAAGGTTTTTAAGAACTCAGATGTTTTTGGGATTTGGTAGACCTGATCTGAAAGTACATACACTGTATATTCAGTAGCTGGGGAGGGCCTGGGCTGCTCCAATAATCAAACACATGAATGTTTCTGTGGAGAAATGTATGAACATTGACATCTGTAGGATGAAAATGACTCACAGATAGTCTCGCTTTAGTTCAGGTTAGTTTTTCTCACCAAACGAGTCTGGTGAAAAATGTTTGGGTCTTAGTGTTTTTGAGTTGCAGAGAGGACGGTGAAGGGAGTACGGATCTGTTGATAACAGGAACACTACTGGCCAACATCTACTGTGTGCTAATCACATGCCATGTGCTCTAATTACATATTGCATCATCAAAATATATGATACAGCACGGGTGTTTTGAACATGGGCGCTATCACTGTGTAATTCTATAATGTATCACACAGGGTAAGACAGTTGTTAAGAGCACAGATGATTTAGCTAGGCTGCCTGGATTCTAATTCCTCATCTGAGAAACAGGGGATAATATTAGTACTTATTGTTATGAGGATTAACTGGGCTGTTTTGTGAGAAGTGCTGGGACATAGTGAGAACTGTTGTTATTTTATTCTGCATGAGGGCAAACTAAGCCTCAGAGAAGTTTAGTAAATAGCCCAAGAATACACGGCTGTTAAGTGTGGCACGGGGATTTGAACCCAGGCAATAGAACTGCAGAACCTAACCTCTATCTTACTTTTTGCACTGCAGGCAAACAACCAGTCAAGAGACAAAGGAGCTATAATCTTATAAGCTGTGAAATTTGAGCTGCTGTTTTGAGAATGTTGGGTTCTTCCGACAATGGTAGCTCAGTAATATAAAGTCACAAATGCCAACGGGGTCAACTACCATCCCAGGCACAACTAGCTTATTTTTCAGCTGCTGGCCTTCATCTCATTTGCGGTCTGTCTGTGGCTCACGACCTTGTTCCCCACCAGGAAAACTCACCATCAGGGCCCTGGCGGGCAGCAGCGTGCAGCGCCGTGTCCCCGTGGCGGTCCTGGTGGGCAGGGTCAGCCCCAAGCCGAAGCAGCAGGCACAGGGCGGGGGCATCGTGGCGGGCACAGGCCCGGTGCAGTGGTGGGGGCTGCCCAGCGTCTACATCGAGGCCTGGGTGTCGCTGGAGGAGGGCCTGGGCCCGGACCAGCCGTCCTGCAGACAAGTAACGACGGAAGCGACGTTCTCGGCGTTGGCGACGGGTAGTGGAGGCCATGGAAGTCTTGGGCTGAGGAAAAAGGAAAAAAAAGGCAGCTGTCAGGGCCCCAGCGTGGCCTGGTCCCTCCCCCGCCGCCCCTAACATCCCGTCTTGTTCCTCCCTTCGGCCCCCCTTCTTCCTACATCTTCAGCAAGAGATGAGGTCTCTCCTAACTCTCATCCCTCAGCCAGATGCTAGGTTTGAAAAAAAATTTGAAGGGGGCTTGGGTCACAGATTTTTTAACGTAAAATTTGAGAAAAGGGTAATTGCTTTGAGGTTCATTAGCCCAGATAATTTTTAATAGGAGACTTTGAAAAAGACAAAGAATGATGGGGAAAATATTTATCAACAGAAATCTGAATTTAAAAGTCACAGATAATTTCAAATAATAATCTAGAAATGGAATATGATGTACCCGGCAGACAGATGTGGAGGCTTCTCCCTCTGGGACCTGGGGGGAGGGGTTACTCATCAGACCTGCCCCCCCCCCGCCCCCCTAAGTACCCCCAGAGCTGTAGGCCCGAGGCCTGTGTTTAAAACGCTTCGAGGAAGGGAGGCGGGAAGGGCGGGGACACTCTAGGCTGGCGGAAATGGCGCAAGCCGAGACGCCTGTAAAGGACGGAAATGAACTCGTTACCGGATGTCGTCTCTCTCCGAGGGGCGAGGTGTGTGTGTTTCCTCAGTCTGGTCTCGGGTGGGGAACTTGGGAACTTAGGATAAAGGGTCCGCCTGAAACCGGAAGACTGGACGACAAACGAGGAAAAGGAGACCAGCATGGGAGAGTAAAAAGGCCGATTTAAAGATTTATTCTCTCCTCCCCCAACTGGGAAGAGAGAGGAGATGGTTCAGAGGTAGAAGATGATAAGAGAGAGAAAACAGGGGCGAGAAGAAGGATTAAAAGTCATAGTGAAAATGGAAAACCACGACGAGGCCAAGAATAGGGCTAGATAAAAAAAGACATGTGTAAAGACATAAAGAAACAACCGTAGGAGAAGGCAAACGAAATGGATGCAGAAATTTAGACTTGGGAAAGATAAAGGGAGATGGAAACGGGAGGGAGTGAAAAAAAGAGGGGAAGAGAAGTAGGAAGAATTCAGGGAAACCCACCATCCTCTTCTCCCAATACGTGACACATGTTGACTTCCTTACCTTCTCAGTCCATTTTCAGTCCCTCTGCGTCTCCTTCTCACTCCTCTCTGGTCCTGTCCCCACTCCTGGACTTTCTGACCGGGAAAACCCTGCACCTGCTGCGATGGTGCCAGACAGCTTTGGGCCTGGTCTCTGCTGCTCCCAGGTGGTCCTTCTGGGTACTGCCAGTGTAGACCTGGGAGAAGAGGCCAGCCATCAATGGAGGATCAGTTTGGGGGAGACACCGGTGCGGAAGGCTGAGCAGAAAAGGGGAGCACTAAGACCCATGGGTAGTGGAGGACTGCAGCAAGGAGCTGGTGGAAGAGAAGTAGGCGGTGTATGTGTGTGTGTGTATTGGGGGTGGGGGGGAGGAGCCATCTGGTACCTTAGTAGCATCCAAAACATCATCAGCCATAACGACAGAAATGGCCAGTCAGTCCCAGGGTATCCAGCAGCTCCTGCAAGCCGAGAAGCGGGCGGCTGAGAAGGTGGCAGATGCCAGAAAGAGTGAGTCTCCTCCACTCTCCCTTAGGAGTCTGGAAAGAAAATTGCAAGGGGGGGGGGGACAATAAACCTTCCAGTCCCTGGGAAAATCCAAGGTTGGTGGGGAGGAAGCTGGGGCTGGGATGGCTGATTAGGAGGAAAGAAATGGGTGGGTGTTAGAATCTAGTACCTGGTTGGCTGAGAGAAGGCAGAAAAACTTTCTGGAAAGGAATGACCACTACTATCTTGTTTTGTGAGGGGGTCTACCCCCACCCTCTGTTCTTTCTTCTGCTTCCAGGGAAGGCCCGGCGTCTGAAGCAGGCGAAGGAGGAGGCACAGATGGAGGTGGAGCAGTACCGTAGAGAGCGGGAGCAGGAATTTCAGAGCAAGCAGCAGGCGGTGAGTTGTGGGACAGTTGAGAAGGGACTCCAGGGTGCAAGTTGGTGGGTGTATCTGATAAGGTGTGGACAGGGTGACTGTACAAGAAAATAAGGTGGTAAAGGGCTGAAGGGGACCCTTAGCAGGGGCCATGTTATTGATAAAGAAGAGTGATAACGAAGAGAATCTGAGACATTTGAAAGACTTGTACAGCTTTTGGGGGGAATTGCCACCATCTGTGTGGAGTATAATGTCATTTGGGGTGAAAGGCAGAGTTTTATGGTCACATATAGTGAGGTGGTGGGGGTTTTACAGTCTGTTTTAGGATGAAGTTGCATGTCAAGTCTCAAAGGAAGGAGAATTGTGTTGCTTTCTTTGGTGTCTGGCTATTTCCATGGGATGGGGGTGGTTTTGACAAGGGCTTTTCTTCCTGGCCTTGCTCCAGGATCTTCCTCTCCACCTGCCTGGACCCTTCTTTCTCTGTTTCTGCTTTTACCTTTCTCTCTTCTATCCCTTTCCCAATCCCCCCAGGCCATGGGCTCCCAGGGGAACCTGTCGGCTGAGGTGGAACAGGCTACAAGACGCCAGGTGCAGGGCATGCAGAGCTCTCAGCAGAGAAACCGAGAACGCGTCTTGGCCCAACTTCTTGGCATGGTTTGCGACGTCAGGCCCCAGGTCCACCCCAACTACCGGATTGCTGTCTAGGATCCACTGTAGGGCCTGACTGTTCCCTTCCATTTCCCTTTCTCAAAGAAATCCCCCAATCAAAATTACTTCCCACCATCTTCGCTGCTTCTTTCCCACTTTCTCTCCATTCCCTGGAAATTCTAGGGGCAAGATCCAATAATTCTGTGAAATTTAGAAGTTATCCTGTTCAGATCTGAATCTCCTTATTGTTCTTTAACCTTCACTGGGACCTTGTAAACTCCCAAGTCACCCTCACCCAACTCCTCTTAAAATTTGTAGTGTGGAGAAGTCAGGATGTGGAAAACACTTTGGTTTCAGAGCCTGGGACACTGAGGTCCCTTTCCCAACCCTGCCACTTGCTGGGACAGGACAAGCTACTTAACCTGTAGTCCAGTGTCCTCCTCTAGAGGACTGAAATAATGATGATGACGACGATGACGGCAACGACGTTACCTACCTTATAGGGTTGCTGCAATAATTAGGGATCACTCTGTTAAATCCTCGCATGGTTTTTGGCATATAGTAGCTGTGATTCAATAAATGGCTGCTTTATGGCATTAGTACTACTCCCTGCCCACCTGCCAAAACCTAAACACAGCTGTTTCCTCATATTTGTCAATGGCTTTCTAATTCTACTTATTCATTCTGTGAACCTAGTAATTCTCTGAAGAATTAGTTCTTCCTGCCTCTTTTCCCCCAGAGCTTTATGATCCCTGAAAAGTAATGAAAACCTCATTTAGCCTCTCTACTGTGATTCCAGGAAGATGTTGAATTTCTTTGTCTTTTTGTCTCTAAGTTATGTTATGTCTTTATTGGATTTCCCCTTTTCCGATTTCCCCAAAGACCCATCAGATGCTCACTGCTTCCTGAGACCTAAAGTGATGCTATGTTCCCTTGTATGCATGGCTTTCCTTTCTGCATCCTCAATATCCTTCCCTTTGTAACAATGAAAGTGTCAATAAAAGAACTATGGGCAAATCAACTGGTGTGTGGAAGCAGCTTCCTTTTGCTTCAGCATTTCTCATTTTTAGTCACTCTCTTGTTCCTTATTTACATATTCTCCAAATGCCCAAAAGGGCTGTTCTTTGAAACCTGTTGGAAAAACAAAAGGTATTAGTGTGTTATTATTTCTCTAAAGTGAGGAACATACGTGGTTACTTGTCGGGAACCTGAGAACTATAGATGGCAGGTATAGAGAAAAGCTGGTGTAGGAACAAGCACTCTTTGTCCCTTATCTTGCTTTCTTTTTCTTTCTTTCCTTTTTAAAAGAAATATTATTTATTTATTTGAGAGAGAGCAGAGCGAGAGAGAACGTTCATGGCAGGCAGGGTCAGAAGGAGAGAGAGAAGCTTGAGCAGGGAGCCTGATGCAGGACTAGAGCCCACAACCCTGGGATCATGAACTGAGCCAAAAGCAGACGCTTACCAGACTGCGCTACCTAGGTGCCCCAAAACTTGGAATACTTAGGGTCGGAAAAACAGCCCAGAAGGGCACCATCCTTGAATCACTGTTATTTCTCTTGGCCACAGAAAGCACTGCCTGCTTCACCAAACGAAAGATTTGAACCGATGAGGTAATCCACAGTGTAATTATTAACCAGACTCAAGCAGGGAGGCAGGATACAATAGAAATAAAATGTATTTTTATCCTGGCTCTGTTACCTCAATAGCTTTGTTACTTTGGACATATTGCTTTATTTGTTTGCTTGTTATAAAATGGGAATAAGGATACCTATTCCTTAGGTATCAATTAACAGGTAAAGAGCCAAAAGTTTGCTGTCATTTTTGACATCACATCTGACTTCTGAGGCATTATCAAAGACTGGGATATTAAAGGTTTCATTCAGGAAAAAATACAACCTCAACAATGGGGCTGCTGGAAGCGGGGCTAAGGACATTCTGGTCGAGTTAACAATATTTGTGGGATGTTGTGTAACCCTCAAGCCCTGCCATTTATCTTTAACACTTGAGGCAGAATCTAGACCCCCCGCCCCGTGCCCCACTCAGTGGTTTCAGGACACCTTCCCGCCTCGAATTTCCTTCCCATTCGCTTCAGGGTCCTTGGGGCATCAACTACGTGGACCAACATTATTTTGGGCAAATGCCGCTCACCGTCTCCTCCCCTGAGAAAAAGGGTAGGGTGAGGACCCATAAGCGCGCTTCAGGTTCCTTCCTACCCCTCAGCTGGGGTCACACTAGCTATAGCGCAGATGCACCCGTGTCACCTTGACTACCGGGTCAAGGACCCCGTGGGAACTCTCAGTCCGCGCCATCCTGTTCCACCGAGTGGGGCGCCCACGGAGAGGTGCCTAGAGAGAAGACCTGCCCGGCAAGAACCTAAAGGAAGAGGTGAGGGACGTGGAGTAGACGAGGATAAGAGAAAAAAGGTAACAGCGAGAGATGCTAGTTTCCTTAATGTCTTTTGTTACTTGCAGTAGCGGAGGAATTAGAAGTGGCTTAAAAAAAAGAAAAATCCACACAGGCATTTTCTAAAGGCAACCCCACCGCGCGCGGAACGATTGACTCTGGAAAAGAGCGTCTTCCGGTCTCTTGCGCCTGCGCGCTTGCAGGCGAGAAGGCGGGAGGCCCGGGGATGAGGGAAGCCGAGAACCGGAAGTGAAGGCAGATTCCCTCTTTCGTCGCTGTTGCCGCCGCCATATGCGCTCGCCTTGCTCAGGTAAGTTTTGGCCTTCAGTATCATCCGCCTCCATCTGCGTTTCTTTGCGGTCATTCTGTCCAATGGACTCCTGATACCCGTTCCACAGGCTATGGTCTGGTCCCTGGGGCCTAGCTGGGTCATTATTTCTACTGCCTGCATTCCTTTTCAGAGCTCTAAGAGTGTCGGGGGCGGGGGAAGAGGTAGGGATGCTAGGGGGCCCAATCCAAGATGGTGGCCCCAGCGCCATTGTGTTTCTTTTGCTCCCTGCTCCTTTGCTGCGGTCCTTGTTTATCGGAGGCCCTGGCGATGGTGAGAGGCGGCGCTAGGTGTTCTCTGGTCCCGGGCATTTGCGGAGGGCGGGTCTCTTTTCACCTTCTCTTCTCTCTGGGTCCACTTGATGGCCCAAGGTGGGAATAGGAGGAGAAGCCGGTTTCTGGGCCTAGTTGGACTTTTCTCATCTGGACTTACGAACTTTTGTTTGGAACATGTTCCGCATGTTTATGCACGGTGTCATTGTGTGATTATTGGAAGGGAGTCTCACGTGAGGAGTAACGCAAGGGTGATGTGAGACTCCTTGCTCCGGTTTCTGTTAAAGCTGGAGCGAGCGTCTCTCTCAAATAGTTCTTCCTTCTCATTGTATGGGGAAGAGATGAATACTTTTCTGGCTGAGCCATTTCTCTCACACACACCCCCATCCCCGTCAATCACACAGGGATTTCTTATGCACCAGAAGGAGGTCACTGAGGAGTGGGAGGTAGATGGCAGCCACATGATGTTTTTATTTTGAGAAGTGAGCGCTTTCTGCAATGATGACCTTAATCTATCACCCTTGACTGATGGCTGCTTTGTTAGGGAGATTATAGGGAAAGCGCAGAGTTTCTTTGAGGATCTTTAAGGACTTCTCCTTATCTTGTTCTCTATTCCCGTCTCATATTTTGCTTTTCATTTTCTGTTTTCTTCATTACTGTTACAGATCAGGAATTCATATGCTGGTTCTCACCTTCCTACTTCCTGGTTTATGCTACTCTGATCCTTATCTTTTTGGGAATTTGTGTCTTAACTACATCACTTGGGGCCACTGTGTTATGTTTGTTCTTGCTTTTATGTTTTGTGGTCCTCTTAGTTTTTTTCCCCAGGTAAAGGTGTCATAGATGAGGGAAAGTGGGAAGAGTGTGGGGATGGGAAAGAGGTGGTGAAGTCTTTGTTTGTGACTAATAAGTCTTTCATCTGTTTTTTCCCTAGCTCTTCTATCACAAACTAGGGTTTTTTTTTTTTTTTTTAAACTGTTGCTCAAGCCCCCAGTTTCCTTCCTTGTTTTCACTTACTCTGCGTGAACCCATCCAGAGACCCCTCCCCTTCTCCCCCTGCCGGCCCAGTTATGGCAGAGAATGATGTGGACAATGAGCTCTTGGACTATGAAGAAGATGAGGTGGAGACAGCAGCTGGGGGAGATGGGGCTGAGGCCCCTGCCAAGAAGGATGTGAAGGGCTCCTATGTCTCCATCCACAGCTCTGGCTTTCGTGACTTCCTGCTGAAGCCAGAGTTGCTCCGGGCCATTGTCGACTGTGGCTTTGAGCATCCATCAGAAGGTAAATTTTCTTTCCGGTATAGAGTATTCATTAGGCTCCCTAAGGATACAAGAAACAGGTGTGTTAAACAGTCCCTCAGGTGATACATACTTTAGGCTAGATCAGGAAATAAAGGGTCAACAATTATTTTAGTAGGAAAGATTTATATAGATTGTCTTTTTATGTATGATACTTGAAAAGCAACTTAAGGGGTCTGCCATTCTTGCGACTGGTTTATTCTTCTTGTTTACTTTTTTTTTAAAATTTTGTCATTTTGGTTTCTAATTTTGAATGTCCAGAGAGGAGCTGGTTGGACCTTTAGTCCCTCTCTGTTGGGCCAGGCCAACTCTGGTCTCTGGAAACCTTGATGGCTTGATCTAAAGCGGTGGCTTCTGGGTCAGCTGCCAAGCCCTTCAGAGTTGCTGGGTTACGTGGCCTAAGGCGTGGCAAGCTGAGTAGGAGAAATGGCCTGGGGCAGGCACTCATGTCCTACATTTTTACAGGTTAAGGAGGATAGGGACAGAGTCAGGAGCACTAAAAGTGAGCTGTTGGTAGGTGCAAGACGGTTTTTAGCGGGGTGGAGGAGGGGGCACTGGAGTTGGAGGCTAAAGCAAGAACGAACTAGGAAGGCCTGCTTTTGGGATGAATTTGATTGAGGGAGAAGAGAGGTAGAAAGGGTCTGGAAATTGATAATCATTTAAGAAATTGAATGGTGAGAAATAGGCTTGGCGTGGTGAAAAAAAAGTGGTGGAGTTATCTGGAGACTGAAGTCTAATTTATTTTTTTTTCTCCCCTACTTGTAGTCCAGCATGAGTGCATCCCTCAGGCCATTCTGGGAATGGATGTCCTGTGCCAGGCCAAGTCAGGCATGGGGAAGACAGCGGTGTTTGTGCTGGCCACACTGCAGCAGCTGGAGCCAGTTACTGGACAGGTATACTTGGGGAGAGTGCTGTGGAGGACATTTTGGTTAGAAATATTTGAGAAGGGTGTTTTGTCTTAGCCCTGTAGTGCATTCAAAGTTTGTTGCTAAGATGATTTCTGTCACCTTTGATGGCCGTAGGGGATATTACATAGTAATGATGGGGTTAGTGGCTTAGATCTCAGAACTGAAGTCATTTATGATCTGTCAGATGTGCTTTTGTGATGGTTTGCTTCCCCAGAGGGCATAGTAAAGGGATATATTGTTTGTCTCCATCTACTCACCCGGCCCCAGGTGTCTGTGCTGGTGATGTGTCACACTCGGGAGTTGGCATTTCAGATCAGCAAGGAGTATGAGCGCTTCTCTAAATACATGCCCAATGTCAAGGTAAGCCAGGGTAAAGAGACCTGGGAGGGTGAGGTGTGGGGCTTTGAAGGCATTGAAGACTTGGAGACTAACAGTCTTCATGTCCACAGTTTGTTCAATTACCTTTATGTGAAAGTCATGTACAGGTAATAATAGCTGGTAGGTTTCTGCAGACTTTGGTGTGCAAGAGATTTACGTTATAAGGCTCACTTTTGAATACGCATTGTAATTTTAAGATGTTAGCTATGTTCTAATCTTGGAGAAGCTCTAGTTTGCTTTGGTTTTTAGCAAGAGAAGGCTGGAAGTGCCAAAATATCTCTCGTGTTGTGTGTGAATTTTGAGGATTCTTTAAAATGGCAGAAAATTGAAAGATGTTTGGGGGCCACAACAGAATAGAGTTGGGTTTTCCATATATAATCTTGGTTTTCATAGTGTGGTTCCCAAGCCCATAGTTCGGATGAAAATGCAGATTATGTGGGTACCACCCCAGACCTACTGGGTATGAATATGCATTCTAACAAGATCTCCGAGTAATTGGAGTTTGAGAAGCACTGATGTGTATAACTTCCTACTGTCCGCTAGGATGTGGTGAACAATGATTTTGTTTGGATTATTGGGATTTTCTCCTGTTAATCATTACTTCATGTGTTGAGTTCCTAGCCCTAATCTAAAAATAGTCATTTTTTTTTTAAAGAGATTTAGTTTATTTATTTGAGAGAGCGAGCACGCATGAGCCAATGGTGGGCTGAGGGAGAGGCAGACTCCCCTCTGAGCAGGGAGCCCCACATAGGGCTCAATCCCAGGACCCCAGGATCATGACCTGAGTGGAGGTCAGATGCTTAACTGACGGAGCTAAACTAGTCTTAAACTAAATAAAAGGTAGTAGTAAAAGCCAAAGTAGCAATAATATCTGTGTGGGCTAAACATGCTGGAGTAATGTAGAAGGCTTCGTAATGAAAAGACTTGTGTTCTCCTATCTCTGATCTCACTTTACAGAAGGTATTGGTTAGTTAACGTTTTTTTTTTTCTTTTTCCCTAATGGTTCTGTGACAGCAAGTATTAGTCGCTCTTCTCTCATTTTATCAAATTCCAGGTGTTTTTGATTTTTTTATGAAAGAGTAGTTGGTTTACGTTATTCTTTTGTTACACGAAAATTAATTTTAATTCCTTAAAAATAATTTAAATGCCGTACGTGTGAGTGTTACGCTTATTTCGGTTTTTATATTGTCTGATTGTTGTTCTTCCACCAGGTGGTCTTGTTACTGCTTGATTCTAAAAAGTTGAAAACCAGAGAAGTTTCCATTGTTACAATTGTTGAAACATTTATTGCTGGGCTCATTAGTGAGCAAGGATTGCACTTTCTTCTCTATAGGCCTAGCTTACTAGCTTATGCGGCTTAAAAGAAAAATTTTTTTTTTTTTTTAAGAATTTACTTACTTATTTGACAGGCAGATCACAAGTAGGCAGAGAGGCAGGCAGAGAGAGAGGGGAGGAAGCAGGCTCCCTGCTGAGCAGAGCGCCTGACTCGGGACTTGATCCCAGGACCCTGGGATCATGACCTGAGCCAAAGGCAGAGGCTTTAACCCACTGAGCCACCCAGGAGCCCCTAAAGGAATTTTTTTAAGTTTATTTATTTATTTATTTTTTTTAGTAATCTGTACACCCAGGGTGGGGCTCAAACTCAAAACCCAGAGATCAAGAGTTGGATGCTCTTCAACTTAGCCACCTGAGTGCCCCAAAAGAGAATATTCTTTGTGTTAAGACTGAATACAAATTGTCATGACGTTTTCTTACTTTTGTTTAAAATTGTGCTAAAGTGGGCACCTGGGTGGCTCAGTGGTTTAAGCCTCTGCCTTTGGCTCAGGTCATGATCCCAGTGTCCTGGGATCAAGCCCAGCATCAGGTGCTCTGCTCAGCAGGGAGCCTGCTTCCCCGCCCCCTCTCTCTGCCTGCCTCTCTGCCTACTTGTGATCTCTGCCTGTCTAATAAATAAATAAAATCTTTAAAAAATAAAAAAATTGTGCTAAAGTGACTTGTTTGAGGTTGGGCTAGTTCTACAGAATAGCCTATGTGTGGATTTGTCTGGTTACTCCCTTAATGGTGTTAAGTTATTTTCTTTCTAATTTCCTTTAACTGAAATACATATTTGAAAGCTTAACTAATTGAAGTTAAATGTTTTTGGCAAGTTGTTTTGAGTTGATATGCTTTGTATATCCTGTTGCAAATTTGGTTGTCCTGTAATAAGTGATTTTAGTTTTTTTGTGACAGTCTTATTCTGTGATTAATTTTTCTTTCTTTGAAACTAGAAAGCAGTTTCTGGTGTTATTTGATATTGTACTAAGGCTCAGATCCACAACAAATATTCCCCTTATGTTTTTATTTTTATTTTTAAAGATTCTATTTATTTATTTGGCAGGCAAAGATCACAATTAGGCAGAGAGGCAGGCAGAGAGAGAGGAAGGGAAGCAGGCTCTCTGCTGAGCAGAGAGCCAGCCCAATGTGGGGCTCGATCCCAGGACCCCGGGATCATGACCTGAGCTGAAGGCAGAGGCTTTAACCCACTGAGCCACCCAGGCACCCTCCCCTTATGTTTTTAATGTGGAATAATATGTTTATGTTGAATCAGTAATTTCATAAGGTTTATGCAAAAAGGCATTTAAAAATCTGAGTTCAGAGGCTCCGGGGTGTTCGGCCAGTTGAGCATCAGACTCTTGATCTTGGTTCAGGTTTTGATTCCTGGGTTGTGAGTTCACACCCTACATTGGGCTGTACACTGGGTATGGAGTCTACTTTAAAAAAAGAGAAAGAAAAAGAAAAATCTGAGTTTAGTTAGGAAAAAACTTGATATTCCATCATGAGTGTTTTGTGATACCTTGCTCTGGTGATTTCCTGTTACCCCTTTTTTTTTTTAAGTTTGTTTATAATTTACACCCAGTGTGGGGCTCAGACTCAACCCTGAGATCAAGAGTCAACATGCTTTACCAGCCAGATGCCCTTGCTATCCTCATTCTTAGAATGAAGTCTGGCCACAGAATCAGGGGAAGGAAGATTATTAGATTAAGTCAGAAGAAAATGCTAGTCCTGACTGCTCTGATTAACCACATAACTTCGGGCAAGTCACTTTTGTTTCTTAGCTTCAGTGTTTGGGCATCATAATAAAAATTTTAGATTGGTTGATGTTTAATATTCCTTGTAGCTTTGAAATGTTCTAAGAATTCATTTAGATTAAAAGGATGGGAACTGTGGGGAGATTGGACTCTTTCTTTGCTTGTGAGACACTGTTTTCTCCTGGGTTAACACAGGTCGCGGTGTTTTTTGGTGGTCTGTCTATCAAGAAGGATGAAGAGGTGCTGAAGAAGAACTGCCCGCATATTGTTGTGGGGACCCCTGGCCGCATCCTCGCCCTGGCTCGAAATAAGAGCCTCAATCTCAAACACATTAAACACTTTATCTTGGATGAATGTGATAAGATGCTTGAACAGCTCGGTGAGTGGCAACGGTGGGTGGGGCTAGTGATCTGGGAGTTGCCCTTCAGAGCCAGATGATGTTTATTTGCTACAGGAGCACTTCAGTGCCAGGACGACTCTTAATCTATCACCCATGACTGATGGCTCTGGCTCTCCTCTTGGTTTTTGTTAGGCTTTTTAAGCAATCTTGGTGATCAAGGGGAAGTGTGTTTTGTCCTTCCCTTCTGTGATGGAGGTTTCTTTTTTTTTCAAGAGGAGTGACTGCTGATCTTAGACATTAGTCACACCACTGTTCTTTCCTTTTTAGCTTCTCATTGGGGATGAAAGAGGAAAACTGTTTACTTTCTCGCATCCCTTGCACAGCATATATCGGAATTTATAGCTGAATAGATCTTTAGACCTAAGATTAATGTGGAGAGTTTATGGGATTTTCTGTAATCCAGTATGCCACAAGAAAGGCAAATCACCTGTAAGAACTCACATTTAATACATGAGACAGTGGGCATGGACATAGCCCCAGGGATAAGTCATTCCAGATCATCTTTGGCTGTTACAGATGGTGACCAATAAGGTGGGCTTCAGATAGAGGGATCTCACTTGCCTGGCTGGATAGAAAGTACGATCCAGAGGAAGCATGGAATAGGCTCTGACAGCTAGAATGTAATTAGGTGTGCAGTATTTGTGAAAAGTTGGGCAAGGGGAGAAAGGGAGAAGGGCCTTGTAAAGCATTTTTCAAGGGTTTTAGGCCTGTGAGCCTCTGCAGTGGGCTTCATCTCCATGTCATAATTGTGAGATTCAGGGTTTGTTTCATTATCTTTTTGACTGGTTAAAACAACCATTAAAAAAAACATTGCCTGGTTAAAACAAAGCTGGAATCTGATCCCAAGTCTTTATTTCAGATTCCACTGTGTTATTGCAGTGGATGTGATTTTATGGTGGTTCAAGTGAATAGAGTACCTGAGACCAGTCTTTCTGTGAAATGAATCTTGCTTACCCTTTTCCAGCAGTCTTCACCTCACTGGGGAGGCGGTCTCTGGTCTTTGTCTATGACATAATGCTTCTTTTCTCCTATGATTTTTTTCCTTTCTCTTGTAGACATGCGTCGGGATGTCCAGGAAATTTTTCGCATGACCCCCCATGAGAAGCAGGTCATGATGTTCAGTGCTACCTTGAGCAAAGAGATCCGTCCTGTCTGCCGCAAGTTCATGCAAGACGTAAATACCCTTCTACCTTCTCTCCCTCCACTCCCTGCCCACTGCCTCCTCCCCTTCCGCGCCCTCTTCCTCCAGACTCCCTTGTCCTTCAAGTGCCAAGAAGGGGGCACGTGCCCATCTGGGAGTGATGACTCCTTGAAGAGACACACAGAGGCAGAGACAGCTAGTGTTAGGGTCTGCGCGGGCGCCAGGGAAACTCCGGAAGACTTGGTCGGGTTAACTTGAGAGCGGGTAGTGTTCGACCTTTTTTTTTTTTTTCATCACAGCATTTTTGAACCTCTTTCTTTTTGGGGGAGGGCAGAATTTTCTGCCCTACCACCCACCCGTCGTCTCCTACATAGCCCTTACAGCCACGCACCCTCAGAGTGGCATCGAGCAGACAGTTGGAGCCTTCTGCTTCCCAAAACTCATAACCTCCCGGTGGCAGGAGAGCAAGAGAGGGACAGACAGATTGCAGGGCATGTCCAGAAGAAGAGCAAACAGCACAAATGAATCCGCTCCCTCCCCACCTCCAGGGGTGGGGGCCTTTGGCACCTCAGTCCCCGATCCCTTACTCCTTCCCGTCCACACCTCCTCGCACCCATCCGGAGTCTCGGTTGATGTGAGCCAGCAGCAGAGAAGCACCGTGGAGCGGCGGGGGAAATGCGGACGGCACCCAGCGGTGGATGGCGGCAGCGGAGGCCGCGGGGAAACCTGACCAGGAAGCTGAGGACCAAACCAGCCTCTTTTTCCGTTCCCGGTTTTTTTCCTGAATCCAAGGCGTGCCGTGCTCCCCGTTTCCCCCCATATGTGTTGGGGGGAGGGGTGTCCTGAAATGGGGGGTAGATTTTTTTTTTCTTTTTTAAAACAATTTTTTAATGCTCAGAGGAGAGGGATATGGGAAAGGTAAAGTGAGGAGCTTCACTTGAATGTGACCAGGTGGGTGTCAGGGTTTGGGACTAGATGGGGCCTGTTGTATACACAGTGCAGTGTATTCTTTCCCCATCCTGTACTGCTCCTTCCCATGGGGTGTTAACTGTCTTTAGCTATACTTGGGGCTAGGATTAGATTTGAAGGAGGCCATGGAACTTTTTGAAAAGCCTGCCTGTACTAGCCTGCTTTCTGGGATTGGGCTTCTGGTTTTCTCCTGTGCCACACTTCCTTTCCTAAAATCTTGGACCCTGGGTGTTCATGTTAATTATGTCCCCAGGTTAGTGAAGAGTGCTAGGAAACTTGGACTCAGGAGTTGAGTCTTGTGTCAATTTATATTTTTTTTATGTTGCCTTCCTCCCCTTCAAGGGTTTTGTGTGTGTGTGTGTGTGTGTGCGCGCGCGTGCCTGTGTGTACACGCGCGTGTGTATGCGCACAGATGAATATGTGTCTGCTGCTCTGAATTTGTTTCTTAACACCATTTAATGGTACCATCCCTTTAATACTCTAGTTGGTTTGACTCTTAGTTCAAAGACCAGTGCCATCTAAACTATTCCCATGTAGTCTGAGGGCAAGTTGTTACTCAACTTGAGTAACCTTTGCTTTTCTTTGATGGCATTTTTGAGACCATCTATTGTAGCATTCTGATCTGAAGATAGCCGCCCTCCTGATGTGGATCTGATTTCCTTAGTTTTGTTTTTTTAAAGATTTATTTGAGAGAAAGCACAAGCGGGTGGAGGGGCAGAGGGGGAGGGAGAAACAGACTCCCCATTGAGGAGGGAGCATAATGAGAGGCTTGATCCAAGGATTCTCAGCTCATGACCTGAGTTGAAGGCAGATGGTTAATCCACTGAGCCACGCAGGCGCCTCCTTATTCTCTTAGTTAAGAGAATGCTCTAATGAAGCAATCTTTGTCTTCCCCTGTATTTTTACAACCATCTCTGAGTTAACTCTGACCTCAAGTCACTCTGTCCCACCAGTACCCAGGCGTTTCGATCACATTCTCCCTTTGGGGATCATCTCCCATTTTCTTTCCTCTGGCACCTCCCTTTGAGGTAATGGCATCTTGCCAATGGGTGGTCCCACTGCTCCTTTTCCTTTCTGGAAAGTTCCCTTCCCATGCCTGGTTAAGGTTAGGCAGTCTTAAAACTCATGTCTGATAGGAAGGAAATTAGAGCTAATGTAGAGAGACCACATTAAAAGGGGTATTTTTGGGGGTATGGTGGGATTTTCAGTTTTCTCTTCTCCCCATCCCCCCATGGGGTGTATTGGAGATCAAGTTCCTCCACCCCCCCAGGTTTAACCCCCCCACTCTGCCCTCCTCCCGTTCCCCACCCCTACTCCCCCCTCCCCCCCCAGCCAATGGAGATCTTCGTGGATGATGAGACGAAGCTGACGCTGCATGGGTTGCAGCAGTACTACGTGAAACTGAAGGACAACGAGAAGAACCGGAAGCTCTTTGACCTTCTCGATGTCCTTGAGTTCAATCAGGTCAGTTGTTCAAGGTCCAGTAGGTGGATGAGCACGTCTCCAACTGTAGCAGAAACCTGGTTAAGTACCCATTTATTGAGGATGTGATGTGATGTGAGCGTGAACAGTAGAGAAATTGGCTTTAAATGAAATTCTTTTAAATGAGAATTTTTTTTTTTTTAAGATTTTATTTATTTATTTGACAGAGATCACAAGTAGGCAGAGAGGCAGGTGGGAGGGGGGAGCAGGCTCTCTGCTGAGCAGAGAGCCCAATGCGGTGCTTGATCCCAGGATCCTGAGATCATCACCTGAGCCCAAGGCAGAGGCTTAACCCACTGAGCCACCCAGGCGCCCCTTAAATGAGAATTTAAACAAGGTGAGAGCTGCCTTTCTGTTCCATGGCTGTCACAGCCAGGTGTTTTGTAAAGAAAAAGCTCAATAAAGAAAATTCTTAGAAAATTCTTGAGGGGATTTCATAAGCTTGTAAAAATTCCAAAATATTTTGGGTTTGTTAGGTTTTTAAATTTGTTTCTTCTCATGCTATTTACTGAGAAGAAATGCCCCATCACTTAACCTGTTTTGTGGATTTATTAGCACCAAAAACTTACTGAAATTAAGGTAGATTGCTTATATTTTTTCTAATGAGTAGGAAATACTGGTCATGATCTTTCCAGACTTTAGTTTTATTTTTGATCACTTTCTCATTTTTACCATTAGCTACATTCTACCTGGTAGTTTTGGTTACTACTCTCTCTAACTTCTCTGCAGCATGTCTCCTCAGGAAAAATCAGCTGAGTAAGAAAGGCTTAAGTTACATTTAGAACAGAGGAGGAATAAGTGATGGGGATTAGGAGGAATTTCTTTAGAAGAATGGAGTTACTGAAAACTCTTCTTGTACATAATCTCTCACGGATCCCACATGGACCCACATCCCCTGTCATACACCCAGGTGGTGATCTTTGTGAAGTCTGTGCAGCGTTGCATTGCCCTGGCCCAGCTCCTAGTGGAGCAGAACTTCCCAGCCATTGCCATCCACCGAGGGATGCCCCAGGAGGAGAGGTGAGTCAGAGATGGAAAGATGTTTTGTGTCCTTGGGAAGGAAAAGAGACCATTGAGAGAAGGGACTCAACATTTTTCTAATTTCCTTTCTCACAAAGGCTTTCTCGGTATCAGCAGTTTAAAGATTTTCAACGACGAATTCTTGTGGCTACCAACCTATTTGGCCGAGGCATGGATATTGAGCGGGTGAACATTGCCTTCAATTATGACATGCCTGAGGATTCTGACACCTACCTGCATAGGGTAAGCTCCACTCCCATGTGGGCATCCCAGTGTCCCATCTTGCTCCCTGATTTTCTGTCTTCATACCTAATTGTCTCACCCCTCCTTTTGCGAATCTTCCTACTTGGGAGTCGTCCCAGTGCTACCCTCTGTCTCCTTCCAGGTGGCCCGAGCAGGTCGGTTTGGCACTAAGGGCTTGGCCATCACGTTTGTGTCAGATGAAAATGATGCCAAGATCCTCAATGATGTGCAGGATCGATTTGAAGTCAATATTAGTGAGCTGCCCGATGAGATAGACATTTCCTCTTACAGTGAGTATGGGTCTCATGGAACTGTCTCCTCAACTCTTGAGAGTCTCCTTTTTCCCTGGTGTGTGTATCTGAAATCTCATTAGGTACCTAAAGTCTCTGGTGCATAATGGGCACTTGGCAAGTTATATCCCCCTGATCTTGATGCCCCTGTTGGGATGTTTAGTTGACCTGTAGGTCTCTTTCTCTTGACAGACTATTTATCTTTCCTCACTCCCATCCTATCCTCTGCATCCACAAACTACAGACCTCTGCATGCATGGGGGCGGGTCCCTGCCTTGTCCATGTCTTGTCCTAATTGTGCCATGTTTTCTCTGCAGTTGAACAGACGCGGTAGAGGACTCACCAACCTATTTGGAATGTGACAGTCTGTCCCTGTTCAGGAGATGACAGCGGGCATGGGGTGAAGGAGACACTACTGCCACCTACCCCTGATAACCCCCACCCCCACCCCATGGCTTCCCCCTTTTGCATCACCACCACTCCTAAACCCCTGTTTCCGGAATTGTCTGAATTTTTTTTAACAAAACTAAAAAACACATGTGTCTGTGGTGTCTGTAAGTGTTCCATCCCTTTATTGGATTTGGGGTGAGGTTGGACCATGGTTCAGTGTATATTCCTATAAGGACTGTGTGCCCTGCTGTGGGGCCCAGGTCAGATGACAAGGGGTCAAAGGGGAGGGTGATGTGACTAAGAATGCAGAGGCCATGGCTCCTTGCTACTTCCCAATTGCTGCCCTTTGTGGAGGTGTCTTCCGTTTTTCTTAGTGGCTTGGGAGGGGCTGGGATGTTTCTGACCCAAAGGCCCAGTGTAGGTGGTATGTAGTGTTTCCAGTGTTAGAAGGTAAAGTAGGAACTGGTAGGAAGCTTAGGCGTCTCCTAGGCTCTCTCGGTGTCTCCTCATCTGTTCCTTCAGCTTCTGGATCTTGAGCACCAGGGCCTGGGCTTCCCAGGCCCCTTCTTGCCCTTCCAGTAGGGCCTGGTACAGCTCCAGCTGCTGCTCCAGCAATTCCTCGGCTTGAGCCAGCTCAGCTGTGGGGCCAGGCCGGGGACCCTGAATTGGGGGGGCAGAGGGGAGGAAGCATCAGCCAGGGCACAGGGCTGAGGCTTGGGGCGGTCTGCCTCACCTTTGAACCCTGTTACATTAACATGGTCATCTGCTGTGAAGCCAAGGAAGCTTCTGTCTTAGGCATAAGCCTGGAGGTGGGGGCAGTTTGCTGCTCAGGGGTTATAAAAGGACTCCGTGTACAAGGAAGGATACAGAGGAGAGGACTGGCTGTCCCTACCCCCACTAAGAAATAATTAACTGTTAAGGGAAATTCCTGTTCAAGGACTTCATGGACTCTATAAGAAGGGAGGGCTGTGGGGAAAGGGAGCCCTGAGGTCTAGAGGGGTTGGGGGTGGGGAGGGTGCTGGGGATCTGGAAGTTGGAACTAGGCCAGAAGCTCTGGGGGTGGGGGTGGTATCTACTTGGAGCAGGCCCCTGACAAGATGAAAGGGAATCCTCTCCCCTTTCCCCCTACCATTTGCCCCCACACCTGCTGCCACTTACCCTTGGGGATGACCTTATCTTCCCACTGCACGTGGAGCTGGTTTGCTCTTCTGTGCTTGCCTTGGGGCTCTGGGAGCAGCACCTCCAGGAGCCCTGGGGGGCCAGGGTCCAGGAAGGCAGGAGGAGGCGACGGCAGCAACATGAGAGCCAGGGCAGAGGGAGTACCATGGCCGGTGTAGCAGGGAGCTTTCTGAACTGCTTGCCACCGGGAACTGGCTTCTTCCCTCTAGGCCTTGGCCTCGCTTCAGTGACTGGCCCTGCCCAGTGCCCTGCCCCTACCTTTACCTCCCTCCCAACCTGGCCCCAGACAGTCTTCCTCATGTGAAAAATTTGCTGCCTGTTGAGGCAGAACTTGCTTTATTTATTTATTTTAAAAATGTTACTTATTGGGGGAGAGCACAAGCAGTGGAGAGAGGGATTCTCTCCACTGAGCAGGAAGCAGGGCATGGAGGTCCTTCCCAGGATCCTGGAATCAAATTATGACCTGAGCTGAAGGCTGATGCTTAACCAACAGAGGCACCCAGGCGCCCAAGGCAGAACTTGGCTTTAGAACACTGGTGCCCTTCCTACTGAGTCTTAGTGTCTGCTTTTTTTCCCGCACTAGGTCTTTAATCATTTCAGTTCTGCAAGGTACAAGTTACATTGCTGGTGTGCAGGAAAGTGGCTCAGGAGGGTTACCTTCAGGGTAAAATTTCGCTGTTGGTTGGTGGAAAAGTCGGGAGGATTCATGCCCTGGCCCACCTGACTTGAAAGCTCATAGCCATTGACCTGGCTCAAGTATTGGTTACACCTTTATTTCCATTTTTTTCCTTCTTGCTGGCCCAGAATGACATTCCTTCTTGTCTGCATTACATGTTGTAGGGGTTTAGACACTTAACCGACTGAGCCACCCAGGTGCCATGACTTCACTTTAAATCTGTAGTAGAACAAAAGCTCTGGTCACACACCATGCATGTGTGATGTGAGCCTTGTGTTCTGGTGTTGGCCTTCTTGCAGTATATCCTGAAATGTCCTGTGGCTGGAGGGCACTGCTACATCCCTATGGACAAAAGTGGCTCAGAAGGGAGTGGATGGTCCCAATTTTGATCATCTGGGAAAAAGGTAGACCCTCAGAGAAAAGTTATCTCAGAAAACAAAATGACTGGAGAGTAGACAGTTGCTAACCAGCTCACTATCTTTGCGACATCACGCTGAATTTGGAGGGAAGATGACCTCTCCCATAGCATGGGGATCCAGGAACCAGGGAGGGTGATCTTCCCGGAGGTCAGTGGCTCTCAAACTTAGAGGTGGGGTTGATGAAGTACCATTAGATGAGGCCAAACACCCCGCATTCCCCATAGCTGACGTGTTCTCACTTTTCAATGGAAAAAGAACCAAGAACTTCAGCAGGATTCTGGGGGAAGAGCAGCTTCCTCATGTTTCTTAGTGACAGGGTATGCATGATTCATATTTGACTTGCAGTATATGCATGGCTTAAAGTCTTAATTATTGGAACACAAGAGGCCCAAATTAATGTTGTGGCTATGGGAAACTATCCAGTATAAGGTTAAACAGACTACAAGCAACTGATATTGAAGCTAAACTCACCACATTAATAAATTAAAAGCAAGGTTTGTAGCCATTAAGAAATATAGCAAATGAAACTAAGACAATCTAAATGATGCACTAATAAAGTATCCTTCCTGAACACTAGGCATTTCTACCATCTGCATTTCTATTTTAGGTTAGGAACTCCAAAATGGACTAACCTAATAATTTACAGTGGGTAGTTCTAAACCCTAAGTTAAAATAGAGTCTATGGGAAAGTAGTGGGGAGAGGAGGGTGGGCAGGGACCACCTTCAGAACTGGCCGCCGGCGGTATCATGGCGACCCGGAACCCCCCTCCCCAAGAGTATGAAAGTGATGACGAGTCTTATGAAGTATTGGATTTAACTGAGTATGCAAGAAGACACCATTGGTGGAATCGAGTGTTTGGCCACAGTTCCGGACCTATGGTTGAAAAATACTCGGTAGCCACCCAGATTGTAATGGGTGGAGTGACTGGCTGGTGTGCAGGATTTTTGTTCCAGAAAGTTGGAAAGCTTGCAGCAACTGCAGTAGGTGGTGGCTTTCTTCTTCTTCAGATTGCCAGTCACAGTGGCTATGTGCAGATTGACTGGAAGAGAGTTGAAAAAGATGTAAACAAAGCGAAAAGACAGATTAAGAAGCGAGCAAATAAGGCAGCACCTGAAATCAACAATATAATTGAAGAAGCAACAGAATTTATCAAACAGAACATTGTGATATCCAGTGGATTTGTGGGAGGCTTTTTGCTAGGCCTTGCATCTTAAGGATATGAATATTCTGTCACAGTGGAGTCACCTATAAGAAGAGAAATGGTGGCAACAAGGTGGCTTCTCGACATTACTCACCACCAGATTCTCCAGGGCAGCAAGAAACAACTAGGTGGGCAATACCAAACTCACAGCTTAGTGTTTTGCCATTGAAGTTTGGCAGACTGGCATTTGCTGTAAAAACAACCTGTACGGTATATATATAATAGTATTCCTGAGCAAAAACATGCCTTTCATTTATTTTTTTAAAATTTGCATTTGTTTTAAAACCAGCCTATAAAATACCACCATTGGATGTAGAGGGAAAAAAAATATAGAGGGAAAAAAAAATGTGTTGGATATATTCCCCAGCAAAATATTATCCTTGTTTTATTTAAATAAGATATTCTTCATCTTGCTTTATAGTATAGTGCCAGTAATTAAAGATTTGTATTGTAGCTTCAAAAAAAAAAATAGAGTCTATGGATTGGGGTTTTGTTCATCTGTGAGAACTGGTATAAAGGAAAGGCTGCTATTTGAATCAGTTGAAATCTATTGAATGAGTTTTAGATCTCTTAATCCTGGAAATGAAGGAATGAGGATAAATACATATAAGCCAGATTACTTAATTTAATGTTACTGTATGTTTTTGTTACTCTTGAGCATCTCATGTCTTTTTTTTTTAATATTTTAAAAATTCATTTGAATGAGAGAGTATGAAGTGGGGGGAAGGGCAAGGGGAAAGGGAGAAGCTGACTCCTGGATGTGGGGCTCATCCCAGGACCCTGAGATCATGACCTGGGTAGAAGACACACTTAACTGGCTGAGCCACCCAGGTGTCCTTCTCAGTGTCTTAATAGAGTTACCCCCCCCCCCCGCCCTTTTAAGAAAAGGCTTTATGTCTAATAGACACTTAATCAAATGAGAGTTGGGCCTGGCTTCTGCAGGTGAAGTCTGTTTTCAGCCAGGGACAAGCAGAGGATTATGGGGAACATCACCCATAAGGTGAAAGGGCTGCAGAGCTTCCTGAGGTCAATGTGCTGATACTGCATCCTACCCAGTGGATTGGCAGGACTGAGGTGACTGACATAAATTACTGGACCCTTCATATGACACTCCTGTGGAGATGGGTACTTAGGAATATTGAAGTCCACTGAACTTGCTGGGCAATTTTTGTTCTTGTCATAGGTGACCTTCACAGTAACCTTTCAAGAGAGCTTTCTCATTTCACCTTTTTTTTTTTTTTAAGATTTTATTTATTTATTTGACGGAGATCACAAGTAGGCAGAGAGGCAGGCAGAGAGAGAGAGAGAGAGAGAGGAGGAAGCAGGCTCCCCACCAAGCAGAGAGCCTGATGTGGGGCTTGATCCCAGGACCCTGGGATCATGACCTGAGCTGAAGGCAGACGCTTTAACCCACTGAGCCACCCAGGTGCCCCTCACCTTTTTTATTCATGTGGATGTCCACTTGTTCTAGCACAATTTGTTAAAAGACTACCTTTTCTCCATTATATGGGCTTTGCTTCCATCTAAAAAATCAACTGACTCTATTTATGTGGGTCTATTTCTGGGTTCTCTATTCTGTTCCATTAATGCACTCGTTTTCTCACCAGTACCTTATACACTTTCTTCTCCTCCTCCTCCTCCTCCTCCTTCTTCTTTTTTAATTTAAGAGAGACACAAAGATAGTGACATAGAGCATAAGTGAACACAAGCTGCTAGGGAGAGGAAAGCAGGCTCCCCACTGAGCAGGGAGCAAGGGCTCAATCCCGGGACCCTTGGATCATGGCCTGAGCCAGAGGCAGACACTTAACTGACTGAGCCACCCAGGCTCCATACACTGTCTTGATTACTATAGCTTTATAGTAAGTCTTGAAGTCAGGTAGTATCAATCCTCTGACTCTGGGTTCTTATGGTAGACTGGTTATTCTTGGTCTTTTGCCTCTCCATATAAACTTTAGAATCACCTTGTCAATATCTACAAAATAACTTGCTGATATTTTTAATGAGATCGAGTTGAATTTAAAGATCAAATTGGGAAGAACTGACATCTTGACAATATCAAGTCTTCCTATTCATGGATATGGAATATCTTTTCATTTATATAGTTCTTTGATTTCTTTCTTTTTAAATTTTTAATTTAAATTTAATTGATTAACATAAAATGTATTATCAGTTTCAGAGGTAGAGGTCTTACATAATATCCAGTGCTCATAATATCAAGTGCCCTCCTTAATGTCCATCCATCCACCCCTCCCCTCCAACAATCCTCCGTTTGTTTCCTATGCTTATGAGTCTGTTATGGTTTGTCTCCTTCTCTGATTTCATCTTGTTTTGTTTTTTTCCTCTCTTCCCCTATGATCCTCTGTTTTGTTTCTTAAATTCCACATGTGAATGAAATCGTATGGTAATCATCTTTCTCTGGTTGACTTATTTTGCTTAGCACAATACCCTCTAGTTTCATCCATGTCATTGCAAATGGCAAGGTTTCATTGTTTTGAAGGCTTCTTCTTTATCCATTCATCTGTTGATAGACATCTGGGCTCTTTCCGTGGTTTGGCTATTGTGGACATTGCTGCCATAAACGTTGGGATGCAGGTGCCCTCCGGATACTACATTTGTATCTTTGGGGTAGATATCTAGTAGTACAATTGATGGGTTGTAGGGTTGCTCTACTTTACCTTTTTTAAAAAAGATTATTGGGGCGCCTGGGTGGCTCAGTGGGTTAAGCCGCTGCCTTCGGCTCAGGTCATGATCTCAGGGTCCTGGGATCGAGTCCCGCATCGGGCTCTCTGCTCGGCAGGGAGCCTGCTTCCCTCTCTCTCTCTCTCTCTGCCTGCCTCTCCATCTACTTGTGATCTCTCTCTGTCAAATAAATAAATAAAATCTTAAAAAAAAAGACTATTAAAAAAAAGATTATTTATTTATTTATTTGACAGAGATCACTAGTAGGCAGAGAGGCAGTCAGAGAGAGGGGGAGCAGGTTCCCCGCTGAGCAGAGAGCCTGATGTAGGACTTGATCCCAGGACCCTGAGATCATGACCTGAGTCGAAGGCAGAGGCTCAACCATCTGAGTCACCCAGGGGCCCCTACTTTTAACTTTTTGAGGAACCTCCATTCTGTTTTCCAGAGTGGCTGCACCAGCTCTCATTCCTACCATCAGTGTAAGAGGGTTCTCCTTTCTCCACATCCTTGCCAACATCTCTCATTTCCTGACTTGTTAATTTTAGCCATTCTGACCAGTGTGAGGTGGTAGCTCACTGTCTTTTTGATTTGTATTTCCCTGATTCTGAGTGATGTTGAGCATTTTTTTCATGTGTCCGTTGCCCATTTGTTTATCTTCTTTGGAGAAATGTCTGTTCATGTCTTCTGCCCATTTCTTATTTGGATTTTTTGTTCTTTGGGTGTTGAGTTTGATAAGTTCCTTATAGACCTTGGATACTAGTCCTTTATCTTATAAGACACTTGCAAATATCTTCTCCCAATTTGTCAGTTGTCTTTTGGTTTTACTGACTGTTTCCTTTGCTGTGCAAAAAGCTTTTGATCTTGATGAAGTCCCAATAGTTTATTTTTGCCTTTGTTTCCCTTGCCTTTGGAGATGTGTCTAGCAAGAAGTTGCTGTGGCTGAGGTCAAAGAGGTTGCTGCCTGTCTTCTCATCTAGGATTTTGATGGAGTTCTGTCTCAAATTTAGGTCTTTCATCCATTTTGTGTCTATTTTTGTGTATGGTGTAAGGAAACAGTCCAGTTTCATTCTTCTGCATGTGGCTGTTCAATTTTCCCAACACCACTTGGGGAAGAGACTATCTTTTTTTCCATTGGATATTCTTTACTGCTTTGTTGAAGATTAGTTGACGATAGAGTTGAGGGTCCATTTCTGGATTCTCAGTTCTGTTCCATTGATCTATGTGTCTGTTTTTGTGCCAGTACCATACCGTCTTGATGATTACAGCTTTGTAATAGAGCTTGAAGTCCGAAATTGTGGTGCCACCAGTTTTGGTTTTCTTTTTCAACATTCCTTTGGCTATTTGAGGTCTCTTCTGGTTCCATACTGATTTGGGGAGTATTTGTTCCAACTCTGTGAAAAAAGTGGATGGTATTTTGATAGGGATTGCATTGAAAGTATGGATTCCTCTAAGTAACATAGACATTTAACAATATTTTTTCTTCCAATCCATGAGCATGGAATGTTTTTCCATTTCTTTGTGTCTTCCTCAATTTCTTTCATGAGTGTTTATAATTTTCCGAGTACAGATACTTTGCTTCTTTGGTTAGATTGATTTCTTTCATCAGAGTTTTGTCAACTTTTACTTGTTCATTGCTAGTATACAGAATGTCCCTGACTTATGATGGTTTGACTTGCAATTTTTTTATTTTAACACATTCAGTAGAAAGCATAATTCAGATATTGAATTTTCCCAGGCTAGTGATGTAGTACAATACTCTCTTGTAATTCTGGGCAGCAACAGTGAGCTGCAGCTCTCAGTCAGGTGTGTAATTGTGATGGTAAACAACCAATATACTTACAGCCATTTTATACCCATACAACTACCATTTTTCACTTCCAGTATAGTATTCAAGAAGTTACATATTTTATTTAACACTTTTTAAAAAGTTTTTATTTATGTAAGTAATATCTACACCCAATGGGGCTCAAACTCCCAACCCTGAGATCAAGAATCATATGCTCTTCTGACTGAGCCAGCCAAGCACCCCTCAACACTTTATTATAAAATTTTCTCTGTGTAAGATAATTTTGCCCAAGTGTAGGCTAATGTAAGTGTTCTGAGTATGTTTAAGGTAGGCTGGACTTGGCTATTGTGTTTGGTAGGTTAGGTGTGTTAAATGAATTTTTGGTCAAAACGACAATGAGATACCACCTCACGCTGGTCAGAATGGCTAAAATTAACAAGTCAGGAAATGAGAGATGTTGGCAAGGGTGTGGAGAAAGGGGAACCCTCTTACACTGCTGGTAGGAATGAGAGCTGGTGCAGCCACTCTGGAAAACAGCATGGAGATTCCTCAAAAAGTCAAAAGTAGAGCTACCCTACAACCCAGCAATTGTACTACTAGATATCTACCCCAAAGATACAAATGTAGTGATCTGGAGGGGCATCTGCACCCCAATGTTTATGGCAGCAATGTCGACAATAGCCAAACCATGGAAAGAGCCCAGATGTCTATCAACAGATGAATGGATGTAGAAGCCATCAAAACAATGAAATCTTGCCATTTGCAATGACATGGATGGAACTAGAGGGTATTGTGCTAAGCGAAATAAGCCAACCAGAGAAAGACAATTATCATATGATTTCACTCTTATGTGGAATTTAACAAAGAAAACAGAGGATCATAAGGGAAGAGAGGAAAAAAAAATAAAATGATGAAATCAGAGAAGGAGACAAACCATAAGAGACTCATAATCATAGGAAACAGGGTTGCTGGAGGGCAGAAAGGTGGAGGTAGGGGATAACTGGGAGATGGACACTAAAAAGAAGACTTAAAAGAAGGCAAAAAATGCATTTTTGACTTAACAGTACTTTCAAATTATGATTGACTTACTGAGACATAACCCTATTGTAAGCTGAGGAAAATCACTTTTCCTCTATAGAGAAAAGTGATTGACTTATATATTAACCTCATATCCTACAACCTTGCTATAATCATTTTTTCTTAGTTTGTTGTTGATTTTTTGGATTTTCTACATGGACAATCATGCCATCTGTCAACAAACCCAGATTTATTTCTCCCTTCCCAATCTGTATACCATTTCCCCCCCCTTTTTTTCTGTTTTATTGCATTAGCTAGGACTAGATGTTCTTTATCAAGTTGAAGTTCTCTATTCCTCATTGACTAGGAGGTTTTTTGTTTTTGTTATTTTTTAAAATCATGAATGGGTGTCAGATTTTGTCAGATACTTTCTCTGCATCTATTGATATGATCATGTGGTTTTTCCTTTTTAGCATGTTGATATAATGGGTTATGTTAATTGATTTTAAATTGTTGGACTAGCCTTGTGTACCTGGGATAAATCCCACTTAGTTGCAGTATATTGTTCTTTTTATATATTGTCGATTTGATTTGCTAATATTTCGTTGAGGATTTTTCTGTGTATGTTCACAATAGATAAGGATCTGTAGTTTTCTTTTAAAGATTTTATTTATTTATTTATTTGTTAGAGAGAGAGAGAGAGAGCGAGCACAGGCAGACAGAGTGGTAGGCAGAGGCAGAGGGAGAAGCAGGCTCCCTGCCGAGCAAGGAGCCGGATGTAGGACTCGATCCCAGGACGCTGGGATCATGACCTGAGCTGAAGGCAGTCGCTTAACCAACTGAGCCACCCAGGTATCCCAAGTATCTGTAGTTTTCTTTCTTGTAATATTTTTGTTTGGTTTTGGTGCTAGGGTAATACTGGCCTCATAAAATGAGTTAGAAGTGTTCTTCTGCACCTATCTTATGGAAAAGATTGTGGAGAATTGCTATCACTTCTTACCTAAATATTTGGTAGAATGCACCATTCTACCAAATGAACCTATCTGGGCCTGGTGCTTTCTGTTTTGCAATGCAACATTATTCTGGGAGTATCTAATAACCCAGGGCACCTTAATGCATTAAGTTTTTGCCTCCTTAGTATCCTATAATCTGTTGAGTTTCTTAGTTTTTACCTATTTTCATGACCTTGAGAGTTTTGAAGACTACTGGACACATAATTTGTAGAATGTCACTCGTTGTGGATTTGTCTAATGTTTTCTCATGAATAGATTGGGAATAGATTTTAAGGAAGAATACCAGAGAGGTAGAGTAACCTTCTCATCACATCATATCAGGAGGGTGCATGATTATCAACATGAACTTTAACACTCAATTAAGGTTATTTCTGCCATATTTCTCTACTATAAAGTAGTAACTTTGCAATTAGTAGTAGTTTTTTCTTTTCCATATTCTATTCTTTGGAAGTGAGTCACCAAGTCCAGCCCACATTCAAGGGAAGGATACTCAAGCTCCACCTTCTGGAAAGGGAATTCTCTTCATATTACTTGGAATTATTCTGTAAGGAAGATTTGTTGGTTCCTTCTCTCTCTATTTTCAAATTTATCAATCATTTATATATTTCTGTATGAACTCAATATTTAAAAAATATTTTGGGTTATAATCCAATACTATGATTATTTTGCTGTTCATATTGTTGCAGCCCTGTTCGTAGGGAGCTTTTTCAGTTTGACTCCTGTGTCCCTTTGATATGCCCCTCTTTGGGGGGAGGTACCTTTCCTTTCTGGCATTGCAAGATATTCCAGGATTATCCTGTTTTTTTTTTTTTTTTTTTTTTTTTTTTCTGTCTTGGCCATAGAATTAGCTTTTTTTCTAAGGAACCCTGGTTCCTTTCATTGGAGAATGACATTTAGAAGCCGAGATCTGGGTACTGGGTGCTCATTTCACTTTTCTAAAGAGGACACAGAGGTTCCAAGAGCTGCTTAAGCTCACACAGGCAAGTAAGTGCCTCCCATTTCAGCACCACGTTAGAGTTTGTTCAGTGCAGCCTTTAGTACCCAAGGTATGATGGCCGGTTCTCCATATATGTCTTTATTTGCTAAAGCTTCTGTGTTTTCAGTCTGTAGGGCTTAAGCATTAACAATTTAATTTCCTAATATTTGGAGACTTTACTAAAAGAAAAAAAATCATGTTTCATGAACAAGTTTCATTTACAAAGTTGACCAGAATAGGCCAGAGGAAAAAGAGAGCAGAGAGGGGAATCACTTATACTTTTCCTTCATGTGGAATAGTTCTCTGTCCCTGCTGCTCTTTCCATGTCCCCGGGCCTGGGAGAAAGACAACTTTCCTGGAGTATGAGAGAAAAATTATATGGAAACATCTTCCTTCATCACTTCCTCCACCCCTTCAGTTTCTGCTCTGGCTGTTCCCATTCTCCCTCCCTGACTCCTGGCCCTTGAGCCTTTCTTTCCTTCAACCTCAGCAAGAGCCCAGCTTCTCACCTAGAGCGAAGTCCTCAGTGGGAAAGGAGCCATTCCTACCCTTGGAGGGCAGAAGAGGAGAGAGAGACGTCAGAGCCTGAGGCTATTATGGAAGAAACAGCAGATATGAAGGAGGTTGGAGCAAGAAGGACTTTTGAATGAGAGTGAGATATGAGTGATCAGAGGGCTGCTGAGGACATTCCCAGAATCTCCATTTAGGAGGGAAGTGATGGGCCTGGGGTACCAGGGCAGACAGCATGGGCTGGGGCTGGATGAGATTCACACCCACACTTATCTCTGTCCTAATACTACCTCACCCAGGTCACACTAAGGGGTCCTTCCAACCCCGGTGCTCCATAGGCAGGTATATCTCGGCTCCTCTCCATGGAGGATCTCTATAGCTGCCCAGCCCTAGTGTGCTCCCCCCCAGGTTGACTCCCCTTGAGTCCACAATCAGCTCTTTCCCTTTCTGCAGCTGGGTCAGCATGTTGGGAGGTGAGGAGTCAATTCTCAGCTTTTCAGTGTGATTGTCCTCAAGATCCTTCTCGTCAGTCCTCACAAGACTGGGAGGACCCTGAATGTAGGAGAGAGACAGCAGACAGAGGAATGGGCTTCCCACCCCTCTGTCCACCCTCCTCTCTCAGTCTTCCTTCACAGGCCAGTGCTTTCTTCCTCTCCTAGCTCCAGGATTTCTATAAGCCAGAGTAGGAAATGACAGAACTCTCTGTTTAGATGTCTGTCTGTCTACAAGTGTGCACACCTCCATTCCCACTATAGTTTTAGTGCCTGCCCAGTGCAAAGCCTGGGTATGTACAAAGCTTGATTCAGAATTGTTCTCGCTTCAAATACCTCCATGTCTCAGTTTCTCTCCTACTTCAAGTCTGCTCAAAAGTTACTTCATTGAGGCCAATGCTGATCACCCTATCTTACCCTGTACTGATTTTCCTTGCTTTTGCTTTTTTTTTTCCTTTTAATTCCAGTATGGTTAACATACAGTGTTATATTAGTTTCTGGTGTACAATTTAGTGATTCAACAATTCTATACATTACTCAGTGCTCATGATGCTAAGTGTACTCCTTAACCTCCATCGCCTATTTGACCCATCCCCCCACCCCACCCAGTAACTATCAGTTTGTTCTCAATAGTTAAGAGTCTGTTTCTTGGCTTCTCTCTCTCTTTTTTCCCTTTGCTCATTTGTTTTGTTTCTTAAATCCCACATATGAATGAAATCATATGGTTGTTTTTCCCTTTGCTTAGCATATACACTCTAGCTCCATCCCTGTTACTGTAAATGGCAAGTTTTCATTCCTTTTTATGGCTGAGTATTCCATTGTATAATATAATAAATATATTCCACAGCACATCTTTATCCATTCATCTATTGATAGACTCTTGGGCTGCTTCCATAATTTGGCTATTGTAAATAATGCGGCAATAAACAGAGTGGTGCACATATCCCTTTGAATCAGTGTTTTTGTATCCTTTGGGTAAATACTGAGTAGTGTGATTACTGGATCATAAGGTAGGTCCATTTTTAGTTTTTTTTGAGGAACTTCCATACTGTTTTCCACAGTGGCTACACCAGCTTGCATTCCTATCAACAGTGCACAAGGGTTTCTTTTTCTCCACATTTTCACCAACTACTTGTTGTTTCTTGTGTTTTTGATTTTAGCCATTCTGATAGGTGTGAGATGATATCTCATTGTGGTTTTGATGTACATTTTCCTGAGGATGAGTGATATTGAGTATCTTTCATATGTCTGTTGTCCATTTGTAGGTCTTCTTTGGAGAAATGTCTGTTCATGTTTTCCACTCATTTTTTAATTGGCTTGTTTTTTGGGTGTTGAATTGAATAAGTTCTTTATATATTTTGGGCTAACCTTTATTAGATATGTCATTTGCAAATGTCTTCTCTCATTTGGCAGGTTGCCTTTTAGTTTTGTTGATTATTTCCTTTGCTGTGCAGCTTTGTGTTTTGATCAAGTCCCAGTAGTTTATTTTTGCTTTTGTTTCCCTTGCTTCAGGACACATAACTAGAAAAATATTGTTATGGCCAATGTCTGAGGAATTATTGCCTATGCTGTCTTCTAGGATTTTTATGGTTTCATGTCTCACATTGAGGTCTTTAATCCATTTTGAGTTTATTTTTGTGTATGATGTAAGAAAGTGGTCCAGTTTCATTCTTTTGCATGTAACAAAAGAGAAAAAAACTAGTCAGTTTTCCCAACACCATTTGCTGAAGAGGCTGTCTTTACCCAATGTATATTCTTACCCTCTTTGTCAAAGATTAATTGACTCTATAATTGTGGGTTTCTTTCTGGGCTCTCAATCTTGTTCCATTGATCTATGTGTCTATTTTTGTGCCAGTACCATAATGTTTTTTATATTGTTTTGGGTACTACAGCTTTGTAATATAACTTAAAATCTGGAATTGTGATACCTCCAGCTTCATTTTTCTTTTCTAAGATGCTTTGGCTCTTCAGGGTCCTTTGTGGTTCCATACACATTTTAAGATTGTTCTAGCTCTGTGAAAAATACTATTGGTATTTTGATAAAGATTGCATTAAATCTGTAGATTGCTTTGGGTAGAATGGACTTTAAAACAATATTTGTTCTTCTAATCCATGAACAGGAGTGTCTTTCCATTTGTTTGTGTCATCCTCAGTTTCTTTCATCAGTGTTTTATATTTCTTGGAATACAGGTCTTTCACTTCCTTGCTTAAGTTTATTCCTAGGTGTTTGATTAGTTTTGGTGCAGCTGTAAATGGGATTGTTTTCTCTATTTGTCTTTCTGTTGCTTCATTATTAGTGTATAGAAATGTGACATATTTTTGTATTACCACCCTACTTAATGATGCCACTTGTCCCCATCATCTTGCATTGATTGTCAACTTTGCATTATTTTTCCCCTACATCTCCAATCACTATCTAACACACTGTGAAGAGTTCTTTTTCACAGATGGCCTCAACAATATTTTCCACCCCTCATGCTCTTTTGCAGTGTGACCTCACCATCTGTCTAGAGGTGGGGCCTAATTCCCCTCTTTATTTATTTATTTATTTATTTATTTAAGAGAGAGACAGTGAGAGAGAGCATGAGCGAGGAGAAGGTCAGAGGGAGCCCGATGTGGGACTCGATCCCGGGACCGCGGGATCATGACCTGAGCCGAAGGCAGTCGTCCAACCGAGCCACCCAGGCGTCCCTAATTCCCCTCTTCTTAAAGATTTATTTATTTATCTATTTATTTGACAGAGAGAGAGAGAGAGAGATCACAAGTAGGCAGAGAGACAGTCAGAGAGAGATGGAAGCAGGCTTCCGCTGTGCAGAGAGCCCGATGTGGGGCTCAATCCCAGGACCCTAAGACCATGACCTGAGCTGAAGGCAGAGGCTTAACCCACTGAACCACCCAGGCTCCCCTTCCCTCTTCTTTAATCAGTGACTAGTTTTGATGACTGGTACATGAGAGGGTGACACTGCTTGACTTTAGAGGTCCTGACATAAGATACTTTGTGATTATTTTTTAATATTTTATTTATTTATTTGAAAGGGTAGGGATGGGGCATAGGGAGAGACTCTTAAGCTGACTGCCCTGTGTGCAGAGCCTGAGGTGAGGCTCAATCTCACAACCCTGAAATCATGACCTGAGCCAAAATCAAGAGTCTGTCTCTTAACCAACTGAGCCAACCAGGTGCCCAGATGCCTCATGATTTCTGACTTGGCTGCTTGAAACTCTCCCTCCTGGAATCCAGGTGCTGAGCTGGGAGCAACCAAGACATGTGGAGAAGCAGGTGGAACCTAGATCATCAGAAGAGAACCTAGATCATCCAGTAGCCTTAGAAATCTCCCAGCTCTTGACAGTACTGCCTGAAGCCTCATGAGAGAAACCTCTTTTTTCTTTTTTTAAGGTTTTATTTATTTGAGAGAGAGAGCGAGCATGAGGGGGGTAAGGGGCAGTGGGAGAAGCAGACTTCCCACAGAGCAGGGAGCTCATGCAGGGCTTGATCCCAGGACTCCAGGATCATGACCTGGAAGGCAGTTGCTTCACCGACTGAGCCCCTCAGGCATCCCATGAGAGAATCCTCTTGAATATTCTGGACCAGCTGGGCCTCCAGGTGACTACGGCCCTGGCTATGTCACATGAAGCTGAAGAGCTGCCTGCTGAGCCCAGTCAACGCATACACTGAGAGCGAATAAAATATTGTTTTATTTTGGAGCTGTTACCCAGCAATAGGTAACAGGAACACACACTATATGATATCATAATAACACTATTATTGTGTTTTTATTTATTGTCCGTCTTTCCTGTCAGACTGGAGGCATCAGGAGAGCAGGTGTTTTGTCTGTTTTGATTAAATGATTATCAGGCCTAGAATCATGCCTGGCAGAGGCGTTCACTAAATACTTGTGAATAAATGAATACATACTGTGGCCAGATTCCTTAAAGTGGGTCTGAGACTGAAAGAGCTCAGTCGTATTTTGTTTGGGAGGTTGTCTCAGCCTGCTTGGGTGTTCATCACAAAACACCACAGGTTGGGTGGCTTAAACAACATACTCTTTGGGGGTCTCTTTTACCAGGACTCTAGTCCCACTCATGAGGCCTCTACTCTCATGATCTAATCACCTCCCAAAGGCCCCAACTTCTAATACATCACACTGGGGACTGGATTTCAACATATGAATCTGGGGGGCACATTCTATCTATAGTATCACTGGAGTATTGGGTCAGAGGTCAGGGTAGAAATGCGATTTGGGACTGGGGATGCTGCATGAGCCTTTAAGTTCAGGGGTTGGGAGTAGCAGAGAGCAGGGCCGGAGGGGTCCAGTCTAAGGGTGCTTGGGGCACCAGAGAGGAAAGATGCAGGACCTCAGGCTCCCTGGCAGTGAATTATGGAGGGTGTAGGGACCATTACTGGGAAATGGGTGGTCAGTACCCTGGGTCCTATTGCTGGGGTCCTTGTAGCCTACGGCGGTGTCCAGCCCACACTGCATGTTCAGCACACGGTCCTCAGGGGCTCCTCAGCTTGTCAAAGAGGAGGCGGGGACAGCTGAAGGCGTGACAACTGGCTGACTCTGGTCTGGGCTCAGCCATGGTCATGAGGTACTAACTCAGGGAGTGGGACCCTGAAACCCCAGGGCTGGTCCCTCCAGGCCTGGCACTGCATCTGCCTTTCACTCTACTACCCAGTCCAGTACCCAGAGAACCCTCTCCAAACACAAACAGGTGTTCCTTAGGCTAGCCCTTCCCATGCCACTCTTCTCCCTGACTCCTCCTTCCCTCCTTGGAACCTGTTGCACTGTGGTGTCCTTATTTACACCCCAGCCTCACTTCCCCAGGAGCATCCTCCCCTTTCTAGACCCAGTACACTGCGAGGTTCCATCCCTCATCCTTCATGCCATGTCTGGAGACTTACTGAACGGAGGCCAGCCCCAGAGGCAGCAGCAGAAATAAGTGATAGGGACTTAGGAGTCCTAGCTCCTATCTTTGGAGATAAGGCACTCAGTGTCTTTGTGGGGTTCACCCCAGACCTGGGAGCCAGCTGTTATTGCCTGGAGATCTTGCTATATCTTAAGGGCAGAATCAAAATATATATATTATTTTGGATTTTGGGAAACATTTTGCACCCCAACCTGACATGGACAGGGGCAACGTCTTGTGTTCAAAGCCTCGCTCTGGTGCTGGGAGCAGAGGGGAGACTCTGGGAGGTCCTGGCTGAGCAAGAGAAAGGCGAGTTTTCCAACTTCATCTCTGTGACCACACGGGGGCGCCGCTGCGCTGCTCCTGAATTCTGACTGAGCAGCCTGGGAGGGCCTGGGTTGTAAGCCGCTCAGAGGAGGCGGACCTGAAGCCTGGCATCAGCTGGGGTGTGAAGAAGCTTCTGAGCAGCCCTGGACTCCACAGGTGTCAAGGTCAGGGACAGGACAAGGATTGAAGGAGAGGAGAGCTCAGGTGAGCCATCTATGAGGTTTCTGCCTCTCCACTCTGACCTCTCTCTCCAGCTCCTTGATGATAACACCCAGGAAAACTGAAAAGAAACATTTTATTTTCCTGTGTCTTTCTAGTACTTCCTCTTCTTCTTCTTCTTCTTCTTCTTCTTCTTCTTCTTCTTCTTCTTCTTCTTCTTCTTCTTCTTCTTCTTCTTCTTCTTCTTCTTCTTCTTCTTCTTCTTCTTCTTCTTCTTCTTCTTCTTCTTCTTCTTCTTCTTCTTTTATTTTTAAGTAATCTCTACACCTACCATGGGGCTTGAACTTACAAACCCAAGATCAAGAGTCACATGCTCTATCAACTGAGCCAGCTGGATGCCCCTTCTTCTTCTTGTTTTTAAGTAGGATCCATGCCCAATGTGGAGCCCAGCACAGGGTTTGAACTCACGATCCTGAGTTTAAGACCTAAGCCCAGGTCAAGAGCTGGATGCTCAACTGACTGAGCCACCCAGGCGCCCCTCCAGTACCCCTCCTTGATGTCAACAATAACATTTGTATAAATTTTTCTCAGGAAGGATACACGAGGAGTTGGTAATGTGCATCTCTGGCAGGGAACCTGGTTCCTGGGATCTTGGGAGGGAGGCAAATTTCCTACGGCAAGCCCTTTGGAATGTATTGAATGGTCTCTTTAAGATATTTTACATTAAAAAAATCCCTCTCATCTGCATGACCTCTGCCGGTTAATGCCCAGTTTACACAGCTGTGTCTATGGGATGCACCCAGATCCAGGCTCTCCGCTGCCTTGTTCCTCCAGCATGCCCAGTGTGTCCACACCTCAGAGCTTTCAGAGCTGTTCCAGGCCAGAAACCTGTCTCCCAGGCAGCACGTCCTTCCCTGGCCTTCTCTTCCACCGTCCTCTTTGAGAGGCCCTCCCTGTATCACCTACTGCTTGTGGAACCTCCCACCCCCCTCTCACCCCTGCCTTGCCCTGCCTTTGGTCACTGACACACATTTTTTTAAAAAAATATTATTTATTTGAGAGATAGAGAGAGAGAGAGAAAGTGAGCATGAGTGGGGGCAGAGAGAGAGGTACAAGCAGACTTACCATTGAATGGGGAGCTGGACACAGGGCTCGATCCCAGGATCCTGATCTCATGACCTGAGCCAAAGGCAGATGCTTAACCGACTGACACACATTTTAAAGTATATTTAACTGCTTATTGTCTGTCTCTTCTTGAGAATATAAGCTTTATGAAGACAAGGATAGAGATTTTGATTGTTCACAGATGTATTTCCCTTGTCTTGAATGTGTCTGGTTGTTGATTTTAAAACATTTGTTGAGTGAATGAACTAGTGAATGCACGTTCAGACTGACACACTCACAGACACACACTGTCACATACTAACACACCTTCACACACACAACACGGAACTCCAGCCAGTCTCAAGGGTTAACACACACCTTATGTGCTGACCTAAGGTCCTAGATCTCTTAAGAACTAATTTACTTTCTTTGAGATTTGCATACCACTGCGCTTGAGGAGTGAAGGACCAGAACTTTCCCAGGCCGCAGAGGCCAGCAAGTGTGTTGGAAGCCGCCTCGGCTTTCTGATTAGCCTAGCAGTTCTTTTAGCAAAATGTTTTCCTTTCCTTAGGTCACCCAGATGATTTTATTGACCTCCCTTGCAGAGAGAACAGAGTCCCTGGGTACATCATGAGACAAGAACCAGCCCCCACTCCCCATGACCTCCTTGCACTGAGACCTTTTGTAGCCAAGACACCATCGAGTCCGCACGTGATCAAGAAATGTTGCAGGCCACTGCACTCCCTTTGCTGATTAACCACTCTAACCCCCTTTGAAAACCCCTGGGCCAGGCAGAATCCTCAGAGTTCGCTTTTGGACAAGAGTCCTCCTTAGGTGGCCGGCCTCCTGAATAAAGCTCAAATTCCGGGCTAGGAGCAGCTGAACTTGGGTTTGGTAACATACATACACATAAAACATACCGACAGCGCATTCTTACACATATGCACATGAAGCCCAATTTTCATTCAACATGATGCTGTGAACATGTCCCATGTTATGTATTATTTTAAAGTTTCTCCAAATTTATTGTGAAAAATTTTGACAATACCCGAAGTTTGAAAGAATAGTACCTAGCACCCTCGATTTAGTCAGTTTAATATTTTCCTTATATATGTAATAAATTATATTTCTATAATTTTTGCAGAAATTTTTGAAAATTACTTGCTGACCTCATGACCCTTATTCCTAAATACTTCAGTTCTCACCTCTTGGAACATTTTTTTCCACACAATATTGTTCTCCTGAAGGGAGTAAATGTAATTCCCTGATATAAAATGTCAAAATAAGATAAAATTCTCTTAATTATCCACCAAAAGTCTTCTATTTGAAGGAGAGGGGAGCTCAGGGACGTGCGGGCCTACGCTGAGGTTTCTGTTGCCTCCCCGCAGCCCCTCTCTCTAGGCGCTTGATGGTAACAGGAGGAAAACTGGAAAGTAGAAGCATTTTCTTCTATTCCCTACTTCTCAGTTTTTTGAAATTCAGTTTTTTGAAAAACAAATCATTTCTTTTCGGGAACAGATCCTCACGGTCTACATCCTATTCCACAATGTGGACGTACGCACTGGGGTTATAGGACTAAGATCCCAGCTCCCCTAGGCCTCATGCTCCCTGGGAAGGCACAAGAGGGGTCCCTGTGCTGGGGTCACAGAAGTCTCTCTCTCAATGCAGGTGACAGGCAGAGCTGACATCCTGTGTGAGTGCACTCCCGCCCCACATGGGTCAAGAGTGAACCCACAGACTTTGTTTAACACCTCTCTTACCCCACGGATTGTCTCCCATAATTGGGGGTTGAGAAAAGGTCCATACATAGAACTAAGACCCAGTCACCCCAAAACTCCTTGTCCCAATGACAGAGCCTAAGTGAGAGCCCCAAACCCTGCTCCTCCCCATCATCTCTCACACACTCACCACCACCATCTGCCTTCAGTCCACCAGGACTAATGTCATTATGTCCCTTTCTTTATCTCTGTTGGTCACCCCCGGTCCCCCAGATATCCTGTGCTCTCACTCCATGAGGCTCTGCACACCCCTATCCTGCCTCCTCTCATGCCCCCTCCCCACTCCTGAACCTTCCACTGTGCCCCCTGGAATGCTCAGCCCATGATCGGCAAATGTCCACAGTCCTCTCAGGATCGTCCCCTCACCTCGCAGCTCCGACAGAAACCAGGTACCCCCTAGGACCCAGCTCCCTGTGCTGTCCTGTCCCACGGGGTGTCTCCTCTCCTACAGACCTGGCACCCCTAGGCTGGGAGGTGGGCAGGCCCTCAGTTCATCCAACCTCCTTCCTTATTCTTCTTTCTGCTAATCATCTTGATTCTATGTCACCAAGCACACTGAACACATTAGAGGACAAATGTACAGATTTCTCCCACCATCTATTCATGTCCTAGCATCTGTCCCCGTGTGATGTGCCTTCCAGGCCTTTAGCACAGGTGACCCATGCTTGCTGGTACCAGCCAGAGCCAGTCCCCCTGCTATTGCCCTAGACAGCATCCCTTCCTGTCTACTTACAGGTACTGGTCTGGCAATTCTTCCCTGTTCTCTTTTTCATCATCAGTGTTTGTTCTCAACTAGATTATGGCACTGGCTGTGAGAAGACACATCCCTGACCTTCAGCTTGAGGGTATTTAACTGATTCTTGGCCCCAGCTCTGCACTCTCAAATCTGATGCCATGTGCACTCTGAGATGACACTTCCTATGGAATTCCTCCAGCCAGTGCTTAAGAACAGCAAGGAAACTGAAGAAAGACTCTTCCTCTTCTGCAGGCTGACTGAGGCTCCAGGGCTCCCTGACACTGTGATGAACTTGCCTGACTCTGCACTGGGTCTAGGACACTTCCAGCCAACCTTCCTTCTCTCTCCTTCCCTCAGATTCAGACTCGCATCAAGATTTGCTGTTCTCCCAGCCTTTCTGGCTCCTTCGCCATGTCTTCTCACAAAGGTTTCTCCTAACACATTCCTGGCATTATCGTGCTGTACTGGGGTCTGCTCCCCACAAACACGGAAACACAAGTGGCATCGGGAATGGCCCAAGAATTCAGGAAGAAAGATGGGGATTGGCTCACCCACTGCCTGGCAGACCAGGAGTCCACCGACCAGGCTGGAAGGTGGGACACAAAGGGCGGCTGAACTGCTGCAGGTGTTGCTGGAGGTGAGCTGAGAAACTGTCCTGGTCTGGGGGAAAGCTATGGCAGGTGGGATGACAGAAGCTGGTGGAAAATAATGGGGGAGGATTACCCACAGAATCAGTGGAGGTGGCAGCTTACTGCTGAGTGTGCTGATGCCTCATAGAAAGATATTGGGAATCTGAGGGCTATTAACAAAGCTTTACTGCTAGTTTGACCACCTCTGCAGTGGCTTTTAGAGGTGTTTTTTTGTTTGTTTGTTTGTTTTTGTTTTTGTTTTTAGCCGTGCAAGTAGGAAAGTTTATTAAAGTGCAAGAACGCTCCGGAGATGTGAGAGCAGGCTGGCTCAAGGGACAGCTGCCAGAGAGGCCTTGTTTCCTGTGGAAGAAGGTCAGATAGAGCTGGATGTGAGGACCATAACTCTAGAGATATTTAGACACCCAGCTAAGACAAACCTACTGTGTGAAAGTCAGGGCCCTGGTAGGGAACACCCAAGATTCTGCAAACTGGAACAAAGTTATCCTGGCCCCTCTGGGCATCCATGGGGCCTCCCCCTTCTCTAGTAATGGCCAGCTTTTTCACTATGCTGGAAGGTGGTGCAGAAGTGTTGCCTCTGTGAGGCAATGTGTGTCTTTCCAAGAACTAGCCAGCTGGTACTTGTGAGAGCCTAAGGAGTACTTCTTGGACTGGATTTTGAGGTGTTGAACCAAGGTGAGAATGTCAGGCTGGATAAACAAAAATTCATTGGCTTGGAGGTGCTTTCTCAAGACATGGGTTTACCAAGGACCCCAGGGCATGGGGCAAACTTACAGTTGGGGATGCTCTTCATAGCCCAGAAAGAATCATGTCCAATTCTCAGTGAGGTTGACATGATTTGGTTGCCCTGGCAGATGGTGGAATCGAGGATAAAGAGGCTGAAGGAGTGGACGAATCTTGTGAAGCCAGAAGACCCAGCACAGGCTTATGTCCCACAAGAGGACCCAGAAGGCACACCTGTCACAGAAGCCATCAGGAAGCTGATTGTACGCGGGCTTGCAGCACTAAGGAGTTTGGGGGTGCTGTGTCTCCTGCAGGATGGGACTGTAGGTTGACTCACTAGTGTCCATGGGGAGGGTGTGGCCCTGAAGAGTCAGATGCCAAGTGGTGACAGTTAACCTGGGAAAGCTAGAGGCCACAATGACTATAGTAACTCCAAAGGAGCAGAGACCTTTATCTATGACTACAGTAACTCCAAAGGAGCAGAGACCTTTATCTGGTTCTGTGTTCCTAATAGGAAGAGTAAGTGGGTCCAGAACCAAGGGGTGTGGCTCCTAAATTTCCATCACTGGGGGATCATCCACTGGAGGGCTTTGCGCCTTCTTTCACCACCATTCTGGAGTCTGTAAAGTGGGAGGTCCTGGTTCCCATAAGGGAGACGTTCTTATGAGGGTCGCGACAAGAGTCCCACGGTCCCATACAGTACAGCTGTCTCCAGGGTACTTTGAACTCCATACACCCAGACCAGCAGATGAGAGGAGTCCCCTCTTCTTTTTCATTTGTTTATTTAAAATTTAATTTTATTTTTTTGGTGTTCCAAGATTCGTTGTTTATGCACCACACCCAGTGCCCCATCCAATATATGCCCTCCTTAATACCCACCACCAGTCTCACCCACCCCCATCCCCCTCCCCTCCAGAACCCTCAGTTTGTTTCTCAGAGTCCACAGTTTCTCATGTTCGTCACCGCCTCCAATTTCCCCCAATTCACTTTTCCCTTCCTTCTTCTAATGTCCTCCATGTTATTCCTTATGTTCCACAAGTAAGTGAAACCATATGATAATTGAGGAGACCCCTCTTCTTGAGGTAGGAGTAATTGACCCTCATCTGCATGATGTGGGAGCCCCCACAATGGGGGCAGGAGGAATATTTTTAAAAAGATTTTATTTATTTATTTGAGAGAGAGAGAATAAGAGGGAGAGAGCATGAGAGGAGAGAGGTCAGCGGGAGAGGCAGACTCCCCGCCAAGCAGGGAGACTGATGTGGAACTTGATCCTGGGATTCCAGGATCATGACCTGAGCTGAAGGCAGTCACCCAAACAACTGAGCCACCCAGGTGCCCAGGAATATAATTTTTTAAGATTTTATTTATTTATTTGACAGAGAGAGAGAGAGCGAGCGCATTAGCTGGGGGAGCAGGAGAGGGAGAAGGGCTCCATCGATCCCTAGGGCTCTGAGCCGAAGGCAGACACTTAACCAACTGAGTCACCCACGCAACCATGGGAGCAGGAGGAATATGTGGGGAATTCTGAAAGATTTGGGTGTCTTCTGGTTTCCCCTTTCTCCGCTGCAGCTGTGAATAGACATGCAGACCAACCAAACAGAGAAGAGTTTGATTTCTAGTGGCCCAGATACCGTAGGTGTAATGTTTAGGTCATATTCCCCAAGTCAGCCACAAGGACACCCACTCCTGTGCTCTGAAATCTCTAAAACATTTGTGCAGAAGCCCTGCATCCCATGGGTTATTCCCAGCCAATGACTGGTCCCAGAGGGACACTAAGTCAGACTTACTTCTGGAACACAAGGGGCTGCTCTGATGACAAGCTGTGCTTGAGGACTCCTTACTATGTACCAGGAACAGGTTTATTTCTTAGGAATACAACTGAAAAAAAAAAAAAACCAGCCCGAAGCCCCTGTGCCCAAGTGCCTTACATTCTAGAGGCTTCCCAGGAGTGAGACAGCCACTGGAGCATTGTGAGGAAATGACACTTTGTGACTCACATGAGTAGGATCGCTGACCCCTGTGGGGCAAGGGCTCTGGGTGGAAGGCAATGGGGGGCACCAGGGCCCCAGTTCAGGAGTGAGAGGTGGTGGAGACTAAGGGGAGGAGAAGGACTGAGGGATGGGAGAGACAGAGAAGGGCTGCAGATGCAGGCTGAGGAGGAGAAGCAGAGGGAACGAATTTGAAAGAAGTATAGTTCTCAGATTTAAATATGTTGTTATATAGAGGCACCTGGGTGGCTCAGTGGGTTAAGCCTCTGCCTTCAGCTCAGGTCATGATCTCAGGGTCCTGGGATGGAGCCCGAATCGGGCTCTCTGCTCAGCAGGGAGCCTGCTTCCTCCTCTCTCTCTCTCTCTGCTTGCCTCTCTGCCTATTTGTGATCTCTCTCTGTCAAATAAATAAAATCTTAAAAAAATATGTTGTTATATAGATTTTTAAAAATTAAATCTATATCTACAGGTCTTAGCAAGATATTCACTGCATCTAGTATTGACCATATTCTGTGGGGCTGCCTGAAAACCAATTACTTCCTTATGTTAGTGAGTTTAACGTGTGTCTAGATAAAATACAAAATGTGTCTAAATAAAATATGTGTTTAGATAAAATATGCACACCACTTAGGTGTGAACAGTGCATACAAACAGGTGATGCTGGAGCACTGGTGAAGGGCGTTTTGACTTCATGGAACTTGGCAACTTTGAGGTGCTTCAAGTTTGTTCATGCTCCTGGTGAATTACATAGTATCAAACTGCTTCCTCCTGCTTCCCTGTATTGAGGATATGAGGGGAACTCACATAGACAAACATAGGGCTATGGAATGAAGATTGTTTCAAGAAACAAAACAGGATCACAGGGAAGAGAGGGGAAAAAAAATAAGATGAAATCAGAGAGGGAGACAAACCATAAGAGACTCTTAACTCTAGGAAAAAAACTGAGGGTTACTGGAGGGGAGGTGGATGGTGGGATGGGGTAACTGGGTGATGGGCTTTAAGGAGAGCACATGATGTAATGAGCAGTGGGTGTTATATGCAACTGAAGAATCACTGAACTCTACTTTCTGAAACTAATAATATATTATATGTTAATTAATTGAATGTAAATAAAACAATAATTAAAAAAAGAAGAAAAGAAAATACAATAGCTTGACTTGCTGGTGCTTACTAGCACCTGTGAGGAATCAGAATTAAAGGATCTCAGCTCTGTGAGACAAAAGCTCAGAGCTCTGTGGAAAATAGAAAACACGCACCTACAGAGCTTTAACACAAGGTGAGAAGGTGCCTGGGAACTCGGAGGGATTCCTTCCAGCTGGCCATACCATCTAGAGGTAAACCTTGAAGAAGAGTAGAACTGGGGTGTGTGGATGAGGGGACTGGGCTGGGGGATGAGCTGATTGGAGAGGCAGACATATGGAACTCCCAAGAATATCCAGTTATTAAGCCAGTGTGTGCAGACAGCTTGTGGAAGGTAAGATTTGAAAGGGAATTTGGGGTCTGTTTGTAGGGAGCTAGGAGTATGAAACTAATAAGTTTGGGCTTTAATTAGAGCCACAAGAGTTTTGTTGTTTCTGTTTTTTTTTGGGGGGGGCAAGTGTTTTTAAAAATTAATGTTTTTTACTTTGAGCTAACTGAAGACTCACATGCAATTATAAGAAATAATAGAGATCCTGTGAAACTTTTACTCAGTGGTAACACTTTGCAAAACTGTAGTCAGTATTACAACCAGGATTTTAACACTGATACAATCCGCTGCTCTTAGGCAGGTTTTGCCAGTGTTACTTGTGCTTATCTAGGTATGTGTTTAATTCTATGGAACCTAATCATACATGAAGGTTTGTATATCTATAACCACAGTCAAGATATATCCCAAAGATTTTCTTTTTTTTCTAATAATTTTTAAAAGATTTTATTTATTTATTTGACAGAGAGAGAGAGACCACGAGTAGAGAGGCAGGCAGTGGGGTGGGGAGCAGGCTCTCCACTGAGCAGAGAGTCCAATGTGGGGCTCGATCCCAGGACCCTGAGATCATGACCTGAGCTGAAGGCAGAGGCTTTAACCCACTGAGCCACCCAGGCACCCGTTTAACAATTTTTAAAAAGATTTTATTTATTTACTTGAGAGAGAGAGAGAGAGAGAGAGCTGTGTGGAGGGGCAGATGGAGAGAGAGAGAGAGAAGCAGACTCCCTGCTGAGCAGGAAGCCTGATGTGAGATCCTGACCTGAGCAGAAGGCAGACGCTTAACCGACTGAGCCATCCAGGCACCCCTTTTCTAACAATTTTATACTTTTAAATGTTATATATGTATAAGTTCCACTATACATTTTAAATTAATTTTATAAAGTGAGAGAGTTAGCTTTGGGTTTTGTTTGCTTATGTGTTTTTGTCTGTGGATGCCCAATTGCTCTAGCACCATTTACTGGAAACACTATCCTTTTGCATTGAATTGCCTTTGTGCCTTTGTCAAAACTCAGCTGAGCATGTGTGTGGGCCTATTCTTGGGTTCTTTATTCTTTTCCATTGATTTATATGTCTATTTCTCTGCCAGCATTACACTGTCTTAATTACTGTAGCCAAATCATAAGCCTTAATATCAAATAGAGTGATCCTTCTCCCTTTATCTTTCTTTTTGTAATGTGTTAGCTATTCTAGGTACTATGGCTTTCCATATAAATTTTAGATAACCTTGTCTATGTCTACAAAAAAGCCTTACTGCGATTTTGGCAAGAAGTGCATTAAACCTCTAGATCAATTTGGAGGGAACGGACCTTTTTACTAAATTGAATCTTCTTATTCATGAACATATAATGGCTCTACTTGAGTTCTTTTATTAGCATTTTGTAATTTTCAGCATGCAGATCCTTTATGTGTTTTGTTAAGTGTATACATGGTATTTCATTTTCTTTGTAACAACTTTAAATAGCATTGTGTTTTAAATTTTGGTTTCCATGTAACCTGTGTTAGTATATAAAAACATCCATTTATTTTCAACCTAAATGTGAGGTGAGTTTCTTCTCATTTCAAACACCAAACCAAACCGGACAACAGTTTGGCGTCACAGTTACACTGTCTGACAAAGTACAACACAGGAGTTTTGTGAGCCTTTACTGCGGTGTTGTTTAGACATTTCTGTAGGAAGGGGCAAAATCACTTACGGATTAGGTTCTGATGTTCAGGGGTTATCAAGGTTGTGTTACCACTGTAGTTAATTGACAAAAAGGAAACTAATACCTATGGGAATCTCCAGCTGGGGCTTTCCATGGTGACTTCAGACTTAAAGAGAAAACCCCTGTCCCTTCATTTTCATTGCTCACTGTCTAGCATCCAGTATCTTGGGGGTGAGTTTTCCTTTAGAAGAGTCCATAGGAGAGGTAAGGAGTAGGAGTTCAGCTCAAGCTGAGAAATTCCAGAAACAAAAAGGGACAAAAGGGGCTGATCCCTGCCTGGTGTCTCTTCAAGAAAGACCCTGGGCCAGGTGGAGAGAAAGCAGGGCATGTACGGGGTTTCCCAGAAGGCCTGGCTCTGAAAGTCCCAGGCCTGAGATCGGTGTCTGGGGTAGAGGAAGCCAAGGCCCTTATTTCTTTTCCTTTTCTCTCTTTCTTTCTTTCTTTCTTTGACAGACAGAGATCACAAGTAGGCAGAGAGACAGGGAGAGAGAGGAGGGGAAGCACGCTCCCTGCCAAGCAGAGAGCCCGATGTGGGGCTCAATCCCAGAACCCTGGGATCATGACCCGAGCCAAAGGCAGAAGGCTTTAACCCACCGAGCCACCCAGGTGCCCCAGCTGAGGTACTTATTCACCGGGTTTCTCTTCTCCCTGTCACAACCTGTGTCGTGTCCTCCTGCCTGGATACTCATGACGTAGTCCCAGCTCTCACTCCCATTGCGTGCCGGGTTTCTAGAGAAGCCAATCAGCGTCACCGCGGTTCCCGGCTAGTAGGTGCCACGGATCCGCGGGTACTTAGATTCTCCAGACCCCAGGAATGCGAGTGGTAATACTCCGAATACTCCTCCTGCTGCTGTCGGTCCTGTGACGGTGACCGAGACCTGGACCGGTGAGTGCGGGGTGGGAGGAAAGAGCCTCTGCGGCGGGAGCTAGGGGACCACCCGGCGGGCACGCGGGACCCCGGGGGAAGACGCCTCTCAGCTGTCCCCGCCCCCGGCCCCACCCCGGCCAGTGCTCCCGCGTCCCTCCGGGTCTCCGCCCTGCTCTCCCCCACTCGGTGCCCCCTCCCCCTGTCCTCCCGGCCGCCTCCACCTGGGCCCCGGGCTCCGGGACCCGCGCGGGGAGAAGGGTCAGGCGGGGTCTCAGCCCCTCCGCGCCCGCAGGCTTCCACTCCCTGAGGTATTTCGGCCCCGCCGTGTCCCGGCCCGGCCGCGGGGAGCCCTGGTATTGGGAAGTCGACTACGTGGACGACACGCAGTTCGCGCGGTTCGACAGCGTTGCGGATAATCCGAGGATGGAGCCGCGAGCGCCGTGGGTAAAGCAGGAGGAGCTGGAGTTTTGGGACCAGGAGACGCGGGGCGCCAAGGACACCACACGGACTTTCCGAGTGAGCCTGCACACCCTGCGGGGCTACTACAACCAGAGCGAGGCGGGTCAACGACGCGGGTCCCGGTCCAGGTCCGATCCTCACGGACGGGGCTGCGGGACCCGTCCGTCTCCCCACCCGGGAAGAGCCCGAGGGCACTTTACCCGCCTTTCAGTTTTGGCTTAAGCCCTGGGGTTCGCAGGCGGGGACCTGGGTTTCAGGGCGGAGCTGACCGTGGGGGCGGGGCCTCTGGGGCGGAGCTGACCGCGGGGGCGGGGCAGGGTCTCACACCGTCCGGTGGACGTCTGCCTGCGACGTGGCGTCGGAAGCGCGCCTCCTCGGTGGATACAGGCAGTTCACCTACGACGGCGCGGATTACCTCACCCCTGAACAAGGACCTGCGCTCCTGGACCGTGGTGGACGCAGCGGCGCAGATCACCCGGAGCAAGTGGGAGGTGGCCTGTGTGGCGGAGCCCCAGAAGAACGACCTGGAGGTCACGTGTGTGGAATGGCTCCGGAGTACCTGGAGATGGGGAATAAGACGCTGCAGCACACAGGTACCGGGGGCCGCGGGACTTACACGATTTCCCTTCAGGCTGAGGCCTCCTAAGAGGGTAGGAAGACATGGGATCCACACCAGTATATGGCCCTCCCGTGGGTCGGGTCTGGAGACTAACTCTGCCTGGGTTTTCAGACCTGGTACCAGAGTGGCTCTAAGGGTCTGACTTTCTTCTAGGGACTATTGAGGGTTACAGTCTCTCCAGGTATGGAGGAGGAGACCATTTCTGAAACAACTGACAGGCCTTTCCCTTTGACTCACAGTGCCTTTGGGAACCTTGGGGGATTGTCTTAGGCTTTGTTCTCTGCCCCATACGCCACTGTTTGGGGTCTGACTTTACCTATTCTGAGTCACTTGGCCTCCAGCCATTCTAGGACCAGAAATTCCTTTTTTCTCACAGAAACCTGCCTTATACACTGGGCCATCTCACCCTAATTATAGAACTTTCCAAACAAGAAGAGAATATGTGTTCAGGCTGCTGTCTGGGTTATTGCTGTCTTTCCCCACCCCAGATGTCCTGTTCATTCTCAAGATGGCCACATGAGAGCTGCTTCAGTGGCTCAAGACAGATGTAAAGTTCCTGAATTTTCTTTCTTTTAACAATTTTTAAAAATTTAAAATCAGCTTACTTAACATATGCTGTATTACTGGTTTCAGAGATAGAACTTAGTGATTTCATCAGTTGCATGTAACACTCAGTGCTTATTACCTCACCTGCCCTCCTTAATGCCCATCACCCAATTATCCCTCCCTCCCAACTCCCCTTCAGCAACCCTGTCTGTTTCCTAGACTTAAGAATCTCTTATGGTTTGTCTCCCTCTCTGATTTAATCTTATTTTATTTTTCCTTTCCTTCCCCTTTGTTTATCTGTTTTGTTTCTTAAATCCCACATGTGAGTGAAATCATATGCTATTTATCTTTCACTGACTGACTTATTTCACTTAGCATAATACCCTCTAGTTACATACACATTGTTGCAAATGGCAAGATTTCATTCTCTTTGATGGCTGAGTAATATTTCATTGTATATATGTACCACATCTTTATCCATTCATCTGTCGATGGACATCTGGGCTCTTTCCATAGTTTGGCTGTTGTGGACATTGCTGCTGTAAACGTTGAGATGCACGTGCCCCTTCAGATCACTATGCTGGTATCCTTTGGGTAGAATTGCACCTAGTAGTGCAATTGCTGGGTTGTAGGATAGCTCTATTTCTACCTTTCTGAGGACCCTCAATACTGTTTTCCAGAGTGGCTGTACCAGTCTCCATTTCCACCAACAGTAGAAGAGGATTTCCTTTTCTTTGCATTCTCACCAACATCTTGTTTCCTGATTAGTTAATTTTGGCCATTCTGACAGATGTGAGGTGGTATCTCTACATAGAGTATCATGCCATCTGCGAGGAGTGAGAGTTTGACTTTTTTGCTAATTTGGATGCCTTTTATTTCTTTTTGTTGTCTGATTGCTGAGCCTAGAATTTCCAGTACTATGCTGAACAACAGTGGTGAGAGTGGACATCCCTGCCGTGTTCCCGACCTTAGGGGAAACACTCTCAGTTTTTCCCCATTGAGGATGATATTCACTGTGGGTCTTTCATATATGACTTTTATGATATTGGCGTATGATATTCCCTTGATCCTTACATGGTGGAGAGTTTTTAATCAAGAAAGGACACTGTATTTTGTCAAATGCTTTTTCTGCATCTATTGAGAGGATCATATGGTTCTTTTCTTTTATTGATGTGGCATCTCACACTGATTGATTTGCAGATGTTGAACCACCCCTGTAGTCAGGAATAAATCCTTTTAACATACAGTTGAATCCTATTAGCTAGTATCTTGGTGAGACTTTTCGTTAGGGATATTGGTCTGTAATTCTCCTTCAAAATGGGGTCTTCAGGGTGCCTGGGTGGCTCAGTCACTGGGCATCTGCCTTCAGCTCAGTCAGGATTCCAGGGTGGATAGAGCCCTGCATTGGGCTCCCTGTGCAGCAGGAAGCCTACATCTTCCTCCCCCACTTCCCCTGCTTGTGTTCCCTCTCTTGCTGTGTCTCTCTCTGTGAAATAAATAAATAAAATCTTAAAAAAAAATGGGGTCTTTGTCTGGTTATATATATCTGTGAATATGTATAGAATATATCTGTGAAGTCCATCTGGTCCAGTGTGTCATTCAAAGCTCCCTACCTTTCCTTGTTGTTTCTACCTAGATGATCTGTCCATTGCTGTGAGTGGGGTGTTAAAGTCCCCTAGTATTATCATATTATTATCAATGAGTTTCCTTCATTTTATTAGTAATTGGTTTATACATTTGGCTGCTCCCAATTTAGGGGCATAAATATTTACAATTGTTAGATCTTCTTGTTAGATAGATACTTTTATTATGATATAGTGTCCTTCATCTCTCATTAATTTTTGGTTTAAAACCTGGTTTGTTTGATGTAAGGATGGCTACTCTAGCTTTCTTTTGATGTTCATTGTCATGATAAATGGTTCTCCACCCCTTCACTTTCAGTCTGGAGGTGTATAGAGGTCTAAAATAAGTCTCTTGTAAGCAGTATATCGATGGGTCTTGTTATTTTATCCATTCTGATACCCTATGTCTTTTGATAAGAGCATTTAGTCCATTTACATTCAGAGTAATTAGTGAAAGATATGAATTTAGTGCCACTGTATTAACTGTAAAGTTGTTGTTCCTGTAGATTGTCTGTGTTCCTCTCTGGTCTATGTTACTTTTTTTTTTTTTTTAAAGATTTTATTCATTTATTTGTCAGAGAGAGAGAGAGGGAGAGAGAGCAAGCACAGGCAGACAGAATGGCAGGCAGAGGCAGAGGGAGAAGCAGGCTCCCCGATGAGCAAGGAGCCCGATGTGGGACTCGATCCCAGGACGCCGGGATCATGACCTGAGCCGAAGGCAGCTGCTCAACCAGCTGAGCCACCCAGGCGCCCTGGTCTATGTTACTTTTTGACTCTCTCTCTGCTCAAAGGATTCCCCTTTAATATCTCTTGCAATGGGTGACTTAGTATTCACAAATTCATGTAGTTTTTGTTTTTCCTGGGCAATCTTTATTTTTCCTTCTATTCTGAGTGACAGCATTGCTGGATAAAGTATTCTTGGTTGCATATTTTTCCCATTTAGCATCTTGAATATATCATACAGTCCTTTCTGGCCTGCCAGGTCTCTGTGCACACATCCGCTGCCAGCCTTATGTTCTACCCTTGTAAGTTAAGGACCTCTACTCCTGAGGTGCTTTCAGCATTTTCTCTTTATCTTTGAAATTTGCAAGTTTCCCTATTATATGTCAAGGTGTTGACCCATTTTTATTGATTTTGAGGGGAGTTCTCTGTGCCTTCTGGACTTTGGACCTGAATGCTGTTTCCTTCCCCAGATTAGGAATTTCTCAGTTATAATTTGTTCAAATAAAACTTCTGCCCTTTTCTTCCACTCCTCATCTTCTGGGGCTCTTATAATATGGATATTATTTCACTTTATGGAATCACTGTGTCCTCTATGTCTCCCTTCGTGATCTAATTGTTTCTTTTCTCTCTTCAGTTTCCTTTTTTTCAAAATTTTATCTTCTGTGTCACTGACTCGCTCTTCTGCCTTGTTCACCTTCATTTTTATTGCTTCCGTTTGGGACTGCATCTCAGTAATAGCATTTTTATTTTATTTTATTTTTAAAGATTTTATTTATTTGAGAGAGTGAGAGAGAGAGACAAAGAGCACAAGCAGGGGGAGAGGCAGGCAGAGGGAGAAGCAGGCTTCCCACTGAGCAGAGAGCCTGATGTGGGGCTCGATCCCAGGACCCTGGGATCAGACCTGAGCTGAAGACAGATGCTTAACTGACTGAGCCACCCAGGCACCTGGTAATAGCATTTTAAATGCCTGACTAGATTTTAGTTCTTTTATTTCTACAGTAAGAGATTCTGTAGTGTCTTCTATGCTTTTTTCAAGCCCACCTAGAATCTTTATAGTTGTTTTAAATTCTAGTTCAAACATCTTATATCCATATTGATTAAATCCCTGGCAGTAAGTACTGCCTCCTGTTCCTTCTTTTGGGGTGAATTTCCCCATCTCATCATTTTGTCCAGAAAATAATAGAAGAATGAGAGAAAAAAACAACAATAACATTAAAAAAAACACAAAACAAGCTAGAAAAAAAAAACCAAAACAAGAAATAAACAAAAAACTAAACAAAAACTAGATCTTGGTGTATTTTGGTCTACTTATTAAGAGAAACTAGATCCCAAAATAAGAAAGAAAAACATATCTATACAAAAACAAAATAAAATAAAATTCAACAGAAGGAAACAAAAAAATAAAAAATAATGGATATGTAAAAATTAAAAAAAAGGAATTGAGAAAAATAGCTGAAAAAATAATACTGAAAGACTAAAGAAAAAAACAAACCATGAATGCTATATATGGTTTTCCCCAAGAATGGAAGCTTTGGAGCGCCTATGATCAGTCAACTTGGTGCCGGCCAATTGTCCTTGCTGGTTTTCTGGGGGAGGGGCCTCTTGAGCTGATTCTCAGGTGGACTTTGCCCTGGTGGAATTGCACCTCCTTTGCGCAGAGGCTGGGCTCAGTGTAAGCAGCTCTGGGTTCCACTAGGTGGCGCTGTTTTGCGCGGAGGCTTTCAGCTTGATCAGCCCGGTGAATATGGCTACACCTTGCTCTTTAGCCCTGGAGCTGAAAATTCACACTGCCCACTCTTTAGTGAGCCGCACAGAAAAGCAATCAGTCACTCTGGTCTCCCTGATTTCCCTACAAACTCTGTGTTCACCCAGACTGTGACCAAGTGTTTTTTTATGTCAGGCATGTGACCGAGTTTCAAAACTCCAACCTCACGGACTCCTGCAGGGGGACCCGGGCAGTTCCACCCAGAGGAGGAGGGGGGTGTCTCCCTGTGCTTCTCCACTTGCTGGGCCCCTACTGGGAGAATAGTTCCCCCAACTGTGCAGTGGTTCCCTGTTTATGGCAACCCGAGGATAAAGTGGGCGCCTACCCTCACTGATTGCAGCCGGTTTTCCCGCTCTGATGCCTGGGTACTTTGCCCACTCAGGCACCCCTGTTCTTTCTGTGACCCTGGGGATCCTGAGCCATGCCGTCCCACCTCGGATTCCGGATTCCGCCCTACTCTGATACTTGAGTATCTTTAAGCCAGGGACCTCCCGCACTGGAGCAGATTTCTAAGAGTCCCGATTTCGTGCTCTGCTGTTTATAATACTTGGCAGCTGATTCCTGAAGCAACTGTCTCCGCTCTGCCATATCCTCCGATATTTCACCCTGGATTCATGTCTCCGCACCTCCTACCTCCCAAACAGTGGTCACTTTCCTACTTGTAGAATTGCAGCATTTCTTTCTTCACACCTACCATTGATTTCTTAGGTGTTCAGAATGATTTGATAACTATCTAGCTGATTCCAGGGACCAGATGAAATTCGGGTCTCCTACTCCTCCACCATCTTAACTCCTTCCTAAATTTTCTGACCCTTCTCTTCAGGTGCCCTGAAAACACGTGTCACCTACGTCTTGTGTCTGACCATGAGGTCACGTTGAGGTGCTGGGCCCTGGGCTTCTACCCTACGGAGATCATCCTGACCTGGCAGCGTGATGAGGAGGACCTGACCCAGCAGGACACAGAGCTTGTGGAGACCAGGCCTGCAAGAGATGGAACCTTTCCAGAAGTGGGCAGCTATGGTGGTGCCTTCTGGAGAGGAGCAGAGATGCACATGCCATGTGCAGCATGAGGGGCTGTCCGAGCACATTACCTTTTGATGTGGTAAGGAGGGAAACCTGGTCATAGAGTCTGCTGTCAGGGACATCAGGAGCTGTTGTGGAGATCTTCAGTAGTGCCTAAGCTGAAACCTGCGGGTCAAGGCCCTCACCTTACCCTCTTTTCCCAGAGTCCCCTCCTTGGCCCCCCATTACCTTCGAGGGCATCATGGCTGGTTTGGTTGTTGTTGTGGTCACTGGTACTGTGGTGGTTGGAGCTGTCATGTGGAGGAAGGAGAGCTCAGGTAGGGAAGGGGGGTGCTCTGAGTTTTCTTTTCCCAGGTGAAAGTCTGTCCTGCCTTGTTTATGGGCACTGCTGTCCGCACACATGTGCCCCTCCACTGTGGGGCTCACTGCCAGATCACCATGTAGTAAAGCACAGGTGAGAGTGAAAGATAGATTAATCATCCTGATGAATGTGGTGATGGACCCGATTCCCAGCAGTCACAGGTCAGAGAGCTAGGTCCTTGCTGAGGACAGACTGCAGGAGGATGGTTGGTCTCACCCTGCCATCTCTTTTCTTCATGTCCCTGATCCTGCCCTAGGTCTATAGTGACAGTTCTGGAAACTTCCTTGTGGTCCAGGCTATCCTTTCATCTAGGATCTTGGGCCTGGCCTCCCTCATGGCATCTCATGGGATGTTTTCTTTCCCCAGGTGGAAGAGGAAGGAGTTATGCTTAGGCTACGAGTGAGTATGGAGGGGTGATCCCTGAGACCCTGAGACAGTGTAGATGGGACCCCATGGGGAGCTCACCCACCCCACAGCTCATCCTTTAGTTTCATCTCCTGTGGGCTCTGACCACATTCTGTCTGTTCTTCCCCAGGCAGTGACAGCCCCCAGGGCTCCCTCTGCTTCTGAAGGTAAGACCCTAGAGGGTCTGACATGGGGAGGGGGAAAGAACGGGGCCATGACTGGATTGTGGGGATTCTTTGAGTGGATATTTTGAGCATGTGGTGGGCTGTTGAGAAAGTCCACACATATATGACTGACCTGAATCTGTTCATGATTGTTTCCTTTCACAGAGTGAGCCCGCTGCCTTGTGGGGGACCAAGTAATGCAAGATGTGTTCACTTTCCCATCTTGTGACATCAATACCCCTGATTTCTCTTTCTGCAAAGGACATTTGAATGTGTTTGTGTTCCTATTCACATAATGTGAGGAGGTGGGGAGACAGGTCCCCCTCCCGCGTGACTATCCCCCTGCCCCTACCCCTTGCCCCCTCCACCAAGATCGACCCGTGTTCTCTTTTCTCATCTGCTTTCCTATTCCAGCCAAGGAAGAGTAGCCCATCTCCATCCCTGTCTTTACTTAGTGTGACACTGAGCTACAACTTCTTACTTCCTTGTTGAAAACAGGACCCTATATGTGAATTGTTTTTTTCCAGTTCTTGTCATGAGGAGTGGATCAGTTAGTTAAAGGAGAGGATTCCTGAAGTCTGAGAGAGGAAATAAATGGAAGCATTGAGAACCTTCCAGAATCTGCAGGTTTGGTGTGCTGGGTCTCCTCTAGGTGGGGGCAGGAGAAGGCTGTGAAGAGCCGTTCAGTGTGGGTGTGACACGGTCACCGCTTAGCTGGGGAGTCTCTCTGCTCTTTTGTCCTCATCCTTCCAGTGGGACCTGTCCTTGTAGGACAGTCTCTGTGATCACAGAGACTTGGACATCACCCAGACCTTTGTCCTGCGTCCGGGACTGACTGTGGGCAGCAACGTTTTATGGCCAGGACAGCCTTGGCTCAGGCCTGGGTTGGGGCCTCAGCCCATCTTTGGGTATTTATTTGTTGTTTCTTTGTTTCTGGAGAGGATTAGGCCTGTTTTCACATCCAAGTAGGAGTTTGGTCTCCTTCAGCTTCGGGTGTCTCCTGCCTGACAGCTGCAGGAGGCAGTTGGCCCGTCGGAGTCTCCACAGGCCCAGGGCGCGCCCCCATGCCCAGGCATCTGTGGTATCGAGGGGTTACTCTCAGACTCATTTAGCTCTTGCCCTTCTTCTGGGGCTCAGTTGTTCTTTCCATCTTTTTCCCATTCTTCTTTGAGGAACAGATTCTGGATTAGCTGGATTAGCAGACAAGAGGCCTGCCGGAATTTCTCGTTTTGAATTAGTTCCTGTTAGGTTTCCATCCTCTCCTTGCCCACCTCTGCCCTAGCGATCCTGTGCTGGCTCCAGTCCAAGGTCAAGGAGTTAGGAAGCAGAGTCTCCTGCAATTCTGCTCAGTTGGGAAATAGCATCTGTGAGTCAAGGATGGTGGTTGTTGAAAATGGGAATGTACTTGGTGTGCAGGGGAGGTGCTGTGAGAGCGGGGAGGAAGGGAGGCAGGGGTGCAGCATGGTGAGGAAGTTCAGGGCATGGGGGCAGCGGGAGGGGTGTCTGTGCTGGGTGGGCTGCAGAGCAGCTGGGGTATGAGGCTGCATTAGTGAAGGTACTGCTTCTGGACCAGGGAGGTGCTCCATACTGGCCAGCCCTTGACTGGCGTAGGTCGTGCGCCAGATATGGGACACACTGTGGTTTGCATCTGGGAAATGCGTTTGAAGTTTCTGTATTTTCGACAAGGGGTGGTGGCTTCTGGTCTTCCCATCGCACTTTTAGCAGCAGGAATGTAGATTAGGATTCCCCGTGGCTGCGCTGCAGCCTTGCTCGTAGGGCTTGTTAAACAGGTGATTACTTGACCTTGCGCCAAATACTCGGAGTCTGTGGGTCTAGGGAGAGGCCCGTGTGTTCTGAGAAGCCCCACAAGCAAGTCTGGTGCTCAGACGAATCTGGAGTCTGTGAGGTCAGAGAGGAGAACAGGCCAGGGTGGGAGGGGCATTAAAATCGCATTTACTTATCCATTTGTCCGTTGAAGGGCATCTTGGTTCTTTCCACAGTTTGGCAACCGTGGCCATTGCTGCTATAAACATTGGGGTACAGATGGCCCTTCTATTCACTACATCTGTATCTTTGGGGTAAATACCCAGTAGTGCAATTGCAGGGTCTTAGGGAAGCTCTATTTTTAATTTCTTGAGGAATCTCCACACTGTTCTCCAAAGTGGCTGCACCAACTTGCATTCCCACCAACAGTGTAAGAGGGTTCCCCTTTCTCCACATCCTCTCCAACACATGTTGTTTCCTGTCTTGCTAATTTTGGCCATTCTAACTGGTGTAAGGTGGTATCTCAATGTGGTTTTAATTTGAATCTCCCTGATGGCTAGTGATGATGAACATTTTGCTGAGTGAAATAAGTCAAGCAGAGAGAGTCAATTATCATATGGTTTCACTTATTTGTGGAGCATAACAAATAGCATGGGGACAAGGGGAGATGGAGAGGAGAAGGGAGTTGAGGGAAATTGGAAGGGGAGGTGAACCATGAGAGACTATGGACTCTGAAAAACAATCTGAGGGGTTTGAAGTGGCGGGGGTGGGAGGTTGGGGGAACCAGGTGGTGGGTATTAGAGAGGGCACGGGTTGCAGGAGCACTGGGTGTGGTGCAAAAACAAGGAATACTGTTATGCTGAAAATTAAAAAAAAAAGCTGGAAAAGAAATCGCATTTACTATATTTTTTTCCCTCATCAAGAGGGAGGACATTTGTTGTCACGAGGTGTGATGTGTGAGATTTACAGCATTGTTTCGTCATGGGGTGTCATCAGGGGGAGGATTAGGGAGTGGTTCACAGCTGGGATGACGAGCATCTCTGAAAGCTTGCTCTCTGCAGCTCTTCCTCGGAGCAAACCCTGGAACCCAGCCCTGCTCGAACTTGGACAGAAGGTACTGCACACACACTTATGCACACGCATTTGTATGGATGTAATGTGTTCCTGGGACACGTCATGGAACAGGCTAGGCTGTGCAGCCAGGAGCACACCTGCAGTGGCCGGTCTGGTTGCATCTCACACGGGAACCCTGGCCTCTGCTGAGGGCACAGTGATCACCACTAGCACCGCTGACTCGGTTGGGTCAGAACACGGGCCACTGTGGCCGCTCCTGGGCCTGGGGTACATACTGCCACTCATGCCCCTTGTCAAACACACCGTGCACCTTGGCAGCCTCTCTCTGTCCCCAGGTCGTGAGTCAAGTCCAGCGTGTGCTCCCCTGTCTGATGGAGCCTCAGGCCGGGTCCCACTGGAAGGATGTGGGGGGGAAACAGGTCTTCCTCTTCTATGGAGGAAGGCAGTCTCTTCCGAAGCCCTGACTGTGGAATTCTCCTCATGTCGGAAGGCCACTGGGGTGTTGGGGGAGAGAGGATGCCTAACTGTCTTTCTCGGGGCACAGATCTGAGGCTGCAGCTTGGCCTGGTGCTCTGTAGGTGCTCAGGTTTGGCCGAGGGAACAAGTGGGTAATAAATGACAGCTGTCCTCTCGTTCCCCTGACACTACGTGATCAGTCCCAGCTGTCGTCCACTGCAGTTCTCACTCACAAACATGGGCAATGGCGAAGTGGGCTGGTGGCCTGATGGCTCAGGGCAAATTTGCCCTCCTTTGTTCTTGAAGAACGAGAACCCTGGGTCTGCAAGACGTGAGTGGTCTGTGTGCACCGATGTGTCATGTGAATGTGTTTATTTCCCGTGTGTGGCGATGTTCTGGGGTGAGACATTTTAGCATCTGTCAGCGTTCACGGGACCGCTGCCCAACTTGAACGACAGTGCCAGGGACATGGGAACCTGAGAGCTGAAGCCGCGGTAGGTTGAGTTTGACGATCTCGGTGGCATGTGGCATCTGTGACTCCATGCTGGGCCCACTGTCTCCTTCCTCAACAGGACCCTGAACAGCTGGTCGCAGGCGGACGGACATGATAGACAGGCTTCCGTTCTGCTTCTCCTTTGCTCCTGGACGAGATGAGGTGCAGGTTACTTGCTTGCTCTAACTCTCAGTTTCTCTTTGTGGAGCAGAGAGGGTTTCTTCCCCCAACTGACCAGCTCTCTGATTCCCTGTCACCACCTGGGTGTCCTCTGATTCATTCCACACCTGACCCTGTCGACCTGGGGTGAGCTCAGGTGGGAGGACTCATCCTGCAAGTTGCCCTCAGCTCATGGGCAAGTCTCAACTTTCAGGTTCCCACATGCCCGGCACTGTTGTTCAAGTTTGCTACAAAGTTGGGGGTACCCTGGACATTCAGTAGTTTGCTAGAAGGACTCCTAGGTCTCAGGAGAACTCCATGTTGACTATGATGGTTTATTACAAGGACACGCACGAGCAGCCAGATGAAGAGGCTCGGGAGTGTGGGGGCGTGTAGGTCCTGGTGCGGGAGCCTCTGTCTCCGTGGACTCGGAATGTGCCTCCCTCGGAGCACATGGACGTGTTTGGCATTTCAGAAGCTCTGTGAACCCCACTGTGGAGCAGTCTTCATGGAAGCTTCATGACATAGGTACGCTTGATTCAGTCACTGGCTGTCGGGGATGGAGGTCAGCCTCCAGAGCCTCTCCACAGAGATCGGTGAGTGAGGCTGATGGCTCCAACTCTCTAGTCATGTCTTGGTCCTCCTGGTCACCAGCCCCAACCTGAACTGTCTAAGACCCTTGGCCAAGTCATCTCATTAGAGTACCAGTGACAGTCTTATCACTAAGGAGATCCCAAAGGGCTGGGGAGCTGGGTGCCACGAACTGGGGACAAAGACCACATATTTTTATTATCCTGCAGCCACGCTGTGGTCTTTGAGCACAGGTTCCTTGTAGTGGTGGGACCGGAACTGCAGAGATGCTGGCCCAGTACTTGCGGCCCATCTGGTCATTAACGGTCAGCCCATCTTCCTGCTGGAGGACAATGTCTCCCAAGGCCTCTCAGGTCTGCTGGGTCCATTCAGTGTTGCCAGGTTCCAGAAGCAGGAATGTTCTCAGAGCACACAGCTTTCTCTTTCAGGGTCTGGGATGGCAGAGCTAAGAGACAGTGTCATCTCTTGCTCACACTTCTTCCGAGGCGCTAATGTACTATGGATTTTCCTCATGACATAGTGAATATATCCCCTCCTTTACCCTCAGTTACTATTTCTACTTCTCTGCATTTATACCTCACTTTCTGCCATTGGAAGGGACATTATGTGTGGCTGCTGTGCTTGTCCAAACTGTGGGCCCCAACATGAGTCTATGCTCTGTTTTCTGCTTGTTTGTTTTAATAGCACTCTGACCATTTGCATCTACCACTGGGTGAGCAAAGTACAATCCAGAATACATATTCCTGTCAAGGCCCTTTTGTTGCCCTTTGGGGTTACCATTATGGCTCTGACTTGTCAGCTACATTCAAGGCTTTCCTACCAGGGGGTTGGCCTCCTAGCTCTCTCTGGTGTTTGGTTGGCAGCCAGAGCAGTTCTGTTTGGGCCACAGAAGATGCAAGTGAACTATAGAGTTTCAGCCTTTCCCTGCATTGCCACAGCCCCACCCCCCAGTCCCCTTATTTCCCTGCCCTAGGTGGCTACCCCAAGAGAGGACACCAGGAAACACACTCCTCCATTCCATTCCACTTCCAAACTCAGAAGGTGGTTCTTGTGATGGGCATCAAGATGTCCTCCTTTGATGCACACCACAAATTCCCATAACGAGCAAGGGCCCAACCCCATGTGGCTATTCCTTTAATAGACCATGTTTCCATTGTCCTTCTGCCTGACCATGTGGTCTGGCTGTTGGCCACTGGCCATGAGTTGGTAAGTCCAAAACATGGGGGCTTTTCCCATTGTTCCATTTTTTCACTGCTATGTGTTAGGGTCCGTGATCAAAGGAACGAGACTGATATAAAGCAAAAATCAAACAAAGCTTTATTTCATGCCAAGCATCAAAAATCAAACTGACCGGTCAGGGCTGTTTCTTACGAAAAGACGACGATGACGACGATGACGACGATTCTGACAAGGTCACTCCCAAGAAGGCTGCTCCGGAGGAGGCTGCTCTGCAGATGAGGCCGCTCCCCGGTTGGAGCCGCTCCCAAGAAGAGGCCACTCCCAAGAAGGTCGCTGCTGGTGAGGTCGGTCCCCAGACAGGGCCGCTCCCAAGAAGAGGCCACTCTGGAGGAAGCCGCTCCCAGGACGAGGCCGCTCCCAACGACGAAGAGGCAATGACGACAGCGACGATGACAAGGATGACACAGACTCTGCTCCCCATGACGCCACTCTGACAAGGCTGTTCCCCAGAGGAGGCCACCACTCTGGATGAGGCCGCTCACTGACGAGGCCACTCCCCAGTCGAGGCCGCTGCTAATGAGGTTGCTCCCTCGACAGGGCTGCTCCCCGGACAAGGCTGCTGGGTGAGGCCGCTCTGGAGGAAGCCTCTTCCCCTGATGAAGCTGCTCCTGCAGGGCTGCTCACCGAGGAGGCCTCTTCCCAGATGAAGCCGCTCCCCGGAATGACACAGCTCCGGCGAGGCAGCAGCTCAGGGTTCACAGTGAGGTTGCTGGTGTCTAGGCCGTTCCCCGTGGCGCCGCTGCCGAGGGTCGCAGTGTGTGGGCAGGACCGCTGGCCTCGGTGCCACTGGCGGCGCTTATAGCTCTTACAAGAGCTGTTATAGCTCTTCTTCTGCTCCCGCCAACTCTTCTGCTGCTGCTGCTCCCCTGACTCTTCTCCTTCTGCTGCTGCTTCTTCCTTCTTCTTCCTCTGACGGCTCTCCTTCTGCTCCAGCCAGCCTCGCAGACCAACCTTTATGGGGGTGGTTGAGCCACGCCCCTACACAGGCGGCCAATTGAATCCCAATTCACCCGATATACACTCGCCCCACCAATTGGACGTCTCCACCCAGACTGCCCCGCCCCTACATCCGGGGTCCACAAGCCAGTTCCTCTGGGAGGGACAGGCCCTTACACTATGCACCAACATAAACATTAGAATTAACCCTACGGGCAAAAGACAATCCTGAGCCTGATACAGCCATGGGGTTTTGGATAATGTTGGGAAAACACTCTAATGGAGAGGACAGTGCCCAGAATTCCATTAAAAGGTGATAACAGTCAAAAAATACTTCTTAAAAAACAATGACAAAATTAATAGCACATCCTATATAGTCTTCTGTAACCTTGACTTTAAATACACAGAAGTGAACAGCTCAGTGAGCTGACCTGCATGCAGTGATGTAACAGTTCTCCTGTACCAAAAGCTGTTTTTAAAAAACTAGTATTGGAATCCTTAATATAATGATTTTGATCAGCAGTGGCTTCACCTTCAGCTGGACCCCTAGTGAGTTTTGAATTTTGCTGAAGGACCTTTCGGTTTTGCAAAACTTTGCTATGTGCCTGCTGCTTTGGGTGTTCTTCTTCATAAAGGAAGCCTGCTGTCAACTCATCTCCATTTTCTCTCTGGATCTTTCTTTGTTTTCTTTTTAAAAAGATATTATTTATTTGAGAGAGAGAGAGAGAGAGCACAAGCAGAGGGGAGGGGCAGAGGGAGAGGGAGAAGCAGGCTCCCTGCTAAGCAGGGAACAAGACGTGGGGCTCCATCCTAGGACCCTGAGATCATGACCTGAGCTGAAGGCAGACCCTTAACTGACTGAGCCACCTAAACACCCTATCTCGATCTTTTTAATGACGTCCATTTGTAGTTGTCTCTCTACAGTTTCTAGCAGAGGGCTCTCGCAACTAGAATATAACATCCGTTCTCATACTGCATGTGTATCCCGGCATTGAATAAATTTAAAACTATAGACTTAAAATCGTCTCCTTCATGGGAATCTTTCCACAGGAAGAAATGGTAGCGTGCTGAATCCTTGGGACTCCTCCTTGGCAAGTCTTTCAGTTCTATCTTTGTTGTGTTGGCCAAAATTATAATTTCATCTTTCATATCTATTTCCAATTGCATGTAGTTGAGCTGTCTGTTACTTAATGTTTCCAAACCTTGAAAAGCTTCTCGAGATATAGGAAATGTTACTCCTTATAGTGTTTGATGCTGCGTGTCCGCACCCATGTCAGTTTGTGCCTCATTAATTTTGATCTGTCGTGATTCTTCCTCAGCTGCGGTCAGTGGGGCAGGAGAAGATTGTGACAGAAGATTGTGTTTTTTATATCCGTGTAATGATGCATCTTCCTTTACTGTTCCAAACACTTCATCTGTAATGTGGCCCCCTCCAAACTCCTTTTTCAGAGTCCCACTTGTTCCTGCATACAACATATTTTAATGATCATGAGAATGTTCTGGAGACCAGATGGTGAATATACACTCATATCCCTGGGCATCTGAGAGTCTAACCTGAATACCATGTAGCACAGCTGTTTGCAATCAGAACGCTGACTACATTGTCCAATCACAAGTGTCTCATTTTCAGTAGATATTATTAGAAGTCTGTACTTTCCATTTCTCCTCTGGAAAAGTTATCTTTAACATCTTCACTTGCTTGGAGGTGGGTCTTATGGGACATGGCAGCCAAGGGCTCCCGGCTCTGGTGCCACGTCTGTGCAGAGACATTTAGGCCTGAGTAGCACGAGTGTCATCCAGGTGCTAGGAGCAGCAGAGACAGCGGTTCCAACCGAGGGTCAGGTGTCCTGCATCAGAGGAGTCATGACATCTGTACCTTCAGCTTGAAACTTCCCCAGTGTGTTGTTCAGGGAGACGCTGCTTTCAGAAATTTCCCCGGTGTTCTCCTTTATGTGTCAGTAAAAGATTTTATTTATTAGAGAGAGAAAGAGAGAGAGTGAGCACAAGCAGAGGGGAGGGACAGAGGGAGTGGGAAAAGCCTTCCTTTCCCTATTCTTTGGCTTCATTTGAGTCTTTTGCCTTGAACTCATCAAGAGGTGAATCCAGTTTTCAGAAACACAGCTGCCAACCTGACAACCTCATTTGGCATTTCCCTTTTTAAAATTTAATTTAGCTTTATTTATTTGAGAGCGAGAGAGAGTAAGCAGGGGGAGAGCAGGCGAGGGAGAGGGAGAAGTATTCTTCCCGCGGAGCAGGGAGCCCATGCAGGCTCGATCCCTGGACCCTGGGACCATGATCCTGGGATATGACCTGAGCCAAAGGCTGACAATTAACTGACCTAACTGCCCAGGCACCCCCCCCCCCGCCCCCCGCACAATGTGTAATAGAAGTGGTGAGTGAACATTTCATGTTGCTGATCTGAGGAGGAAATCCAACAGTCTTTCACCATTAGGTAAAATGTTAGCTTTTTTTTTTTTTTTTAAAGATTTTATTTATTTATTTGTCATAGAGAGAGAAGCGAGAGTGAGCACAGGCAGACAGAGTGGCAGGCAGAGGCAGAGGGAGAAGCAGGCTCGCTGCCAAGCAAGGAGCCCGATGTGGGACTTGATCCCAGGACGCTGGGATCATGACCTGAGCCGAAGGCAGCTGCTTAACCAACTGAGCCACCCAGGTGTCCCGGTAAAATGTTAGCTTAAGGGTTTTCATAAATGCCTTTAATCAGACTGAGGAAATTCCCTCTATTAGTAGTTGAGTTTTTATCATGAGAAGGTGTCTGATTTTGTCAAATGCTTCTTGCCCATCTGTTGAGATAAGCATGTGGCTTTTGTTTGAGGATATTAATATGATGTTTTATCTTGATTTATATGGATGTTTAACCAATCTTGCATTCCCAGAATAAATTTCATTAGGCTTGTAATTAACTTTATATGTTGCTAGGTCTGATTTGCTACATTTTGTTGAGATGTGTGTGTGTGTGCGCACGCGCGTGTGTGTGTGAGTCTACATTCATAAGAGATATTGGTCTGTAGTTTTCTTGACTTGTGATATCTTTGTCTGTTTTGGTATCTGAATAATCCTAGCCTCATAGAATGAGTTGGGTTCCCTCTTCTTTTTTTTGGGAAGGGTTTGTAAAGAATTGTCATTAATTCTTTCAGCATATGGTATAATTCGCAAGTGAAGCCATTTGGAACTGGGCTTTTATGTGGAATAGTTTATACAATTGACTATCTTCTACCTCATTATAGGTACATTCAGATGGTCTATTTCTTCTTCAGTCAGCTTTAGTCATTTGTGTCTTTCTGCGTTTTCATCTATTTTATAGAAACAAGTTGATATTTTAGCATATAATTGTGTATCATAACCTCCTAATTCTCTTTATTTCTGTGTGGTCAGTCCTGATATCACCTCTTTCATTGCTGATCCCAGTAAGGTGGTCATTTCTCTCTCTCTCTCTTTTAGTGAGTCTAGTTAAAGATTTGTCAGTTTGGTTTATCTTTCAAAGGATCACATTTGATTCAGTTAGTTTCCTATATTGTTATTTTATTCTCTTTTCTCTATTTCATTAACTTCTGCTCTCATCTTTATTTTTTCCTTCCTTTTGCCTGCTTTTGCTTTAGTTCGCTCCTCTTCCTCCTATGACTTAATGTGGAAGTTCAGGTAATTGATAGGAGATGTTTCTTTCTCATACAGGCAGTTCCAACTATATATTTTCTCTCAGCACTGCTTTAGTCAGACCCCCTCGGGGTTGGTATGCTCTGTCTTCATTTCTATTAATCTCAAAGTATTTCCTGATTCCATTTTGATGTTTTTGACCTTTGATTATGTAGAAGTGTATTAATTCTGCATATTGTGAGTTTCCCAAATTCATTCCAGTTATTTATTTCTGGTGTCATGCCACTGCGATATTTGCATTATTTTTACCCCTTTAAATTCATTGAGTTTTTTAATGGCCTAGCATATGGCTTATCTTCTAGAAAGCTCCATGTGTGTGCATTCAAAATGAATGTATATTCTGTTCATGGCTGGAATGTTCTATACATGTTGTTGGGGTCTGTCATCAAAGGAATGAGACTGAGACAAAGTGAAAGTTATGCAAAGCCTTATTCTATGCCAAGCATTAGAAGTCAGACTGACCAGCCAGTGCCGCCTCGGAAGAGAGCGACCCCTTCCTGATCTCACAGGCTGTTTTTATAGGGCATAACTGCAGACCCAAGGTACTTGGCTTCTATTGTTAAGGCGTTTACTCCCGGAATCGATACCTGGAACCATACCAGGAACTACTGGGGCATTTATTCCCAGAATGATGTCTGTGGATGTAAACAACAATATGGCTACCTAGGCAATATGGAGTCACTCTGGCTAAGTAGGCCCTAATAGTTAAACAGGTTTTAACATTGAATTGGCCCTAACATTTCCCCCTTTTCTTTGGAGATTTGTTAATTCTTTGACTCTTCAGCCAGTTGTTGAGGGTGAAAACAGGCTGACCTGAGGTGTTGTTAATCTTGAGTGTTGTTCCATCCACTGTCTTTCTGATTTTCTATTGGGCTGTTTTAGGCCGATGAGGTGTCCCCTGGCTGCTGCTGAGTAGGATCAGTGTTAAAAGTGACCAAGTCGGGGCACCTGGGTGGCTCAGTGGTTTAAGCCTCTGCCTTCGGCTCAGGTCATGATCTCAGGGTTCTGGGATCGAGCCCCGCATCGGGCTCTCTGCTCAGCAGGGAGCCTGCTTCCCTCTCTCTCTCTGCCTGCCTCTCTGCCTACTTGTGATCTCTCTCTGTCAAATAAATAAATTAAAAAAAAAAAGTGACCAAGTCATGTCCGACTTACCCTGTTGTTTTATAGTATGGTTCAAGTCTTCTTTATCTTCATTGATCTCTGCATAGTTGTTCTATCCATTATTGAAAGTGGTATATTGAAATTTAAGTATTATTGTCATATTGTCTGTTTCTCAGTTTCTGTCAGTTTTGCTACAAGAAGTTGGGTGTTGAATTATTAGGTGAATATATGTTTAGAGTTTTTTTCATCTTCTGATGACTTGACCATTTTATCATTACAAAATGATCCTGTTTATCTTACTAGCAATTTTAAAAATAATTTTTTAATTTTTAATAAACATATAATGTATTATTAGCCCCAGGGGTACAGGTCTGTGAATTGCCAGGTTTACACACTTCACAGCATTCACCATATTACATACCCTCCCCAGTGTCCATAACCCCACCACCCTCTCCCTATCCCCCTCCCCCTGGTCACCCTCAGTTTGTTTTGTGAGATTAAGAGTCTCTTATGGTTTGTCTCCCTCCCAATCCCATCTTGTTTCATTTATTCTTTTCCTACCCCCCCCACACCCCCCACGTAGCATCTCCACTTCCTCATATCAGGGAGATCATATGACAGTTGTCTTTCTATGATTGACTTATTTCGCTAAGCATGATACCCTCTAGTTCCAACCATGTCGTTGCAAATGGCAAGATTTCATTCTTTTGATGGCCGCATAGTATTCCATTGTATATATATACACCACTTCTTCTTTATCCATTCATCTGTTGATGGACATCTAGGTTCTTTCCATAGTTTGGCTATTGTGGACATTGCTGCTATAAACATTCAGGTGCATGTGCCCCTTTGGATCACTACAGTTGTATCTTTAGGGTAAATACCCAGTAGTGCTATTGCTGGGTCATAAGGTAGCTCTATTTTCAACTTTTTGAGGAACCTCCATGCTGTTTTCCAGAGTGGTTGCACCAGCTTGCATTCCCACCAACAGTGTAGGAGGGGTCCCCCTTCTCCACATCCTCGCTAGCATCTGTCATTTCCTGACTTGTTAATTTTAGCCATTCTGACTGGTGTGAGGTGGTATCTCATTGTGGTTTTGATTTGTATTTCCCTGATACCGAGTGATGTGGAGCACTTTTTCATGTGTCTGTTGGCCATCTGGATGTCTTCTTTGCAGAAATGTCTGTTCATGTCTTCTGCCTATTTCTTGATTGGATTATTTGTTCTTTGGGTGTTGAGTTTGATAAGCTCTTTATAGATTTTGGATACTAGACCTTTATCTGATATGCTGTTTGCAAATATCTTCTCCCATTATGTCAGTTGTCTTTTGGTTTTGTTAACAGTTTCCTTTGCTGTGCAAAAGCTTTTGATCTTGATGAAGTCCCAATAGTTCATTTTTGCCCTTGCTTCCCTTGCCTTTGGCGATGTTCCTAGGAAGAAGTTGCTGCGGCTGAGGTTGAAGAGGTTGCTGCCTGGGTTCTCCTCAAGGATTTTGATGGATTCCTTTCTCACATTGAGGTCCTTCATCCATTTTGAGTCTATTTTCGTGTGTGGTGTAAGGAAATGATCCAATTTCATTTTTCTGCACGTGGCTGTCCAATTTTCCCAACACCATTTGTTGAAGAGGCTGTCTTTTTTCCATTGAACATTCTTTCTTCTTTGTCCAAGATTAGTTGACCATAGAGTTGAGGGTCTATTTCTGGGCTCTGTACTCTGTTCCATTGATCTCTGTGTCTGTTTTTGTGCCAGTACCATACTGTCTTGATGATGACAGCTTTGTAATAGAGCTTGAAGTCTGGAATTGTGATGCCACCAACTTTGGCTTTCTTTTTCAATATTCTTCTGGCTATTCAAGGTCTTTTCTGGTTCCATACAAATTTTAGGATTATTTGTTCCATTTCTTTGAAAAAAATGGATGGGATTTTGATAGGGATTGCATTAAATGTGTAGATTGCTTTGGGTAGCATAGACTTTTTCACAATATTTGTTCTTCCAATCCATGAGCATGGAACATTTTTCTATTTCTTTGTGTCTTCCTCAATTTCTTTCATGAGTACTTTATAGTTTTCTGAGTATAGATTCTTTGCCTCTTTGGTTAGGTTTATTCCTAGGTATCTTATGGTTTTGGGTGCAATTGTAAATGGGATTGACTCCTTAATTTCTCTTTCTTCTGTCTTGTTGTTGGTGTAAAGAAATGCAACTGATTTCTGTGCATTGATTTTATATCCTGACACTTTACTGAATTTCTGTACAAGTTCTAGCAGATTTGGAGTGGAGTCTTTTGGGTTTTCCACATATAGTATCATATCATCTGCAAAGAGTGATAGTTTGACTTCTTCTTTGCCTATTTGGATGCCCTTAATTTCTTTTTGTTGTTTGATTGCTGAGGCTAGGACTTCTAGTACTATGTTGAATAGAGGTGGTGAAAATGGACATCCCTGCTGTGTTCCTGACCTTAGCAGAAAAGTTTTCAGTTTTTCTCCATTGAGAATGATATAAAAATATGGAATGCTTCACGAATTTGTGTTTCATCCTTGCGCAGGGGCCATGCTAATCTTCTCTGTATGGTTCCAACTTTAGTATATGTGCTGCCGAAGCGAGCACTATCCTACTAGCATTTTTAAAAAAATTTTTAAAAAAGATTTTATTTATTTATTAGACAGAGAGAGACACAGTGAGAGAGGGAACACAAGCAGGGGGAGGGGGAGAGGGAGAAGCAGGCTTACCACTGAGCTGGGAGTCCTATTTGGGGGCTCAATGAACCATGATCTGAGCCAAAGGCAGACTCTTAACAACTGAGTCACCCAGGTGCCCCCTTACTATAAAGTCCCCTTTGGCTAATGAGTGTATCCACTCCAGCTTTCTTATGGTTGTTTGCCTGAGATAACTTTTTCCATCCCTTTGAGTTTAATCTGTTTGTAACTGAGATCAAGTGTGTCTACTGTAGACAGCATAGGTAGATCTTGTTTTGTGTTCAGGCTAACAATCTGCACTTTGATTGATTTATTTAAGTCACTCACTTGCAATGTTAATATTAACACTGTTGGATTTATGTTGCTGTCTTACCTTTTGCTTTTTGTTTTCCATGCCTCCCTAATTTTTCTCTCTCTTTTAAAAAAGATTTTATTTCTTTAAGAGAGATGAGAAAAAGAGGGAGTGCAGAAGCAGGGGAGCAGCAGATGCATGGGGGAAAGGGCAGCAAGCCTTCCTGCTGAACAGGAAGCCTGATGCTAGGCTTGATCCCAGGACCCTGGGATCATGACTTGAGCAGAAGGCAGATGATTAACCAGCTGAGCCACTTAGGCGCCCCTCCACTCATTCTTCTTTTACCGATAATTTTTTTTTAAGATTTTATTTATTAATTTATTTGACACAGAGAGAGAGATCACAAGTAGGCAGAGAGGCAGGCAGAGAGAAAGGGGGAAGCAGGCTCCCCGTTGAGCAGAGAGCCCGATGCGGGACTCGATTCCAGGACCCTGAGATCATGACCTGAGCCGAAGGCAGCGGCTTAACCCACTGAGCCAACCAGGCGCCCTACTGATAAATTTTTATTCAGTGAACAAACTGTAATATTTTCATTATTAATCATTAACCACTTTATTTTGTAGTTATTTTCTTAAGAGGCACTTTTGCTTTTGCCATGTTTTTTACATTTTAAATTTTGTAATTTTTTTCTTTATATCATATCCATAATATATATTCAAATAATGTATCTTTATATATTTATATCATATCCTGGTCCTGTTATATTGTATCTTATGGTTCCAATATTGAAGTTTCATGAGCTTTTTACTACTCATTTTTTCTAAAGTTGCTTAATCATTTTTTTTTCCATTTTACCTTTACTTTTCTTTCTATGAGTTGCTTTTTTCCTCTGTGTAATTTTCTGTATAAGTTTTATGACATGTAGGTTAAATAGAGATTTCTCTAGAGAAATTTGTTTCTTAAAATTTTGGGGGCATCACCAATCCAGGACAATTATAAACTAAGCTAATGAAATGAAGTTATTTTGACCCAATGGCCAATGGTAAAGGAAATTTGGACTACAAATCACAGATGGCTTAGTCTGTGTCTGCAAATTTTTGAAATAGCTGTTTACTCACTTTTCCTGACTTAAAGGCAAATTTCCTTAGAATGTCCTTGCACTTGAAGGTAGAACAGATTTGATTTGTGTCACCCTGTTCTGAGGATGTGAATCTCAGGTTCCCAGATGTTCAGGGAGGGGATGTTTCTCCTGCTCCTCACATGAAGCAGCTCTGGGCATTGTCTCCTCTCTATGAAGCTCCTGAGCCTGAGAAGCCAAGCTAAGATTTTCTAGATTTGAAAAATACTCTACAGATCAGAACAACTATTCTCTGGGGCTTATGGCCCATTTATAAATTTTGGGCTAAATGATTTTTCTCTTGATTGTTCTGCACTTTTGTATGATTTTATTTTTTTTTCTATCATTTTCATTTTGGGGAGAAGAGGCAGCTTATTTAAAAAATTCAATTTAAATTCAATTAGCCAACAGAGTACATCATTAGTTTCATATGTAGAGTTCAATAATTCGTCAGCTGCATATAACACCAGTGTTCATCACCTCATGTGGAGAAGGGCAGCCTTAAACCTTAGTCTACTGCAAAGGTGGAAATGGAATCCTCAGTAAGTATTTTTCATTTCTGCTCTTTTTTAGGCACCCGAGTTGGTGCTAGAGTGTAAGTCACCTAAACCAGTGGTGATCTGTGTCTCCTGTGAGCCAGCCCTGGTCTGGGAACTGTGACTCTGCCCACAGAAAGTACACACAGAATTTGGAAGTGAGTGTTACCAAAAAGCTTCACCTTCTCCTGTCTGAGACTGGTCATTGCCAAGCAAAACTGAGCATGAATATCACGTCATTGGATCTGCTGAAACACTGTGATCATTAGCTGTTCATGGACCAGAGATGAAGTAGGACAGTGTCTAAAATGGAGTGGTTTTTCAGACCTTTGTGGAGGCCACATAAAATCTAACAATATAGATACCCAGAAATATGTGCATGTATGAAGAAATATAGAATTTTAGTGTGTATATGAGGATCATCTGAAGTGATACAGATCTGGGTTTTTAATCCCAGGAAGGGACAAAGGCCGGGAGAAGACATGTTGAGCAATCACTTCATGACCCAACAATGCTACTCCACTTATCTGTGAGTAGGGACTGGAGTGGACAAACCTGGGCTCATAACAACCATCAAGGGAATTAGTTGAAAGATGCCACTTATGAGTCACTCCTCATCCAAGCAGACTTGAGTGCCTACAGTGTCCAGATCAAGTTCTAGTCTCAGATCACTGCTCCAAATGTGGAAATTTGTCACTCTTTTCCATTCCTGGTTCCCAATGTCTATTCCCAGAACTTGTACCTCTCTTCCCACATACAGGAATGCCATATGTCAACAATCTTGTTGGGGGCATAGACACCTCCAACCACAGAGAGGGAAACCCACTTTGCCAAACAGTCCAGCAGGTGGACATGACATGAAGCTTCAACAGTCACGTGACCACCTGCCAGACTCTGACTCTGGACATGTGACAGACACACTGGGACAGCATCCGTGCTTTAGGCACAGGGGGTCTAAGCAGGTCCACAGTCATGTCATGCAGCTGTCAGGGGCAGCAGCAATAGCAGTCCCAGCTGTAGGGTCCAGTGGCCTCCCTCAGGGGAGTCAGTGGCCTCGATACCCAGTAGCAGGCGCTGGTTGTCTGTGGGCCTCCGTCTAGGGTCCAGTGTGGATTCTACTCCCAGTTGTGTAGTCTCAATCCTGTATCGAGGCTTTCCTGGAAATAAAACAAGGTCCCATATATTCTCTCTCTTCCCGGAGTCTCTCTTAACTGTATGAATGTATCACAAGGAGTCAGAAACCCATGTAAAGACTTTCCAAGAGCAAGAATTCAGGCATTTTTTTTTTAACCAACTTTATAGAGATATCATTGACATACACCATTGTATGAGTTTAGGGTACAACCTGCTGATCGATACATTTCTGCATTGCACAGTGATAACAAACATAACGTTAGCTAACACATGCATCATGTCACATAATTCCTTTTGTGTGATGCAGACATTTAAGATGACATTTAAGATGAGTAACTCAGACTCTTATGAAGAGCTGATAACTTCCTCAGTCTGCTACCTGGCTGTGCCCACAGGAGAGAAACAAATGCATCTCCCAGCATGTCTTGCATTTTCCTTCCTACAAAAAGACATCTGAAGATTTATTTATTTGAGACAGAGAGAGAGGGAGAGAGAGAGAGTGAGCATATGTGAGAGAGGCAGGGAGGGGTAGAGGGAGAGAGAAGACATTTCAAGCAGACTTTGTACTAAGTGCAGCACCCAGCGTGGGCTAGTTCTCATGACACTGAGATCATCACCTGAACTGAAACCAAGAGTGGGACACCCAGATGCCCCGCAAAAACCATTTAAATGTGTCTGTAAAACCCCTTCCCACAACGAGGGCTCTCATCAATCACTTCAGTGTTTCTCTGTCTGGTGGAGTCACAGGATTGCATGTGGCTTTGTTACCAAATACTCAGGCCTCTCCCCAGACACCCCCAGCTTAGAATGTTGGGTGTGGGCCCAGGAATCACTGACGTGATAAGCCCTACAGGAGAGGCTGATGCACGGACATGTGAGGATCCTGCTTCTTGTGCTCGCTACTCAGTGTGGGATCTGAAGACCAGCAGCAGCAGCGCCGACCTTGTTATCAACCCAGCATCCATGCTCTACCCCAGACTGTCTAGACCTTCATAGTCCAGGAAATTCCTGTGCACACTGAAAGCTGGGCCTCCCTGGTCTCTCTGCCTTCTAGACGCAGAACCAGACAGTGCATTGCACTCTGGGTGTGCGCTCTGGTCAGCCTGCTTAGCCCTGAGGAGTCCAGGGTTTGGTCCTGTTCCTTTCTCTCCTATGGCCCTCGACCCTTGGTGACCTCATCTCTGCTGAAGGCTCTGATCATCATGTATATGCTGTCACCTCCCAAATCTCTTTCTCCAATCCGGATATTTCTCCTCCCCTGCACTCTGTATCCAACTGCCAACCTCACTGCATTTCTAATAGTTGTCTCAGATTCCACCTGCCTAAACTAGATGCCTGTGATGCTGCTTTTCCCAATGTCCTGCTTCCAGAATCTTCCCCATATCCAAGGAAAGCACACCACATTTCTACTTGCAGTCTGAAATACTGGATGCCCTCCTTGATTCCTCCTATTCACCACCCAGAATGAATTCGTTAGGAAAGTCCATCTGTGAATATCCAGCACCCAACCACTTCCTATATCTTCCCTCCTCACACCCCAGAGGTACAGCCCACATCCTCCTTCTGGGACACAGCACTGGTTTCCTACATTTTCCCCCACTGGTCACTCATCCTGCACCTCTCGATTCTCCCAGCAACAAACAGGTGCTGCTTAGAAAGTCAATCCCATTGATCTGTTCATTCTTGTAACTCCACTCCTCACTCAGAGAAAACTCAAAAGCCTTCTAATATCCTCAGACCTCCATGATGAGGTCACCTTCTTAGTGAGGCTCCCCTGATCCCTGGAGTAAAGGAGCCAATGTCCCCATCTCAGCACAGGTGATCTCTGGGTCTCCTTCCTCACAGCTCCTGCCAACTTCCAACTTAAACACTTCCCTTACTACCGCGCTTACATAATACACAGTTCACCTCTGAATGACACTGGTTTGCACGGTGCGTGTGCACCTGTGTGCGGACTTTTTACAGTAGGTACTGTCCATGCATTTCCTTATCTTTATGATTTCCAACTAATTTTTGCAACTTCATTCATTGTTAGAAGACTGTTTTCTACATGTAACATAAACGTGTGTTAAGTGACTCTTCATGCTATCAGTGAGGCTTCCAGCAACAGTAGCCTATTAGATCTTATGTTTTGAGGGAGTCAAAAGCTATACTTGGATTTCTGACTGCACAAGGGGGTCACTGCCCCATCCCCACATTGTCGGAGGCTCAAGTGTAGTCTGCCCCTTACACTAGAAATACTCTCCACAAGACCAGCACATTTTCCCTCTTCTTAGCTTCACTGAGGTGCCCAGATGCAAACATAGCATGTCCTGTATGAGGCACTCGATAGTTATTAGTTGAATGAATGAGCAGCTAGAGGACTCTTTCTTCTAGATTGAGTCTCAGGCACAGCTGTTTGCGGCAGCTCCTGCCCCACGTGCACCCACCTCACCATCCGTGCTGCCCACTCCCCTCACAGGGCTGCCCTCCCCTCCCTCTCTCTGCTCAGCCCCTCCCCCCACACCATCTCTCCTGCACAGCACAGCACACAGAGTTCTCTCTCCAGAAACACTGTACTCAGGCTTTTTGAGTCGTTTTCTCCAACCACAAAGAGATCTACATTAGACTCTGGTTTATAGATCCATGAACTTGGATCCAAGCCAGCACTGGGATCATTGAACTAGGGGTAGAGAGAGGACAGAGCAGCTGGAAAGAGAAACTAACTGATGTTTACTAAGGAGAAACTTTCAGATTCCTCCTCTAGCTCCAGAATCTTAAGAACAATCTAGAAAACAGGTCTAGAGTGAGGGGAAGAGATAGATGAATCTGAAAGTTCATCTCTCCATACCAGAGACTCCTGTGTGCAGGGGACAACCTAGGCCTATGGGAACACAGCCCAAAGGACACCTGCACCTATAACTGACAGGGTCACCCAGGGAGAATGGGACAAGAACTCGTACACAAGAGCGAGAGCCGGTCTGACGCTGTAGAGAAACAATGAAAAAAGCCCACCCCTGAATGGAGGCTATGACCCAACCCAGGCCTGAGGTGAGGTTGACCCAGTCACAGGAAGCTCTTCCTTCACAGGTCCTGGTGACAGGTGATGTCCAAGTCCCTGAGATCACAGGTCCTGGTGAGACAAGCTTCCACACTAGGGTCAAGGACACAGAGCAGAGAGATGACCCAGCTGAGGGGTAAGCAACATCACGCCCGTGATGCACTGAACACACGATGGGCACAGGCCCCATTCCCGCTCATTTCCTCACAGCCTTCTGCCTCCATCTACAACAGACTCAGCACAGTAAACACACGGATTCTGGAAGGTTCTCAGTGCTTCCATTTATTTGCTGTCTCAATTTTACAAATCTCCTCTTTTATTACCTCATCAACCCCACGTGGCAAGAATTAGGAAACACAACTCCTGTCTGGATTCTCATTTTCAATACAGAAGTAAGTCATTTGTACTCAGCCCAACATGAAATTAAGACAGGGATAGAGATGTTCCAGCCCTGCCCTGCTTGAACAGGAAAGCACATCTGAAAAGAGAATAAAATCAGAATAGCGAGGGGTCTGGTGGGCAGGGTGGGCAAATCCTCTCATGTCCTCACATTATGCTCAAAGGAACACAGACACATTCTGACATCTGCACAAAGAGAAGTCAGGGGTTGCTGATGTCACCAAGTGGGGGTACTAAGTGGGGGTGTGAAGAAATCTTCCATCTCTTAGTCCCCATAAGGCAGCTGGTCTCATACTGTGAAAAAAAATAATGTACAAATTGAGGTCAGTCCCATAAGTGGGGACATCGCAGAAGCCCCTCTCATGCTCAAAATGTCCCTAGTGCCCCAACCCTTCCCCACATCAGGGTCTCCAGGGTCTTACCTTTAGGAGCCATGAGAGACACATCAGAGCCCTGGGCACTGTCATCACCTAAGAGAGAACAAACAGGACATGGTCAGAGCTCACAGGAGAGGAGACTAAAGGAGGAGCTATGGTGCATGAACTCCCCATGGGGTCCTGTCTACACTTTCCAAGGGTCTCAGGGATCACCCCTCCATACTTACGTGCAGCATGAGAGTAGCCTGGTCCTTTTTCTCCTGTGGGAAAAAAATATCATGTTAGAGGCCTGGGGCAGGGCTGGGCCATGAGATCCTAGAGGAAGCTCCAAGTCCTGGTTCTAAATGAAGTTTCCAGAATTGTAATTGAACACCCAGGACACGAGAGGAATCATGAAAAATGAGGTGAGAAGTCACTGGGTCACCTGACTTGCTGGAGCTCTGTCCTCAGCAGGGACTTCCCTCTTTGTCCTATAACTGCTGGGCATGAGGTCCCCATCACCAGAATTAACAAGATGAAAATATGTCCTTCATTTTCACGAGTGTTTGCTACAGAGTGAGTGTTTGTGATCAGCTCCAGAGCAGGCAAGTCCATTTGTGACGATGGTACTTCCCAGTAACAAGGCAAGACAGTCTGCTACCTAGGAAATTCCCCAGTGGGACAAGAAACCTGAGATCCCCATCCCCCTACCCCACTCCATTCCTTACCTGAGCGCTTCTTCCTCCAGATCACAGTTCCAATCACTGCAGTGACCACCAGGAGAACCAGACCAGCAATGATCAACGTGAGGATGATGGTGCGAGGAGGTGGCTCTGGAAATGGAGGGAAGGTGAGGGGTCCAGAGCTCCGTTAAGTGTCCTAGCCCTGCTGAAGTTCTCCAGAAGGCCTTCTGCTTTCCCTGAGAAGAGGCTCTATCCAAAACCCTCCTTACCCCATCTCAAGGTGACAGGCTTGGGCAGCCCCTCATGCTGCACGTGGCATGTGTATCTTTGCTCCTGTCCAGAAGGTACCACCACAGCCACCCACTTCTGGAACGTTCCATCTCCTGCAGGCCTGGTCTCCACAAGCTCTGTGTCCTGGGTCAGGTCCTCTTCATCTCGCTGCCAGGTCAGGGTGATCTCCGCAGGGTAGAAGCCCAGAGCCCAACACCTCAGGGTGACATCATGGTCGGAGATGGGGTGGCGGGTAACATGTGTGTTGGGGGGTTCTGAGGAAGAGAATCAGAAAATCCACACTTGGGTTTACCTTTATGGGCCACTGAAACGGCATTCACATGACCATTCGAAGATGGACTGGGTATTGGTTTAGATGGAAGAAGCACAAAACCCAGTCACCAACCCAGCCCTTGGGATCTTCTAATCCTGGAAAGTTCTAGAGTCAGGGAGAGGGTCCAGGATAGGAGGCTGTAGGTTTAAGGGGTAGAGCAAACTAACGGTCCTGACTGTGGTGGGGGGTGAATGACTCAACACACCCAGTCAGACCTCCAAAGGTGTTGTAGTGGAGAAAAAGGCCTTGAGAGGTTAAGCCCGGTTTCCCAGGGTGGCTGCCAGGGTCAAAGGGAACCGCTGATGGGTTATTGCAGGGATGGTCTCCACTTGTCTCCCGGGAAAGACTAGATTCCTCAATTGTCCTTTAGAGAAAAGCGGCCCTCTGGCTGAGTCACTCTCTAGTAGGAACCTGAACACTCAGGCGGACCTCCCTCTCCCCACCCGTGGGAGGTCGGTGTTCTGATACCAAGTCCATTTTCCCTTCCTGGTGGGAAGCCAGCCCCAGGGGAGGGGAGATCAGGGAGGCCCCGAGGCCCCTTGTACCTGCGCGCAGCAGCGTCTCCTTCCCGTTCTCCAGGTACCTGCGGAGCCACTCCACGCACGTGCCCTCCAGGTAGTTCCTCAGCTGCTCTGCCGCACCGGCCGCCTCCCACTTGCGGCGGGTGATCTGCGCCGCTGTGTCCGCCGCGGTCCAGGAGCGCAGGTCCTCCTTCAGGGCGATGTAATCCGCGCCGTCGTAGGAGACCTGACAGTACCCGCGGAGGAGGCGCCCGTCTGGCCCCACGTCACAGCCGAACATGCGCTGGATGTTGTGAGACCCTGGCCCAGGCCGACAGCGAGGGGGTTAAACAGAAAGTAAGACCGCCTAAAAGTTCCCGCGGTTCTTTGGGCTTAAGGATGGGGGACGGGGGTGGGGGTGCGGGAGGGTCCCTCACACTCGGGTGACGCTCAGACCCGGACACTCGGGGCGACCCCCGCCCGTCGGTGCGGTGGGGATGGGGGTCGTGACCTGGACCCGGGCCCTGTCGCTCACCGGCCTCGCTCTGGTTGTAGTAGCGGAGCGCGGTCTGCAGGTTCACTCGGTTAGTCTGTGCGTCGTTCTTGCAGATCCGCGTCTCCCGGTCCCAATACTCCGGCCCCTCCTGCTCCACCCACGGCGCCCGCGGCTCCATCCTCTGACTGGCAGAGTCGCTGTCGAACCGCACGAACTGCGTGTCGTCCACGTAGCCCACGGAGATGAAGCGGGGCTCCCCGCGGCCGGGTCGGGACACCGCGGTGTCGAAATACCTCAGGGAGTGGGAGCCTGCGGGCGCGGAGGGGCTGAGACCCCGCCCGACCCTCCTCCCCGCGCGGGGAGCGGGGCCCAGGTGGAGGGCAGGGAGAGAGGGCACCGAGTCGGGGAGAGCAGGGTGCAGGCGAGGAGGGACGGGGTAAGCACAGGCTGGGGCGGGGATGGGGGCTGCGGAGAGGCACCTTCCCTGGGTGTCCCGCGTCCCCGCCGGGTGGTCCCCTCGCTCCCGCCCCGCAGAGGCCCTTTTCTCCCGCCCCGCACTCACCCGCCCAGGTCTCGGTCACGGCCAGCGCCCCCCACAGCAGCAGGAGGAGGGTTCGGGGCATCACGACCTCCATCTTCAGTGTCTGAGGAGACAGTGAGTCGCCGCTGGGCTCGCAGGCGGGTGAGGAGACTTTATAACCCGAAACCGCGGTGCCGCTGATTGGCTTCGCCAGAAACCCGGCACCCAATGGGAGCGCCAGCTGGGTCTGTGTCATGAGTATCCAGACAGGAGGAGGTGACACAGGTTGGGAGAGAGAAAAGTGAAACCCAGAGAGATGGGAATTCCCCAACACTGGGCTTCTCCACCCCAGACTCACCTTGGGGCCGCTGAGGCGACCCAGGGACCTGGGACTTTGCCCTGACCCCTCACCTACTGCACAGAGCGCTCTTTGTCACGCTGTCCCCCTGAGCCGTGTCCCAGGAGCTGCGTGAGTCAGTGATTCTCAAACATTCTGTTCACAGGGTATCTACATAGTCTCCCAGATGACTGAGGATCCCAAGGATCATTTTGTGTCTGTGGGTTATCTCTATCAGTATTTACCGTAGTAGGAATAAAACAAGTTTAAAAATTCATTAATTCATTTAGATTCGTATTAATAATCTATGGCATGAAAACAGAAATACCGTTTTTATGCAAAATAACTATTTCTACAAATAAAAAGCATAGCGAGAAGAGTGATGTTCTTGCTTTTTATATTGTTGCAAGTCTCTTTCTTGTCTGTCTCCTTAGAAGACCCCTGGATGTTCAGATTTGCTTCTGCCTTTATTGTGTTGTTTTGGTTGAAGTGTATGAAAAAATGTACAACCTTACACAAATATGGGAGACTAGTAGTTTCATAACCTTCTCAGATCATTATGGCTATTCATCTTAGGTACTGTATTCAAAGGACACAAGTTGTACTTTCTCAAAGGTTATTTGCAAAGTGGAACTTGAAAGAGTATCATTGACTCTGTCATCTGATGCATTAAAATCCACAGGCCCATCTTGCACACTGAATGGATCTTGTACTAATGCATGATTTTTAAAAAAGTAATGTGTTGTTTAACTAAGTTATGTATGTGTTCCAGTGTTGATGAGGTTAAAATTGAATTATCAAAAGTCATATTTGTTTTAATATTACCACAGATCCCAATAGATCAGTAGTGGGAAGCTGTCAAGTTTATTGGTACATCACAAGTTTCCCAAAATTCTGATTTTTCTCTTGAGAGCTTACATTTGATCAAGCAACAAGTACTCTCAGCTGTTGTATATGAGTTGATTTTCATGAAAGGTTAACTTCATGTTCATTTTCCAGAAACTGTCGGTCAATTGCCCTAGTCTAAATAATCCAAGTTTTGTGCCGTTCATTCCTTTAGGTAAAAATGGCATTCTGTAAAAAAAAAAAAAAAAGAGGCCAGTCTCCCACTGGTCCTGCCCTGGCCTCCTCCTCACTCAGCAGAATCCCTCTCCCTGAGCTGCACTTCCTGCTCTGAAAACTCAGCTCTGACTCTAGCCCCTGAGTGCATCTAGAAGAGACCTCACCTCCAGGAAATGAGCTGGCAGAGAGGGTCCCCAGTCTGGGAAGGGAGGTGGAGGGACAGGGATTTCCTTTTGGTAACTGGAGACAGTTTGCCCCTGAAGGCACCAGACTCAGGCATAACCGACTTTGATTTGTGACACATCAGCTTCTTATGTATTCACATCCCAGACAGAAATCTGATGTTGTCTGTAAGAGAAATCATGTTGGTCTTCTCAGTTTACATGTGTCTCATGCCTCTGACTCAAGACCCACAAAGCATGAAGCACAGCACCTTCCAATGCAACAGTCTGTGCGGAAGGAATTGTTCTGTATCTGCGCTGTCCAGTATGGTGGCCACAAGAGGGATGTGGCTCTTGAGATGCAGGTGGCACTTGAAATGGGGCTGGTGTGCTGAGCAGTTGCATTTTTAATTGTTTTGAAAGAATATGAATTTAAATAGCCACAGGTGGCTCATAGCTACTATTCAGACAGTACATAGCTAGAATGCTCTTAGTTGTCAGGATCCTCCTTAAAGAAGATTCTGTGTGACTCATAAGCATATACGTATTAAATTTATCTTCAAATTGAAGACATGGATTGTCTATGTGGGTCTGAAACATATCATATGCTTAAAATACAGCACCTAAGTATAATTACCATGCATTGTAACAGCTGAAGTATACAGACATGAACCAAAACATGATGTATCACATCTAGGTCATTAAGTGTTCAAAAATGCCCATCCCTGGACCTCTTTGTTATCTCTATTACTTGGGTGTCTTGGGTCTTGTATGTTCATCTGATAAACAGAAGCAGACACATAAGTCTTCACCAAGCCCAGGTGAGAGGATTTATTGAACACACATGTATCAGATACCTCATAGGCTTTGTAGGTACTTGTAAACGTCATAAAGAAGACGATGGACTTCTTCGATTCCATTATGTTATTATCTTCTACTTCTTTCTCCTTCCCATACTTTTGCTCAAATTCAAACAATTCTGTGTTTCCCTTCACCCTTAAAGCCCTGTGCTCTTCATTTCTACTGAGGTAGAAATATACATGAAATGTTTACAATTTTGAGATGAAGAAATTCTCTAAGCACGGCCCAGTGATGAAAACCCATCAAGAAAAACATGAAATATCTGCATGTCAACCACACACTCACAAAGATACAAACACATGTCATGATCGAACTAAAAGATACAAACATGGTGCACCTCGGTGGCTCAGTGGGTTAAAGCCTCTGCCTTCAGTTCAGGTCATGATCCCAGGGTCCTGGGATTGAGCTCCACATCGGGCTCTCTGCTCTGTGGAGAGCCTGATTCCTCCTCTCTCTCTGCCTGCTTCCCTGCCTACTTGTGATCTCTGTCTGCCAAATAAATAAATATAATCTTTAAAAAAACAAAAAATAAAAGACACAGACACAATTTGATGGTCAGAAGGGTAACATTCATTATTGTTCTTCAACCAAGACCACCAGGAGCACTTGCAGGCCCTCAAGTTGGATCTATTCTGTTGCAGTGAGAGAGAACGCACACCTTTGGGGGCCGTGGGGCATCTTAATATGAAGGTGTTGGAACCTAAGGGACATGGGCTTTGGATGGGAGTTTTGGAGATGATCTGTGGAAGAGGGGCCCACTCCCGACTTTGTGTTGTCAGGACATGTGGGCAATCCCATGGTTGAGCATCTCAGTGAGTCCGCTCTCCAGCAGGCAGACCAGAGCAAGGAGAGAGCAGTCATGGTGAAGAAGCAGCGATTGCTCACATCGGCTGACACAGGGAGATGCGTGTTATTTTGTGGATTGTTCAGTGCCTTGCTTTGTCTGTAATGACACAGAGTGATGTTGTGGTTTCAGAGTGTCCTTGTCTGATGCTGATGTTCTGTGAGGTGACTGACTCATGTCCCACAGGAGAAGAATATGGCCAAGTGGTGGACACTCACCAGCTTCTGACCACACTGAGCCCGACTGTCAGTGTCAGACCAGCTCCCAGTGTTGGGGGCTGCTGGCTCTTCTCTGTTAAATTCCATATTTTAAAATAGCTACAACTGATTCAAAACATAATTATAGAATTGGTATTTCTCTTTTCATCTGGATTAGACAACCTTAGCCAGGGGGTGAAGGTGAACTTCATCCGTGACGAGCGAGTGATCACTGTATGTTCTTGCTGTGTTGTGTGGAGAACGGCCCACCCAGGTGTGGTGTTCCCAAACCCCACAGCCTCAGTCAGCCTGATTCACAATGAGAGACAGTCTACAAAGTACCCAAACCATCTCCTCAAACATGTCAGGGTCATGAAAAACAAGGACAGTCTGAGACATGGTCACAGGCAGAGGAGCCCGAAGCAGCCATGATGAGATTCAACGAGGCAACTTGGATGGGATCCTGGGAGAGAAAACAAAACCATAACAGCAAATCCTGCGTGGAGATCAGTAGTAATGTGTGAATATTGTGTCATTAGCTCTGACAAATGCATGACGGTGAGATTGGGGTTAACGACAGGACAATTAGTATGGGGTCCTCAGGGACTCTGCACTAACTTTGTCACTTCTCTGTAAATCCCCAACTATTCTAAGGTGAAAGTGTCTTTTGTAAAATAGCCCTCAGAGAGGGAATCGGTCCAGGAGGATCGAGAATCTACTTTTCAGTTTTCCTGGACTTGTGATCCAGGGGCTGGAGAGAGGGGTTGTGGGGAGGACAGATGGCAACTCAGACACCGGGCAGGGCTCCAGAGCGCTCCTTTCCCGGGATCCCTGTCCCCCGGCTGCACCTGGCCCCAGGGCTGCTCAGAAGGCCCCTTACTCAGAAGGCCCCAAGACTACTAGTCTGCTGGTCCTCCTTCTGGACCTCACTCAGTTCAGCCCCGTGCGCCCCCTGGCGGTGAAGGCCTGGAGCGCAGCAGCACCCCCGTGTGGCCACAGGGCTGATGGCAGAAGACCTGAGGGGCCTTTGACTTTCTCCCCAGGGACTTCCCCGGGGTCTCCTTAGGCTCCCCAACAGGGACACAGGGCTGTGCACACAGAAGAAGTCCCCATCCATTGTCAGTCTCCAGTCTGAATTATCTAACTATTTATATTCAGACAAACTGATTCTTCATTCTGCCTTTCCAGGCTTTCAATGCTGTTTATCTATGGAATTTTACTATATATATTTTTCTTTTTGTTCTAGAATTTTTATTTGGTCGTCTTAGTTCATTCTGCTTCTTTGTTCTGGTTTATTTTCTGTTCGCCATTTAATAACAAGATTCTCTTACATTCCTTCAACACATATTTATGCAGTTCTTTGAGCACATTTCCTGAAGCTGTGTGGGAGCCTTTGGTGCTGATTCCCATATCTGGGCGCACTGCGAATACGTTTCTGTTGACTTTCTCATTAGAGTCACACATTTCTGTTTGAATAAGTCATACATTTCTTTGTATGTCTAGTAATATGTTCTTTAAAAGTGGATTATGCATTTTATGTTTAAGCAAATCTGGAATCTATTTTATTTTTCTTGAAGACTGTTCTTTTTCTAGAATTGTTTAACCTGCACAGACCCCACTATGGCCTGAGCCCCTGCAGTGCTGACAACTGTTGCCTGTGCCCTGTTTTTCTGCGTCCAGTGGCTGCATTTTTGCCCTGGGTCCTGAGTGAGCTGCCCTCCATCTGTGTGATTAGTGGTAAATCAAGGATGTGCAGTTTCTACTCAGATTATGACACTCACCTTCTCTGTGGTTACATTGTTCCTGAGATTTCCCCCAGACTTCCAAGTGCCCTGCCAACCATGAAGTCTGACTTTGATGCATTCATCCAATATTGAATAAGGAAAGGGCTAACGTGTAGGCAGGGAGAGGCAGGGGGCCCCTGGCTGGGACACTATTCCTGGCAGGCAGAAGCTCTAAGCCAGAGTCAACAAGAGATAAGGAAACAGACCTCTGGCCTCCAGTGGATCATATGTTTCTTTGGCGGCTACAGTGTATCACAGAAAATGACCAAACCCCAAAGAAGTAATTCATTAACAGTTCCTCAATAGTCCTTGCTCAAGCCAAGACGGCACAAGAATCTCAAGGCCACGAGCTTCCCAGTCAGTTCTCAAGAAGAGACTGCCAGTCAATGAAGAAATCAAACTCTCTCTCTTCACAGATGACATGATATTTTATATGGAAAACCCAAAAGACTCCACCCCCAAACTACTAGAACTCATACAGCAATTCAATAACATGGCAGGATACAAAGTCAATGTACAGAAATTAGTGGCTTTCTTATACACTAACAATGAAAATACAGAAAGGGAAATTAGAGAATCGATTCCATTTACTATAGCACCAAGAACCGTAAGATACCTGGGAATAAACCTAACTAAAGAGGTAAAGATCTGTACTTGAGGAACTACAGAACACTCATGAAAGAAATTGAAGAAGACACAAAAAGATGGAAGACCATTCCATGCTCTAGGATCAGAAGAATAAAGATTGTTAAAATGTCTATACTGCCTAGAGCAATCTATACTTTTAATGCCGTTCCAATAAAAATTCCACCGGTATTTTTCAAAGAGCTGGAACAAATAATCCTAAAATTTGTATGGAATCAGAAGAGACCCTGAATTGCTGAGGAAATGTTGAAAAACAAAAATAAAACTGGGGGTATCACATTACCTGATTTCAAGCTTTACTACAAAGCTGTGATCACCAAGACAGCATGGTACTGGCATAAAAACAGACACATAGACCAGTGGAACAGAGTAGAGAGCCCAGATATGGACCCTCAACTCTATGGTCAAATAATCTTTGACAAAACAGGAAAAAATATACAGTGGAAAAAAGATAGTCTCTTCAATAAATGGTGCTGGGAAAATTGGACAGCTATATGTAGAAGAATGAAACTCGACCATTCTCTTACACCATACACAAAGATAAACTTGAAATGGATAAAAGACCTCAACATGAGACAGGAATCCATCAGAATCCTAGAGGAGAACATAGGCAGTAGCCTCTTCAATATCAGCCACAGCAACTTCTTTCAAGATATGTTTCCAAAGGCAAAGGAAACAAAAGCGAAAATGAACTTTTGGGGCTTCATCAAGATCAAAAGCTTCTGCACAGCAAAAGAAACAGTCAAGGAAACAAAGAGGCAACACACGGAATGGGAGAAGATATTTGCAAATGACAGTACAGACAAAAGGCTGATATCCAGGATCTATAAAGAACTTCCCAAACTCAACACACACAAAACAGATAATCATATCAAAAAATGGGCAGAAGATATGAACAGACACTTCTCCAATGAAGACATACAAATGGCTATCAGACACATGAAAAAATGTTCATCATCACTAGCCATCAGGGAGATTCAAACTAAAACCACATTGAGATATCACCATACACCAGTTAGAATGGCCAAAATTAGCAACACAGGAAACAACGTGTGTTGGAGAGGATGTGGAGAAAGGGGAACCCTCTTACACTGTTGGTGGGAATGCAAGTTGGTGCAGCCACTTTGGAGAACAGTGTGGAGATTCCTTAAGAAATTAAAAATAGAGCTTCCCTATGACCCTGCAATTGCACTACTGGGTATTTACCCCAAAGATACAGATGTCGAGAAAAGAAGTGCCATCTGTACCCCAATGTTTATAGCAGCAATGGCCACGGTCGCAAAACTGTGGAAAGAACCAAGATGCTCTTCAACGGACGAATGGATAAGGAAGATGTGGTCCATATACACTATGGAGTATTATGCCTCCACCAGAAAGGATGAGTACCCAACTTTTGTAGCAACATGGATGGGACTGGAAGAGATTATGCTGAATGAAATAAGTCAAGCAGAGAGAGTCAATTATCATATGGTTCCACTTATTTGTGGAGCATAAGGAATAACACGGAGGACATGGGGAGATGGAGAGGAGAAGGGAGTTGAGGGAAATTGGAAGGGGAGGTGAACCATGAGAGACTATGGACTCTGAAAAACAATCTGAGGGTTTTGAAGGGGCGGGGGGGGGTGGGAGGTTGGGGGAACCAGGTGGTGGGTATTAAGGAGGGCACGTATTGCATGGAGCACTGGGTGTGGTGCAAAAACAATGAATTCTGTTACGCTGAAAAGAAATAAAAAAAAAATAAAAGAAGAGTCTGCCACTAAAAGCCCTCAGTGGCAACCTATTTGGGACCCCTTTCACTCAAGAGAGCTTTCTCTTTCCTTTCTGTTCTCACCTTCACTATAAGCTTTTGCTTTCCTTCACCTCCCCCCCCTTTTAAAAAAAAGATTTTATTTATTTATTTGACAGAGAGAGAGAGATCACAAGTAGGCAGAGAGGCAGGCAGAGAGAGGGAAACAGGCTCCCCACTGAGCAGAGAGCCCAACGCGGGACTCGATCCCAGGACCCTGAGATCATGACCTGAGCCCAAGGCAGTGGCTTAACCCACTGAGCCACCCAGGCACCCCAGGTATTTATATTTTTAATTTGTTTTCAGCTTGCTTTGTGTAAATTAAATATACACTTATATACCTTATCAATTCTTGTATCCAATATTAGAATTTGCTGTGTATATTCAGTAATGTAAAATGTTAAAACAGCTGAAATCATAAGAAAATAATTTTAAAAAGTATTTAAATTTGGGGTATAGTTGACACATAATGTTCCAGTAGTCTCAGGTGTACAAAGTAATGATGTGACAAGTTCGCACGTCACACTTTATTCTTCACAGGTGTAGCTCCCATCTGCCCAATGCAGCCCTATGTCAGTGTCATCCACTGTCCTCCTCATGCTGTGCCTTTTATTCCTGTCACTTATTTATTCTGGAACTGGAAGTCTGTGTCCCCACTGCCCCTCCCCCATGTACCCAGACCCCACTTCCTCCACTCTGGCAACCATCTCAGATGATCATTTACTGCAAGAGTAATGCCTGTGAACAAGAGAATCCTGTGAACAGGAAGTGCACTGTGTAAGTATTTGACGCTTGGCTTCACAGCTTAGAGGACAGCACGAGCTTCTGATGACACTGTTTCCATGTTTGCTGCTCTTATCACCCCTCACTACCACTATAGAAAGTGCTGCTGTTCCCAGGGCGTTCCTGTGTGCAGCTCATTTATAATGTTCTACAAACGGTTCCTTTTTTTTTTTTTTAAGATTTATTTATTTATTTGTCAGAGAGAGAGAGAGAGCACAGGCAGACAGAGTGGCAGGCAGAGGCAGAGGGAAGAAGCAGGGAAGAAGCAGAGGCAAGGGAAGAAGCTCCTTGCTCAGCAGGGAGCCTGATGTGGGACTTGATCCCAGGACGCTGGGATCATGACCTGAGCCGAAGGCAGCTGCTTAACCAACTGAGCCACCCAGGCATCCCCAAATGGTTCTTTTTGACGATGGCCAATGATTTCCGTTGCATCCTGAGCGCAGACAGCATGTGCTCACACGTTCAGCTCTCACACAGCTTTGGGGTGTGATCTGCATGTCATCTTTACACGGCTGGCAAGAGCAAGACACCAGTGAGTTTCAACAAAAGTAGCACAGATTTAAAAAAAAAAATCTGGATATGCCAAATAGTGTTTGCTTTGCAGGAAGTCACACAATCTGTGCATTCTACGGGGGCACCATGGGTGTGGGATTGGAATATGACTGTCAAAGGGGTGGGAGACAGGGAGGGATGTTGTGTCGTTGTCTCCCATTGTGTTATCTTGTGGGCCTTGTCTCTCCTGTCACACAACACACGTGTGTACACAAATACACACAGAGACACACACACATATGCGCACAGATACACACAGATTCCCCACACGTGCATCACTAGGTCTTCAATCAAATCCTAGAGCCTCCTCTGAATCCCCTGTTTCCTCCCTTAGGACAGCGCTCTCTGCATTATTCCTTCTCAGGGGGGTCGGAGCTGCTCCAGGAGGCCCTGCATTTCCTGCCTTGGGCTCCACAGACCAGCCATCTTCCCCTGCCATGACCCTGAGGGGAGGAAGACAGAGTCTGGAGTCCAGTGGTGCACGCAGGAGCCGAGTTCTTGAGACGATGAGACCAAGATCTTCATGAGCCAGATGAAGAGCAACCCCCAAAACCTGAGGAATGTGCAGCGATCCTACCGCCAAACCCCATGACAGTCAGCAGCTTGGGGCCTGGGTGAAAGCAGAGAGAGTCGAGCACAACTCTCACCCCAGGGACGTGAGACCCTCTTGTCAGGTGCCCCCGCTGTGTGAGGCTGGGGCAGGCAGGTGTGTACAAGCTGTCACATGAGAGTGAAGGGGGGACAGTCTGCTCAGGGGGTGGGTCTTTTTGTCCTTAAGTGGTTAACTAACCAGACTCAGTGGGTCATGGACACAGTTTAGGTCCCTGCAGGTGGGAAACCAGAAGATATAAGCTAGTGGTTGTCCTAACAGAGTCTACAGTGAAGATGGGGAGGCACCCACCCTTCTGAGAGCACGTGACTGAGCGTGTGAGGCAGACAGAGAGCTACTGAAGACAGACGCCTCCTTAGATGTCACACGAGAAGCAGAGACATGGTTTATAGGGTCCATAGGCCAGACCTCCAGTGGTTGGGGGAAGGTTCATGAATGAGCTGCAACTCTGTGTAGACCCTGATGTGTGTGTACGATCTGGGTTGATGGGGGGTGAGGTCCCAAGCAGTCAGCAGTTAGGCTGGGCAAGGTGTGGGTGACATTGGACACAGGGAGGTCAGGACATAGGTGTAGTTAATCATTTCTAGTTAATGTCTGGAGGTTTTAGTAAATAAAACAGTTAGTGGAAGGCCTTGCATGTGGGATCCAGGCATAAACCAGTGAAAGGCACGATTAGGTCTCAGACTTTCCCAGCTGATCTGTACAGGAACGGGAATTCCACAATTTGCCAGATGGTTCTGTTTCAGGCCCTGACAGAGTCCTGCCTTCTCAGGGCTCACAGCATCAGAGGAGAGAGACGGTATGCAGTGAGGTTTGATACAGTGTGTAAGGATGGGACCAGGATCTTTCCAGTACTTTTTCAGGATCTGGGAATAAAATCTTAGAAGAAGTGCTTCTATGACTCCCATCACGCAGGCTGTTACAAAGGTTTTAAGAACTGTGCAGGAGGAGGAAGACCAAGTCCGTCCTTCTTACTGTGTCACACTAGCACAGTCTAGACAGTGAATGTTCCCTATGGAGAAGCTGGTGGGGTGGGCGTCAGAGAGAAATGCTGGGGGGCCCTGGAGACATGTTCTGTACTGACTGACAGTGCCTGGACTTGGGGAGGAGGTGGGCAGGCCCCCCACCCTGCAGGTCACCGTGTCTGGGAGCTCCAGGAGGATAACGGGACCCTTGGGTGGTAACAGGAGGACTAGGACAATGACAGTGACTGAGTTTGGACATAGAACGTCTGCCATCCATGGTAGTCTCGTCGTTACTGCTACCCCAGTAGAGATGAGAGGCCAGTGGGCACTTCATGGAGAGACGAGATGGACTTGAGAACCCATGTTTCCTGTTGTTTCAGAGACACTTGGGGTTTGGGGCAAGAACATCAGCTGCACTGGTAAGGACTCCCCACAGCCCAGCCCTGCAGCTCCTCCCAGCTCAGCCTGGGGCTGCCCTCTCTCCAGAGCTAATCACACATGGGGATGGAGGACATCTAGTGTGGGACGGGGGGCCATGCGCTGAGGACAGCAGCCCATCCTGTGTCCCCTGGGCAGTGCCATGGCACACACTTCCTAGGCCCACACTGGGGAACGTTCTCTCAGGAGAGCAGGCAGTAGCTCTGAGGCTCATGGAGGTTTCTCATTCTTCATGCTCTTTCCCACCAGAGACACAGTAGCTGTGAGGACCTATCAATACTGAGCTAGAGATACTGAGTTATAGGCTTCATAAGCAGGTGGAGAGTCTCTGTAAAGGCTCTTCCCTTGGAGGAAAATGTCAGAGGCTGTTCCCACCCTCTTGTCTTGGGCGTGGGCCTGGCTACTGCTGGTTTCTTCTGCCCCCTGAAAGGGAACACTCCCTTCCTTGCCCTGGCAGGCAGCCAGAGCCTCAGCAGGTCTTGGTCTGTGGAGTCGATGCTTTTCAAGAAGGCCTTGCCTTAGCGCTCCCCGTTTGCTCTTCGACAGAACCTCCCAGAGCACACGTGACCCACCCCCAACCCCCTGACTGTGGGGTCAACCTGAGGGGTTGTGTGCCCTGGGCTCCTGCCCTGCAGAGATGACCGTGACCTGTCAGTGGTCCAGGGAGAACCAGATCTAGTACAAGGAGTTTGTGGAGACCAGGCAGAAGGCGATGGAAAGATCCAGAAATGGGCGGCCATTGTGCTGCCTTCTGGAGATGAAGAGAGATAAATGTGCTGTGTGCAGCATGAGGGGCTGCCTGAGCCCATCACCATGAGACGGGGCGGGGGGGGAGGGATGAGGAGTGGAGCCCGATATCAGGGTCCAGGAGCCTTCTAGAGACTTCCAGCAGAGTCAGGACACAGGGGCACACCTCAGTTTTCCTTTTCACCCCTGAACCATTTGCCCAGCCCACCATGCTCCTCAAGGGGGCATCTGCTGGCCAGGTTCCTCCTAATATTCTCATCATAGGGGTTGTTTTAGCAGAGGTTTAGATTGTTGGAACTATAGTTGCTAGAGTTGTGTTCTAGAACAACAAAAACTCAGGGGGTGAAGAGATCTGTTTCCTCATTCTGATCTGCCTGTCTCACCCCAAGGGTTCAACTGAAACTCCTGTTCCTGTTTATTCTGAAAGATATAAGGAGGCTACTCACTGTGCAGCAAGTCTCAGGGTGGGGGGTCGGGGGTTTCCCTGGCTGGTGGGAGGGCAGGCTAGGAGAAGGTTCTAGGCTCGAGACCTGCTGGACCCCAGAGCCCCAACACCACCTGGGGCAATGCACAGGCTGCCTCTGGATTCAAGGGTCTGGATCTAAGTTCACATCTCCCGCTCGGTAGGAGGGTTCCAGGAGCAGGCATGCAGGAGATCCAGAGTGTACCAGAGTTCTGGGGAGGCGGGTCACTTTTTGGTGGTAAAAAATTCTCAGGTCCTTCTCCCTCAAGATCCTAAATTTTAAAAAATATTTTGTATTTAAATTCAATTTAGTTAATATATACTTTATTATTAGGTTTGGGGGTAGAATTTAGCGATTCATCAGTTGCATATAATGCCCAGTGCTCCTAACATCATGTACCCTCCTTAATGCCCATCACCCAATTATCCCTTCCCCCTGATCACCTCACTTTCAGCAACCCTCATTAAGATTCTTTTATAGTTTACCTCCATCTCTGTTTTTATTTTATTTTATTTTTTCTTCCTTTTCCCTATGTTCATCTGTTTTATTTCTTAAATTCTACATGTGAATGAAATCAAATAGTATTTATCTTTCTCTGACTGACTTATTTCACTTTGCATAATACCTTCTGGTTCCATCTAGGTTGTTGCAAATGGCAGGGTTTCTTTCTTTTTGATGGCTAGGTAATATTCCACTGTGTCTGTCTGTCTGTCTGTCTATCTATCTGTCCATTACCTCTTCTTTACCAATTCATCATTCGATGCACAACTGCCATCAAGATCCTAGATTTCTTAGGCAGAGGAAGTAAGAGTAAGCCAGACTCTAAATAAAGTAGGAAATGTGATGCGAGTGTGTCATGTACATATATCTGTCTTGTGGGGGGCAGGTTCACAATCCTGTAGGAATGTGTACAGGAATTTGTGTGGAGATTTGTATATATGTGTGTGAGTGAGCACGTGCAAGCATGTATGAGTGTTTGTGTGTATACGCATGCCTGAGTGTGTGTGTGCGTGCACCCTGCTCTGAGAATTTCTCATGCTTGCCTCCACCCTGGCCAGTTCATGGTTGCCCCACCCCACCACATGGGTTACAAATTCCATCTGCAGCAGGTGAGAAAGTCAGAGGGGTTCGGGGTGATGAGTGAGGGGGTGAACTGGTACATGTCATGGTAGGAAGAAGAAAACAGGAGCTACATTGGTGAGACTCTCTTCCTACCCAGGGTTCTGCTTGATAAAAGCATCAGATACAGTTTTAAGGGTCTTATATGAATTGAATCATTTAAAATGTCCTAATAACCCCGTGAGATAGGGAAAGGTACCAACTCCAATTTATAAGGAAGGAATCCAAGGTCACTATGAGGTTAACTGAGTCAATTGGCTGAGTCATGACTCTAACAAAATGGTCAGGTGCTGACCAATGGTCAAGTGCCCACCATTTTTTTTTTAAAACTCCAGGACACTGTTCACCAGCCTCTGTAAGGGTCACGACCTTCTGTGGCTCTGACAGCTTCTCCTTCTCCAGCGCTGAGTCTTGTTAGGCATATGCTTGTAGGGGAATCCATGGAGTTTGAGGCGACAGGAGAGCTGGTTGTACGTTGGCTGATGGAGTGTGTTTGCTGGAGGTGGAGGGAAGGGAGGGCACATCTGGGCTGTAGGGAATCAGTGGAGTCTGCATCTGGGGTGTGAGGTGGGTTGTCCAGCATGCAGAAGTGGGGAGACCAGCCGTGGGTGGGCAGAGTTCCCTTACTGCTTTGTTCACAGCCTGGAAAGCACAGCCTGAGTGAGCCTGAGAGACACTGGGGTGAGCACTCATGACCTACCAATCCTGCTGTCTCTGACTTGTCTTCTTCCAGCTGACTTCCTGGTGACGCCTTCTCTCCAAGGTGAGAAGTGACATGAAGGTGGCACTTCCTGATAGCCTGACAGTAGCTCCCTCATGGGCCTTTCCAGATAGAGCAAGAGGAAAGCAAGTAGGATGGTAAGAACTTGACATTTATGTTGTAAAGAGAAAATGGGATGTCTGTCTTCAAGAAAGGGGAGGGCTGCCCTCTGGAGAAGACTGAGTAGTTCCTTGTGGGCTGGTGGACTGGGGGCCTCAGCGTCTTGCTGGATGTAGGCAGCAGGCTGACCTCAGTTTCTGGTCTTTCCAACACAGCTGTTTGCTTCAGCAAAGCTTGCAAGGGGAGAGGACAGTAGAAACTCAGCAGGCAAAATGGAATTCATGATTGTATATATTCCAAGGTCACCACTGCCACATTTTACTCGTTAGAAGATATTCTCATATCTTCTCAGTAGGAGGAGATTCCACAAGGCCATGTGGACCAGGAGGTGGGGACCATTGGGCCTTATTATAGAATCTGCACAGGGATGTTCCAGGTGACAGATGGAAGGAATGGAGGGTAGCAAGGTCTCTGCACTGGATGTGTTCATAAATCTGTACTTACCAGGCTATTACCCTGCAGAGTAACTGAGCAACATAATTATACTCTGGGTCCCATGCTGGAGATGATCTGCAGGCTAAGTTGTGTTATCCAAGCAGGGTCGTAGCTACAAGAATCACGCTGTCATTTGGAAAGGTCTGTCTCAACTTTGTAGAACCTGAGAGGTCGTCCTCTCTGAATATTTCCCTCCTCATTTGTCAGACCTTTTAAATCTCTAGGAAAACACCATCACTACACTCAACCATTCTGTTTCTTTCCTGCATTGTGCTGCCTGGCTAATCCTGGTCTCCCACTATTTCTCTCAGTCTGCCTCAGATGGGATTCCACCAAGACATTTCCTGTGATTCCACTCTGTCAGTTTCTTTCCCTTCATCCAGATGATTTCTTAGTGATTTTCTCTTGTATTGATGAGTCAGTTACATTAGGAAGTCACTGTTCTCTAATTAGATCTTCCCAATAACTTTTGGACCAAATGGGCAAAGGTTCTCTTCCCAAGTCTCAGATCCTTCCCACACAGGGACAAGACAGTAGTAGGGTTTCCGGAGAGTCAGGAGTTGGTACAGAACCTCATGAGCATGAGACAGGTAGGTCACAAAGGTGTGACCTTTGTCTTTACTCTGTGTTTTCTTCCTGTCCCAAGCATGTAGTACAACCCCTGGCCCACAGTAGGCACTCAGTTAGCTTCTGCGTGGTGGCTATTTCTGCAAACCTCATCAGGATAGGTACATTTACCAGGTTATTCACCCCACTCTGAATTCCTTCATGTTTCTCTCACTGAGCCTAGCAGAGAGCCTGACATCTGCTACTGCCTATTATGTGTCTGCTAAATGCAGGTAGGGTTTCTCGGGCAATTCAGAATTTATTTCAACAGACTGATACATGCACAAGGTTGAAAACATTTACATAACAAAAAAGAGCATGCAGTGAAAAGTAAATTTCCTCCTCTATTCCCTCCACAATTCTTCCAAACTCTCCCCTGGGACATAAGAGCTGTTACCAGTTTCTACAGTATTATTATAGAAGAGATTTCCATTTTAGGAGGTGGCATTTTACCAAATAATCTACCTCTAACTTTGTTCTCAATTAACAATATATTCTGAGATGATCCCAGTTTTTACATACAAAATTCATTCAGGATTAGATATTGATATTAGGTATTGGTAATGACAATGTCTGCCACAGGTGATTTTTAAAAATTTAAGTAAAGCAGAAATGATCCTCATTCCACAGCGACACAATTTCATGGAGTACATGTTCCCTCAGATTAAAAAGAGCCTCAGTCACCAGCCTCCCTGGAGGCTACTTTTGTCTGTGTGACTACATTCTGGCCCTTATGGGGACGCAGAATGTGGTAGCAGGTTTTGTCCTAAAAGGCGGGAAACATCCACTTTTTCTGCTTTCCCTTCCCTGCTCACGGACCACGGACATGATCTTAGGTGCCCTGGTCATGCTAATAAGGAAACGTCCCAGGGTCATCGTTACCAGCGTGTCTGGATAGTCCCGTGGTGCAGAATGACACTACAGTCCCAGAGGGCTCACCTCACTCATGGGACACACACAAGCTGCTGTCCCGTGGACAACCACTGTTAGCTGGGTTTCTGTTGCACACAACTGAACTAATGCATATGGAGAGGGGAGGGTTTCCTGGAGGGGTGGGTGTGGTGGTCTATTCTGGAGATGAACAGAGACAGATACACAGGGGGCAGCACTGGGGGCTCTTTGGGACACTGTCTGGTTGGAGGAAAGGAGAGCTGGGCCCCAGAGGCAGCATGGGGAGACTGGAGGCTGTTCTCCTCTCATCTTTGTAGCCACGGGGCCATCTTGGGGGCGTGCATGGACTCACCAGCTGTTACTTTTGGGGAAACCTGTGTTTCTTCTCTTCCCTTCCTGTACTTTTTACAGAATTCCCCTGTTGACTGCAGCCAGGATGAGAATCCCTGCTGGTGACCTTTCCTCCTCCTCCTCCTGTCTGAGTGCAGTGGTTGTGGGGGCTGAGATCTGGAGAAGAAACCCCTCAGAGGGAAAAGGAATGCAGAGTCTTTTGTCATGGGGTTCCACCAGAAATCTGCACTTATCCAGTCTGGCTTGGACCACCCACCTTGAGACTGTGGACCCCAGGCCCCTCATATCTTGCGTCCTGGTGATTCCAGATACTCACTGCATGACTTCACTCTATTCTGTGTGTCACCAGCAAGTCACTATGTCCTGCTTCTGTTCCCAAAGTGGGTATTATTACACAAGGGCATGATACCGGAGGATGGGAACACTGGGGCCATCTTGGGATCTGCCTCCAGCAGGGGTGACTTTGGGAACCACCTGAATGTGTGGCCTCTCACAGGCCTGTGGCTAGGAATGCAGAGACCAGACCAAATGAAGAGTTCAAGTCGGAGGATGTTGGTGATCACTCCCCAGGAATCTAGATCAGAGTCGGGATGTCACAGGTAGTTGCAGGGGGACAGGGCCTGAGGTTCCATCATTCAGGTGACCAGATGCCAGACTCTTACTTGGGATGTGTGTGACAGAGAAGCTGGGACAGTGCTGCATGCATTTGGCATGAGTAGCCATCATGTCATCCAGCTGCCAGGAGCAGCAGTGACAGCAGTCCTGGCCTCAGGGTGCAGTGGTGTGAACAGTGGGACCTGTGGCCAGCACCGGGGGCAGTGGTTCCTCTTTGGGCCTTGACCTGGGGTGTGAAGGTGAATTCTGTTCCTGCCTGTGCAGCCTTGGGTCTGTTGTGTGGCTTTCCCTGAAATAAAATGAGACCCAGTACTCTAATGTTATCTACACATAATACATATATTTGTTTACAAATATATCTATTTACAATATGTGAATTAATTTATACTTAATATCTCATATTCCTTTTTCTTAAAATATATTTTAATATTTATTTTATTACATATAATTTATATTTTATATTACATTTAAATTAAATATGTGATTCTCCCTGATAATACATATATACAAATATATTTCTTTATAAATATATATATTTTCAATTGAAACAACTTGGACTCTGTTTTGAAAACAAGGAGTGAGGAATGCGTGAAGGAATTCTTTCAGAGAGCATGGATTCAGAAATCTTTTCCAGTAGTATTGAGATATAATTGACATAATAGTTTATAAATTTAAGGGCACAACCTTTGGATCTGATTTATTTACAAACTGTAAACTGATTACCACTGTAGCATTAGCTAAGACCTGCATCCTGTCAGTTACCAGTGTGTGCGTGTGGTGGGAACATTTAAGACCTACTCTTTCAGCAATCAGACTTTTTCTTTTTGTTGAGCTGACAACCACTTTCTCAGTCTGCCACCTGGCTGTGCCCCATGAGAGAAAAAATATGTATCTCCCAGCATGCCTTGCATTTTTCTTCCTATGGAAAAAAAAACAATAAATGTGTATGGAAGACTCTTCCCCAACTGAGCGTTCGCCTCAAGGACTTCAGTGCTTCTTCCCTCTCTGGCAGAACCCCAGGATTGCTTGTGGCTTTGGTACCAAATATCAGGCCTCCCCCCCACCATCTTAGAATGCTCTGCGAGGGCCCAGGAATCACTGACTTAAGCAGCCCTACAGGAAAGGCTGATGCACGGCCATGTGGGGATCCTGCTTCTTGTGTTCACCACTCAGTGTGGGATCTGAAGACCAGAAGCAGCAGCACCAACCTTGTTATCAACCCAGAATCTCACACTCTATCCCAGACTGCCTAGATCTTCATAGTCCAGGAAATTCCTGTGTACACTGAAGGCTGGGCCTCCCTGGTCTCTGTGCCTTCTAGACACAGAACCAGACTGTGCAGTATACTCTGGGTGCTCTGACCAGCCTGCTTAGCCCTGAGGAGTCCAGGCTTGGTCCTATTCCTTTCTCTTCTATGGCCCTCGCCCCCCCTGGTGACCTCATCTCTGCTGAAGGCTCATCATGTATATGCTGTCACCTTCCAAATCTATTTCTCCAACCCAGATATTTCTCCTCCCCTGCACCATCCAACTGCCACCTTGTTTGCATTTCTTTTTTTCTTTCCTTTAAAAAAAATATTTTATTTATTTATTTACTTAAAGGGAGAACATTAGCAGGGAAAGGACAAAGGAGAGGGAAGATAGATTCTCCAGTACGCTCCGCGATGGGTGGGTAGCCTAATGCAAGGCTGGATTTCAGGACCGTGACATCATGACCTAAGCTGAAACCAAGACTCAATTGCTCTGTGTACTGAGCCAACCATGAGCCCCCTCACTTGCATTTCTAGTAGATATCTCAGATTTAATATTCCTAAGTTGGATGCTTGTGTTGGTGTTTCCCCAAATGTTCTTGCTTCCAGAATCTTCCTCATATCCAAGGAAGGCATTACACATTTCTACCTGAAATACTGGATGCCCTCCTTGATTCCTCCTTCTCACCACCCAGAATGAATCCATTAGGAAATGCTGCAAAGCCCATCTTTAAATATCTCTAGCACCCAATTACTTCCTATTACTTTCCCTGAGCTGAAGGAAATGCTTAAAAAACTGAGCCACCCACGCCCGCGACACTGCACTGGTTTCCTACAGTTTCCCTACTGGTTGTTTGCACTGTACGTCTCAATTCTGCACAGCAGCAAACAGGTGCTTCTAAAACAAGTCCTCCAGGTGGATCATCTGTTCAAAACCATCTTTAACTCCATCTCACTCAGAGAAAACTCAAAACCCTTCTAATCCTGGGCATCTGACCTCATGTCACCTGCTCTCTACTCCAGCCATGGTGGCCTCCTCACCCTTTCTTGAGCACAGGACACGCCCCTGCCCTAGTGAGTGTGCACCGGAGGTTCCCTGCCTGGAAAGAACTCCCCCCAGACCTCCTCTTGCACAATTCCTTCATGTCCTTCAATTCCCTCAGAGATCACCTCCTCAGTGAGGCTCACACTTACCACCCCAGTAAAGTAGCCATCTTCCCTGTTTCCACACGGGTCTCCTCTGGGTCCCCTTCCTCACTGAACTTCCCAACCTCTAACACACACTTCCCTTAGTTACTAGCACAGTCTGCCCCTCACTACCAGCACATACGCCCCACAAGGTGGGCCCATTTTGTCTGTTTCTACTTCACTGGGGTGTCCTAGATACTACAGTAGTGCCCCTGTGTCTGACGCTCAATTATCACTTGTAGAAATGATCCACAAAGAGCACTTCTCTCTTCTAGATGAGCCTCAGGCCATAGCTGTTTGTGGCAGCTGCCACTTTTCTCACCAGTGGTGGTCTCATCCATATCCCCATGTCCTCCTTCCCACACCATCCCTCCTGCACAGCACAGGAAACAATGACAGTTCTTCCTTCAGAAAAGTTGTGCATAGTCTTATGGGTCATATATTCCAGACAAATGTGGATTCAAATTAGACACTGCTTCATCACTCCATGAATCAGGAGCTGAACCAGAAAAAGGATCACCAGAGCCAAGGGCAGGTTGGCAGGTAGGTGAGCAGAGAAGATAGAAACTAAGCAAAGTTTAGTAATGATGAGAAACCACCAGATCCTGTCTCTAACTCCAGAATCTGCTTTCTAGAAGCTATGGGGGGAAAGATGGAAATAATGATCCAGGACAGTCCTAGAATGAGAAGAGATGGGATGGGTCTGAAAACTCATCTCTCAATTTCACAGAGACTCCTGTGTACAGGAGCTCACTGGGTCTTGTGGGGACAATGAGAGGCCAAAGGAGCCCTGGGGCTGTCACAGACTTAGGGACACCAGAGGAACCTGAGACCAGAACTCCTACAGGGGAAGAACTGGTCTAAGTCTGCATAGAAAAATAAAAAAAATGGGAGGGGGAGTAGGAGGAGGAGGGGGAGGGAGAGGGGGAGGAAAAAAGACACACAAAACTTGGGGGCCCACTCCAGACTCAGTTCTGAGTCTAGGCTGTCCTCCTCACAGGAAGCTCTTCCTGCACAAGGTCCTGGAGTCAGGAGAGATATGAGTCCCTGTGACCCCAGGGCCTGGTGGGACAAGGTTCCACTGAATGGACAGGGTCAAGGGAGCGGGGATGATGACCAAAAAGAGGAGTGACCATGTCAAAGTCCAGGATGCACCTAGCACAGGCTGGGCACAGTCCCTCCATGCTGGCTCCTCACAGCCTCTCCTGTCCCCACCCCCAGAGGAAGCCCAGCAAGCTTGCGGAACCCGGAAGGCTCTCAGTGCTTTTATTTCCTCTCTGGAACATTAGGAATCCTCCGTTTTGTAAGCAATCCATCAACCCCTCCAGGCAAGCACTGAAGCAAACAAACTGCATCCAGAGTTTTAATTTCAACCAGAGATTATGAGCGGCAGCTCCCGGGGAAGAGAAGCACAGACAGGGACGGAGAGGGCCCCTCTGCTGGAACTGGGGAGCAGATGAACGAAGAGAATGCAGGCAGCGGGGGGAGGGAGGCAGGAGGGCAGTGGGGGACAGAGCAGGGCTCCCCGGGCCTGGCGGGACACGGAGGTGTGGAAATATCTCACGGAGCCCGAGCCTCTGGGCGCAGAGAGGCTGTGACCCTGCCCGACCCTCCTCTGGGCACGGGGTCCCGGGCTCAGGTGGAGGGAGCCTGGAGGGCAGGGGGAGCTGGCACCGAGTGCGGGAGAGCAGGGCGGCGGCGGGGCCGGTCCGGGGCCGGGGGCGGTTGTGAGGCGTCTTCCCCGGGGGTCCCTCGTCCCCGCCAGGAGGTCCTCTCGCTCCCGCCCCGCAGCTGCCTCTTCCTACCGCCCCCGCACTCACCTGACCAGGTCTCGGTCACGGCAAGGGCACAAGCCAGCAAGAGGAGTCTGTTTCGGGACCCCGCGACCCAGACCCTCAGGGTTCGAGAAGTAGCGGTGTCCCGGCGGGCCTGGAGAGGACTTTAGAACCTGGAACCCCGGTGCCGCTGATTGGCTTCTCCAGAAACCTGACACCCAATGGAAGTGCGAAATATTTGTGCGTCATGGGTATCCAGGCAGGAGGACCAGACACAGGCTGTGAAAGGGAGAAATGAAACCCGGGGAGATGCGGACTCTCTGGCGCTGGGCTTCCCTACACCACCGCCGCCCTTGCTCCTGAGACTCTGAAGACCAGTCCCTCCTGGGGATCTGAGAATTTGTCCTGACCCCTCTCCTCCTGCACGGTGATCAGGTAATCACTTTGTCACCCTGTCTTCTGAGAAGAGCCCAGGGGCTCTGAGGAAACCAGGCAGAGACCCTCAGGCTGGACTCAGCCCCTCTTCTCCCCTCGTCCTTTCCGGAATATTTGCTGAACTGGACTTTCTTTCCTCTCACCCCTCACCTCTGTCTCTTTCTCTGGACTCTTCTAGAGAAAACTCACCCCAGGGCATTTGCTACGAGAGAGAGAGCAGCCCTGGGAACAGAGATGGAGGGACAGGGCTTTCTCTTTACACCTGGAGAAGCTGGGTCTAGTGCACCAGCTGCACATTCTCACTGAGCCCAGTGTCCTTTTTGTGGACCCACAGTAGTGGTAGCACAGTCTTGATAACCCCTGAACATCAGCAGTCTAGTCTGTGAAAGTGATTTTGGCCCCTTCCCACAGAAATGTGACCATACAGCACAGCAGTCAGACTCACAAAGCTCTTCAGTTTCCCCAAACAATATAAGTGACTGCTGTGTTCTGAAATTATCTTCATTTCCTAGCCCCGAGATTGTCTGTGCGAGTCCTGGACATAACCTCAGTGCAGGGACACACAATTGTTACTGTGTATTTCAGCTGAAAGCCTGTCCAAGCTTGGATCACCCAGAAGTGGCAAGTGTTCAGTGCAGTGGAAATGCCCTTCCCCCATGTCCATGCATTGCCTGTGTGTGAGTGCAGACCTAAGGCATGTATATTTTTTTTTAAAAGATTTTTTAATTTATTCCACAGAGAGAGAGAGAGAGTAAGCAGAGAGACAGGCAGAGAGAGAGGGGAAGCAGGCTCCATGCTGAGCAGAGAGCCTGATGCGGGTCTCGATTCCAGGACCTTGAGATCATGACCTGAGGCAGAGGCTTAACCTGCTGAGCCACCCAGGTGCCTGGGCATGAGCATTTTTAATAGGGCTCTAGGTATTATCTGATTATCATAAGGAGGCAACTGGTTTTCAGGCAGCCCTATAGAGTATAGTTAATACCAGATGCACAAAATATCTTGCAAAGCCCTTTACATATATATGAATTAAAAATCTCTATACCAACATATTTAAGTCTGAGAATTCCACTGTTTTAGAATTTGTTACCTCTGCTTCTCTCCCTCAGCCTACGTCTGCAGCCCTTCTGTCTCTCTCATCCCTCAGGCCCTCTCCTCTTAGGCTCCACCATCTCTCACTCCTGAACTGGGGCCCTGGTGTCTCCCCATCACCTGCCATCCAGGGCCCTTGTCCCCACAGGGGTCAGCAATCCTGCTGATGTGAGTCAGCTCATGTCATGTCTTCACTGAAAATGCTCTATCTTACTCCTGGGAAGCCTCTAGCATGTAGAGCACACTAGCACAGGTGCTTTGGACTATTTTGGTGAAAACTATATCTACAGCACAGAAAGCTATTCCTGGGACATAGTAGGCATTAAATTAATTGTTGTTGAATGAGTGAATGAATGAAATATGACTGTATTAGAACTTAATTCATTCCATAAAAATCACAAAGGGGAATATAGTAAAAAATCAAGAAAGGTTTTGTTGCATGCAATTAGTGTGCACAGTAGTTCATAAATTCATTTCAGGGGAAGAAATGCTATGTGTTTATTTGTTGCACAGTGAGCCTGGATATTCATTTTCTATTACTGCACAGCTGATTACCACAACTTCATGGCTCAAAACAACACCAGGTTTTTGCCAGGCATAAGGGGCTCCTGGCTGGCTCAGTTGGTAGAGTGTGTGACTCTTGGTCCCAGGGTCATGAGTTTGAGCCCCATGTTGGCTATGGACCCTATGTGAAAAAAAGAAAAAGAAATTCAGGCATGGTGTAGATGGGTTCTTATTCAGGATTTTACAAAGCTGTGTTCTCTTCTTGAGGTGGGCTGCTCCTTCAAGTTTATACAGAACTGTTGGCAGAATTCTGTTTCCTACAGTTATAAGACTGAGGTCCCCATTTACTTGCCAGCTGGAATGGTCCCCATCCCCACAAGCATTTTTGCCATTTTGCCCTCCCTTTTCAAAGCCAACAATAGAAAAAGCCCTTCACATTGAATCCTTTTCACACTTAGGATCTTTTTTGCTCAGGAAGAGCCCAGCCCTTTAAAGACTCACCATCAGGACAGTCAGGGAATCTCCCTGTCTTAAAGTCAGCTGATTTGACACCTTACTTATATCAACAAGGTCCCTGCCCAGCAGCACCTTGAGTGTTTGACTGAATAACTGGGGGGAAGGGGAATAACAAGGTGTACTTACGGGATGTCCTTCATCCAATGTGGCAATCACGGAGCTTCCACTCGTCTCTTCAGGGCCCTTTCATCTCCACTGATATTAATGAGCTAACTCTGGGACATCCATCCCTGACATGATCCCTGCCCTGTAGAGGAAAGTACCCTCAAATTTCTTAATGATGCAGTTTTCTCTTGCCAGCACCTTGGCTTTGGGGAAAGGTGAGTCTTCTGGATCTTCTTGAGGAACATAATCCTCTGGTGGGTGTTCTGGCCTCATATCATGCCTGCATTCCACATGTCCACTTCCTTCAGCTTCTTTATCCCATCCTTTACTGTCTGTCTACTGGGGCAACTATAGGTCTACCTTGTGGAGAGTCAGACGCTTTTTCCAGTCTACATAGAGCCACCCCAACAGTGAGATTGCCCCATGTCCTGGGGTTCTGGATAAACCCACATCCTGAAAAGTGACCCCAGGCAATGCATTTTTCCATCTCCAGCCTGACATTCCGGTCCCTTGATCAAGCACCCACAGAATCCAGTCCCAGAGCTGCTGCTCATGCTCCTACACATGCATGCTGGGTAGTTCTTGCAAAACTCCTGAGTGGACACCACGTGCATCTAGGGGTGAGACTTCTGCACCATCTTCCAGCACAGGAAGTGTTAACCATTACTAGAGAAGGGCGAGCCTTCTTCATGTGTCCAGAAGGTGCTGAAGGGCATCCACTGTGAGGAACTTGATCAAGTCTGCAGGATCTTAGGTGTCCCCACAGGGGCACTGACTGTCACCTCACAGGTCTGCCATGCTGAGTGTCCAAACCTCTCTGGACTTCTTCCACTCTCCCATTATGATTCAGCTGCCATTCAGCTCTAGGCACCTTCCTCTACAGGACATGGCTCCTTCTGTAAGATACTGCAGAGGCTCTCTTGTCTAGCCGCTCACTGCTTGTTAATAGCCCTCAGATTCCCATGATCTTTCTGTGATGCATCAGTAGAAATCACCAGTAACCTGGACCTCCACTGATTCTGCAGGCCCCCCCCAATTACTTTCCACCAGCTTCTGTCATCCCACCTGCCATAGCTTTCCCCCAGACCAGGACAGTTTCTCAGCTCACCTCCAGTAACACCTGAGGTGGTTCAGCCACCCATTGTGTCCCACCTTCCAGCGTGGTCTGTGGACTCCTGGTCTGCCAGGCATGTGGGAGCTCGTTCCCTATCCCCATCTTTCTGCCTGAATTCGTGGGTCATTCCCGATGCCACTTGTGTTTCAGTGTTTGTGGGGAGCAGACCCCAGAACAGCATAGCATGATAATGCCAGGAATTTGTTAGGAGAAAGCCTTGTGAGAAGACATGGCGAAGGAGCCAGAAAGGCTGGGAGAACAGCAAATTTTGATGCGAGTCTGAATCCGAGGGAAGGAGACAGAAAAGAAGTTTGGTGGGAGTATCCTAGATCCAGTGCAGAGTCAGGCAAGTTCATCAGGTTGTCGGGGAGCCCTGGAGCCTCGGTCAGCCTGCAGAAAAGGAAGAGTCTTCCCTCAGTTTCCTTGCTGTTCTCAAGCACTGGCTGGAGGAATTCCATAGGAAGTGTCATCTCAGAGCGCACATGGCATCAGATTTGAGAGCACACAGTGGGGAATCAGTTGCACTCCTTCAGGCTGTTGGTCAGGGATGTGTCTTCTCACAGACAGCACCATAATCTAGTTGAGAACAAACACTGATGATGAAAAAGAACAGGGAAGAATTGCAGGACCAGTACCTGTAAGTAGACAAGAAGGGATGCAGTCTAGGGCAGAAGCAGAGGGAGTGGCTTTGCTGGCACCAGCACAGCTGGGTCACCTGTCCTCAAGGACTGGAAGGCACATCACATGGGGACAGATGCTATGACATGAGTAGATGGTGGGAGAAATCTGTACATTTGTCCCCTAATGTGTCCAGTGTGCTCGGTGACATAGAAACAAGACTATTAGCAGAGAAAGAACAGGGAAGGGGGTGCCTGGGTGGCTCAGTCGGTTAAGGAACTGCCTTCAACTCAGGTCATGATCCCAGGGTCCTGGAACCGAGTCCCGAATGGGTATCGTGTTCAGCAGAGAGCTTGCTTCTCCCTCTCCCTCTGCCTGCTGTTCTGCCTGCTTGTTTTCTCTCTGTATCTCTCTGTCAAATAAATAAATAAAATCTTTAAAAAATGAAGAAATGAAGAACAGGGAAGGGAGGTTGGATGGACTGAGAGCCCACACACCTCCAGGGCAGGGGTGCCAGGTCCATGGGAGAGGAGACACCCCGTGGGAGAGGACTGCACAGGGAGCCAGGTCCTCAGGGGGACCTGGTTTCTGTTGGAGCTGCGAGGTGAAGAGTACATCCTGAAAGGATGTGGACATTTGCCGATCATGGGCTGAGCATTCCATGGGCACAGTGGGGGGCATGGAAGGAGGCAGGAAAGGGGTGTGTAGAGCCTCATGGAGTGAGAGCTCAGGATATCTGGGGAACCAGAGGTGACCAACAGAGATGAAGAAAGGGACATAATGACATTAGTCCTGGTGGACTCCAGGCAGAGGGTGGTGGTGAGCGTGTGAGAGGTGATGGGGAGGAACAAGGGTTGGGGCTCTCCTTTGGGCTCTGTCATTAAGACGAGGAGGTTTGGGGTGACTGGGTCTTAGTTCTACATATGGACCTCTTCTCAACCCCCAATTATGGGAGACAATCCCTGGGTCAAGAGAGGTGTTAAATAAGTCCGTGGGTTCAATCTGTGGGGCAGAAGTGCACTCACACAGGATGTCAGCTCTACCTGACAGCTGCATTGGGAGAGAGACTTCTGTGACACCAGCTGTGAGCCCAGCACAGTGTACCCTCTTATATCTTCCCCAGGGAGCAGGAGGCCTAGGGGACCTGGGATCTTAATCCTCTAACCCCAGTGCACAAATCCACACTGTGGAGTAGGATGTAGATATTGAGATGCTGTTCCCAAATGAGAAATGATTTTTGTTTAACTGAGTTTTGAAAAATTCAGGAAGAAGGAATCAAAAATAAAGTTTCTACTTTGTGGTTTTCCCTCGGACTACCATCTATGGGCTGGAGAGAAGAGTTGCAGAGGGATACAGAATCCTCAGAAGGGGCACTAGGGCTCCTGCGCTTTCCTCTACTGCAACCCATGCCACAGCCCTGAGCCTCACCCCTGTGGAGTCCAGGGCTGTCTGGAAGGTTGTTCATTGTCCCGCTGATGCCCAGGCCTCTGCTCAGACATCTCTACCTGACATTCAGTGCAGACCCCATTCAGGCTTCTCCGTCAGAATCCATTTGAGAGCAGAGCAGTGGTGGGGACTCCCTTATCCTTCTCTCTGTGTGGGGCTCAGGACCAAGGAGAGAAGACCCAGGGGTCCTCTCTCCTCTTCAGCCAGGCCCTCCCCAGAGTCTCCCTCAGCTCCTGGCACCTGGGAAGGGCCCCAGACACCAGGGGGCGCCCTCATCCCACATGAGGTTCAGAATGTGAGGTCTTCAAAAACCACACTGATGCACCTTGTGTCCGCCCAGAGTTACATAGACAAGGAGGATGTGGTACACACACGCACACCCACACACCCACATACCCACACACGAACTATAGAATATTATGCAGCCATAAATGAGGATAAGATCTTGTTATTTTGACAATGGATGGAACTACAGGGTGGTATGTCTGCTAAATGAAGGAAGCCAGACAAATGCCATACAATTTCACTCATACGTGGAATCTAAACAACAAAACAAATGGTTAAAGAAACACACAAAAAGCAGAATCAGACCTGCAAATATAGGGAACCCACTGATGGTTGCCAGAGGCAAGGGCATGGGGGATGGGCACAAGGAGAGAAGGGGAGCGGGAGACACAGGCTCCAGTTCTGGAATGAGGAGTGACAGGAATGAAAGGCACAGCACAGGGAATCACTGTCACATCATGTGCGGTGACAGAAGGCAGCTACATGGTGGTGAGCATAGTGTGATCACAGAAGTGATCAGTGTTTTTTATACTTGAAGCTAATGTAACCTTGTGTGTTCACTATGTTCAAATAAAAAAATTTAAAGAAGTTAGTTAGAAAGAATAAACTATAAAACATCAATTTTTATTTATGGGTCATGGATGTTTGAGTTATTCTACATTCTTTGAAAAACTTCTCCTAATTTCACGACTTCTAAGTACTCTATATTTTGTGAAGTATAAGAGTTTAACAATTAAAAACCAGCAGTTAATGAATAGGGAAAAGCCATACTGAAATAACAAGAATACAGGAAAAGATTGGAAACTCTAGATGAAATGGACAAATTCATAGCAACAGACAACCGATGAAGACTAATCATGAAGAAACAGCCAACCTGACAAGACCCATAACTAGTAAGAAGATTGAATCAGTAATCAAATCACAGAGACATCCTGGATCAGGTGGCTTCACTGGTGAATTCTACCAAACATTGGAGGAAGAATCAACACCAGTCCTTCTCAATGTCTTCCAACAATGAAAAGGAGAGAACTCTTCCTGATTCATCCATGGTGCTGGCGGGTCCAACATCCCAAAGCAGGCAGAGGCACTACAAGAAAAGGAAAGCACCTGACTGGCCTGTTGCCTGGGCTCTGCAGCATGGTACATGAGTCCCAAGTCCTCACAGACATCCTCCATGAATCCTTCCCTAAAAGACCCTCATCCCAGACTCTGATATTTACAGATACACCAGATGTGTGTACATTTCATTTTAATGTTTTTTGAAAAATTCTGACAGATGATGGAATGGGGGTTCAGGAGGGGTGGTGATACAGAAGGAGGAAGTCAAAGTGGGGGTGCAGATGGGAGTAGTGTCCCCCCCACCCTCATGCCTGCTGTCATCTCCTGAACAGAGTGTCACATTCCAGAAAGGATGGGTGAGCCCTCTCCTATGGCTGTGCACCTGCTGAGAAAAGATGGCAGTTACAGTAAGTTGTGGAGAGACCATGTGGGGTTGGCAGAAACTCAGACTCCTATACATGCGCGTTTTTGTGTGGGGTGTGGGGTCAGAGGGTAGACTGGGGATGAATAAAGAGAAATAACTGGATGAGAGAGGAGAGGACCCCACACAGAAATACACAAATATCCCAACATGGAATCAAGGTCAGGGGGCATAAAATTGTTGTGCAGCCATCATGCATTGGGCACCCACTTCATGCTCTATATGGTTCAGGACACATACACTAAGGAACAAGGAGACTGAAGAGTTGGAGGAGCCAGTTTCCTGAGATCCAGACTCGCTGTAGGAGATGTGCATCTCATTGGGCAGCTCACTGCTACTGACCTCAAAGCAACCCTGCACATCAGTGAGGATCTTGGCATCATTTTCATCTGGCACAAATGTGATGGCCATGCCCTTGGGGCCAAGCTGGCCTTTTCGGGGCACCTGGAGGGAGGCAGAGGTTAGTCCTGGGAAGAGCCTATGGTAGGAAGACACCCAAAAGGAGGGATGAGGATGGAAGGTGAGAAGACATAGAAAATCAGGGGGTGGGAGGGGCACTTGGATGCTCTGTGGGTGTGGAGCTGACCCCATGCATGTAGGTGTGGGAAGCCTCAGGCATGCGGTAAGTTGGCGACTATGTTCACCCCCTCAGTGTCCATGCCTCGGCAAAATAGCTTGGTAGCTGCAAGAATTCCTTGTTGAAGATCTTTAAATGGCTGATACCAAGAAAGTCCTCATGAAAAAGGAAATTAGAGGGGCGCCTGGGTGGCTCAGTGGGTTAACCCGCTGCCTTCGGCTCAGGTCATGATCTCAGGGTCCTGGGATCGAGCCCCACATTGGGCTCTCTGCTCAGCAGGGAGCCTGCTTCCTCCTCTCTCTCTGCCTGCCTCTCTGCCTGCTTGTGATCTCTGTCTGTCAAATAAATAAATAAATAAAATCTTTAAAAAAAAAAAAGGAAAAGGAAATTAGAAAAATGTTGACAGTCACTTCTCACAATAGTCTGATTTCCTCCCAAGGAAAGAAAACATCCTTCATCTCTGACTCATCACTCATCGGTGGGTAAGGGCTGGGGAGTTCTCCACCAGGAGCTGGGTCACCACAATGTAATGCTGCCCAGACTTCACAGAGGTCTCTGCCTGTGTGTGGAGAGAAGGGGATGTGGGTCCATGTCCCCTACACAGGGGAGAGAGAATATGCGCTAGAGTGGGAGGGTTCAGTAAGTACACTCCTCTCCATGATTCCCTCTAAGCCTCTCTTATTCCCTGATACATGCTTCCTTTTATGCTCTCCATATAACTTATGATTTCCTCCTTTCCTTTGGTTCTGATTTTCTTGAGCAGATTGGCCTCTGAGAAGATACAGGCATATTAGGCAGGCATATTAGCAGGCATATTAGGAGGCAGGAATGAGGTACTCCATGAAAAAGCGCTAAATATTAGATGTAGGGTCTGGAAAATCCATGACCAATATTCCTGCTTATGAAGCAAACCTAAGATCTACTCTAATTCTGGGAAGTGGTTTTACTTGATCGATAGTTTACACAATCGATAAGCTGACAGAATGCTTCTCCTCAGGGAGTGATACAAGAAGAAATTAATTCAAGAACCCTAGCAGGGCCAATGTAGATTGGGATTGTCAAGAATTAAAAACCCTTCACGGTTTTTATATTTTAGGTTTGCTTTGTTTATTGGGTTACATTTACTGACTATCTGACCGTGAGAGCTGTGGAACGGAAGAGCAGCCCCCACCTTGCTCCTGCTCAGCCCCTTGCATCCATCAGATACATCACCAGTTTGGCCAAAAAGTACATTTTTAGTCAATCTTCATCATTCCCAGATTCTGTATTTGCAAATTCTCCTAGTTGCTAAAAATTGTTTTAACCCCACAATCAATACTCATGGAACTTTCACTGTCACTCAGGTACATGCACAGAGCAACAAACACATTTAGTCACCTGACATGCATGTTCCCAGCTGAGGTAAAACATTTTTGTAGAACTTGGAAATGTGCTTCTCGAACTTAAAAAGTTGCAAAGACACTCTGGTGTCTTTACGGTCTTACTTTATCTAATGCAACACAAAGTATAAAGCTAGGATAATCAGAAGAAAATTGTCAAAGAGATGAAAAAGGGGGCCAGTGTACAAAATGAGGAGTTTAGAAAAATCCCAACTATATGTGGATCCTGTATTGTTGACACAAGTAGGACTCTAGGAGAGAGGAGAAAGGATGGAGTTTTCAATAAAAAGTGAATCGACTACTAGCTAGCTATTCATGAAGGAAAACCTAGATTTGAAACTTTTCTTCACACCATACACATGCAAAAACAAATCAACTGAAATCCATAGAATTTCACAAAAGTTTACCAAAAAAACTTTATGATTTTGATTTAAGAAAGAACTTGTTATGCAGAACATGGAAGACATTTGCAATAGAGAAAATATTCGTGTATGTTATTAGCTTAAAACTGAAACCTGCTGTTCACAAAAGACATCATTAAGAAAGTGAAAAAACAAGGCACAAATGAGGAGAAATTCTTTGCCACACATGTTAGCAACCAAACACTAGTCCACAGGCTATGTAAGCACTGCTCTGGTCAGTGAGCATCAGACAAACTACTTACAGAGTACATGCCCTAAAGCTTCCAATTTGCCAAACTCGAGTGGTAGCCAGAAAGCATGGGAACATTTGGAGAGCTCAGTCCGTAAGTGGTCCATGGAGGATGGTCTCCCATGGTATAGAGCACGGTGAACCCTGGGAAAGGGGATAAATGGGAAAGTGACAAAGAAGAAATCTAAAAGATAAATATGCATATGGAAATGTGCTTTCTCTTCTAAAATGAGGGAAATGCAAATTACACCCTAATGACAGGATGTACTGCACCTGACAACATACCATGTGTAAGAGCCGGTCACAAAGGACCATGTGTTGCATGATTCCAGTTTTAACAAATGTCTGTAAAAAGCAAATCTACAGAGACAGAAGGTAGATGAGTGGTTGCCTAGGGTTGGGGAGAGGTGATGGAAAAAAAGGGGAAGCGACACAAGGTTTCTTTTAGGGCTGATGAAAATGTTCTGAAATTTGTTATAGTGATAGTTGCACAACTCTGTGAATATACTGAAAACAACTGAACTGTACCCTTAAATCAGTAAATGATATGTGAATAAGATCTTGATAAAGGTGTAATAAAAAACCCGTAGTGAGAGAATGTGCTGAATCCACTGGAAGCTCTAAGTTGCGCTGACTGGCTGAGAAGAGCTGTCAGGGCAGATGGAGAGGCAGGAAGCATCTGTGATCCGTCTCCTCCTGGACAGCAGGTGCACTGGGGGATCTGTCCGATGTGACTGTCATGGGAACCTGGAGTCTACTGAAGGCTTGCAGCTTGCAGGGGGAAGGCTTGGAGGGTAAACTGCCTTTCATTTCAGTCATTTTCAGTCTGGCCCCAGACATGAGGCTACCATCTCCCTGCCTCCAGTCTGTTGCTGAGAGCCAGCATGAGTCCCTACAGCAGTTTGAACACAGCTTGTGGAAGCTAAGCTGAGCAATTAGGACGCTGTCTTCCAAACATCAGGAATGAGTGTTCTGATTGCCACTTGCGGCTTCTGGTCAAGGGGATGCAGCGAAGATGCAGGCCAGCGCGCTTGCAAGTGCACTGCCAGTAGGACAAGCCCTTACTCCTATGGCTGAAGCACTTCAAGAGTATTTAAAATACCTGAGGGCTTCACTCCCCTTCATTTCCCCCTTTTTTCCATTTTGGGAGGCAAGTATATAAGCAGTAGAACATGGAAAATCAACCGTAGATACAGAGACATTTAGAAAGCTACCCTTGCCCAGGGAAAGCTGCAGGCTCATAAATGACCTGAGAGGTTCTTAAGTTGGCACCTTAGGTGTATTCCTGGGACAGAGACTCTGTACACAGCAGAATGACCAAAACCAAGAGCAAAAAAATAGCAACTAAGAAAGCTCTGCAGACTCCAGGGGGAGGGGAGGACCTAACTTCCAGGATTATCAATTATTACCAAGTATTATTACCAACTGTTACCAAGATTAAAATGTCCAGTTTTCAGAAAAATTCATGAGCCTACAAAGAATCAGGAAAGTATGACTATTGAAAGGAAAAAAAATCAGTGAGTAAAACCATCTGAGAAAGAAGAGAAGGCAAACCTGCTAGAGAAAGACATTAAGGCAACAGTTTTACAGATGTTCCAGCTGAAGTCAGGTGATTAGGATCTCCCTATCTGGTCTCTCCTGATAAGCAAGAAATGCAAATAATCAAAGGTAAGGATAGATGATGATAGATGATAGATAGATAAATGATAGATAAAATGAGAGGGTACCACCCTTGCTTCTGTAAAAACATCAACAAAAACAATAAATAAACAACACAAGTTGATGACAGTGGCTCTGGGAAAGCTCTGGACTATCCTGAGGAAAGAGGAGAACCATCTGGAGCACAAAAACCGAGGATGGCTGCACAGAAAAGCACAGGAAGCATTTTACCTGTGTCATCCATCCTTTAGTCTGGAGCAGCTCAGAGCAAAGAAGATGCCCTCTGAGGGATTTCACCTGCAGGGAAAACAGAACAGGAGGACTCCAGCCATCCTGCTCACCTGTGGAATCTGCATCTGTGCAACCAAGGACCCCCACAGTCTCCACTAATGCTGAATCCCCTGATGGAGCTGGGGGAGCAGGAGCCCCCAGAGTCCTGCCGCTTCATCTCCTTTCCGGCGCTAGAGCTCTCCCTGTGGTGAGACCTGCCCCCAGTGGTCCAAGTCCCTGCTGTGCTCCACTCTCCAGGATTAGGATCCCACAGAACCTCACCATCTACAAGGGCTGGAGATGCAGCTGCACTGTGCTCCACTCCTTGTTTCACATTTGGAGGTTTGAGCAAACGATACTAGGGCCATGCAACTGCGGTTCTACACCCCTCTCCCTGAGTCCTCATGGGGGCTTTGGCCCAACATCATGCAGGCAGTCCTGTTGCTCTGTGCACACCTCATGTGTACTCAACTGGGGCTTTGACCCATCATCCTGGGGCCATGTTGCTGCTGCTCAATGTCCTGCTCACTGGGTCCTGAGTCACAGCTTTGACCCATCATCAACAGGGCCAGACTGCTCATGGCCTGTACCCCACCTAAGGGACCTAAGTGGGGGCTTTGCTCCACCATCAGTGATGCATGATGCTTCTGTGCCATGCCCCTAGGTCCCAGCCACTGCTGTCCCCTGTCATCCCCAGGCCCCTTCCTCAGCTTGAGTCACTACTTAAGCTACAAAGAATCCAGTTCTATGAGTGATCTACACAGGCCCAGACCTCAGGCACTGGTGCCATTGCCACAGAAATTGCTCGTGTGTCCAGGCTCCAAGTGCTCAGTTAGGTCTGTTCACCTCTAAGACTGAGACCCCAGCTCCACTGCCAATGTGAGGTCCAACACACCAGACCTGCTACTAAAAGGAATCCCCTTGACTACAAATTCTCCCCAGAAGCAAGAAGTGGACCCTAGCAGCCTTTGCTACTGAGGACCCCCAATAGCCCCAGCCTCCACTGCCATCATAGATAGGTGAAAACTTCACAACAAAGCAGACTTCAGGGTCTTTGCAGATCTTGACCTCAGCTGATGGAGGTGCACAGAGACAAACCATTGCTCCTTTCCCAGAACTGGACATGCTGCACCCACCCAGACAGTGTTCCTGTACCACCTTCACATGAAAGTCTTTCCTCACATTCCTTTCAGAGGGCAGTCTGAGAAGGCTGGGAGAGGTGACTAACCCTGCAATGCATAGACATCAACACGAAGCCAGGAAACACTGAACACCAAGCAGGTATGAGACTCCCAAAGGAACACAATCATTTTCTGGCACTGACCACAAGGAAATGGAGATCAGTGTTTCCTGAAAATGAATTCAAAATGATTATTTTAATGAGGCTCAGCAAGATTGAAGAGATTAACACACATATCTTAGAGGCCATCAGAATGGGGTTGATATATTTGACGTGTTCAGAGAAAAACCTGCTAACCAAGAATATTTACCCAGCAAAGCGGTCCTTAAGAAATGAAGGAGAGATAAAGACTCTCCCAACAAAATCTGAGGGAGTTGGTCTCCACTAGACCTGCCTTATAAAAAAATGCTAAATGGAGTTCTTCAAATGGAAATGAAAATATACCAATTAATGATGTGAAAACATATGTGCCGCTTCCTAATGGTGCACAGGAGGAGAATGAGGCACAAACACGTCAGTTGTAAGAGAGAGGGAGCAGGGGATGACAGCTGAAAGGACTGTGGCCGGGAACAACTCCTCAGTCCTGTATTTATTAGATACAAGATAACAGCCACCAAAGGAGAAGAAGAAAGTTATACATTAGTCAAGGGCTTGTAGGTAAACAAGAAGGAATGTGAGTCATATGTTGATCATAAGTCATTTTTTTTTAAATTTAAACTTTATTTTATTTTTCAGTGTTCCATGTTTCATTGTTTATGTATCACACCCAGTGCTCCATGCAATACATGCCCTTCTTACTACTGACCGCCAGGCTCAGCCAACCCTCCACGTCCCTCCCCTCCAAAACCCTCAGTTTGTTTCTCAGAGTCCACAATTTCTCCTGGTTCATCTCCCCTTCCAGTTTCCCCCAACTCACTTCTTTCAATCTCCCCATGTCCTCCGTGTTATTCCTTATCCTCCACAAGTAAGTGAAACCATATGATAACTGACTCTCTCTGCTTCATTCAGCATAATCCCCTCTAGTCCTGTCCATGTTGATACAAAAGTTGGGTATTCATCCTTTCTGATAGAGGCATAATACTCCATAGTATATATAGGCCATATCTTCTTTATCCATCCATCTGTTGAAGGGCATCTGGGCTCTTTCCACTGTTTGGCAACTGTGGCCATTTCTGCTATGAACATTGGGGTTTGGATGGCCCTTCTTTTCACTATATTTGTATCTTTGGGGTAAATACCCAGTAGTGCAATTGTAGGGTCATAGGGTAGCTCTACTTTTAATTTCCTAAGGAATCTCCACATTGTTTTCCAAAATGGCTGCACCAACTTGCTTTCCCACCAACACTGTAAGGACGGTTCCCCTTTATCCATATCCTCTCCAACATTTCTTGTTTCCTGTCTTGTTCATTTGGGCCTTCTAGCTGGTGTAAGGTGATATCTCACTGTGGTTTGATTTGAATCTCCCTGATGGAGAATGATGATGAACATTTTTTCATGTGTCTGTTAGCCATTTGTATGTCTTCTCTGGAGAAGTGTCTGTACATGTCTTCTGCCCATTTTTGGACATGATTATCTGGTTTGGGAGTGTTGAGTTTGAGGGGTTCTTTATAGATCTTGGATATCAGCCCTTTGTCTGTAGTGTCACTTGAGAGTATCTTCTCCCATTCCCTGGGTTGCCTCTTTGTTTTGTTGACTGTTTCCTTTGCTGTGCAGAAGCTTTTGATCTTGATGAAGTCCCAAAAGTTCATTTTCACTTTTATTTCCTTTGTCTTTGGAGACATGTCTTGAAAGTAGTTGTTGTGGCCAATGTCGAAGAGGTTACTGCCTATGTTCTCCTCTGGGATTTTAGTAGATTCCTGCCTCATGTTGAGATCTTTTATCCACTTCGAGTTTATCTTTGTATAAGAGAATGGTGTAAGAGAATGGTTCCATTTCATTCTTCTATACATAGCTATCCAATTTTCCCAGCACCATTTATTGAAGAGACTCTTTTTCCACTGGATATTTTTTCCTGCTTTGTTGAAGATTAGTTGACCATAGAGTTCAGGTCCATATCTGGGCTCTGTACTCTGTTCCACTGGCCTATGTGTCTCTTTTTGTGCCAGTACCATGCTGTCTTTGTGAACACAGCTTTGCAATAAAGCTTGAAATCAGGCAATATGATACCCTCAGTTTTGTTTTTCTTTTTCCACATTTCCTTAGCAATTTGGGGTCTCTTCTGGTTCCATACAAACTTTAGGATTGTTTGTCTCAGGACTCTGAAAAATGCTGGTGGAATTTTTTTTTTTTTTTAATTTGACAGAGAGAGAGCACAAGCAGGCAGAGAGGCAGGCAGAGAGAGAGGAGGAAGCAGGCTCCCTGCTGAGCAGAGAGCCCGATGCGGGGCTCGATCCCAGGACCCTGAGATCATGACCTGAGCCGAAGGCAGCGGCTTAACCCACTGAGCCACCCAGGCGCCCCTGCTGGTGGAATTTTGATTGGGATGGCATGAAAGTATGGATTGCTCTAGGCAGTATAGACATTTTGACAATATTTATTTTTCTGATCCATGAGCATGGAATGCTTTTCCATCTTTCTGTGTCTTCTTCAATTTGTTTTCACGAATGTTCTGTACTTCCTCGAGTACAGATCCTTTACCTCTTTGGTTAGGGTTATTCCCAAGTATCTTATGTTGTTCAACATAGTACTGGAAGTCCTAGCAACAGAAATCAGACAATAAAAAGAAATAAAAGGTATTCAAATTGGTGAAGAAGAAGTCGAACTCTCTTTGCAGATGACGATCCTTTATATGGAAAACCCAAAAGACTCCACCCCCAAACTACTAGAACTCATAGAGCAATTCTGTAATGTGGCAGGATACAAAATCAATGTACAGAAATCAGTGACTTTCTTATACACTAACAATGACAATATAGAAAGGGAAATTAGAGAATCAATTTCATTTACTATAGCACCAAGAACCGTAATGGGAACTTTTTTTTTTTTTTTTAAGATTTTATTTGTTTATTTGACAGAGAGAGATCACAAGTAGACAGAGAGGCAGGCAGAGAGAGAGAGAGAGAGAGAGAGAGGGAAGCAGGCTCCCTGCTGAGCAGAGAGCCCGATGCGGTACTCGATCCCAGGACCCTGAGATCATGACCTGAGCTGAAGGCAGCGGCTTAACCCACTGAGCCACCCAGGCTCGTAATGGAACTTTTGAGGGGCAATCATTTTTAATGCTTTTATTTGCTTTATTTTCAGTGTCCTTACTTACAATGATATGCTTATACTATTATATTTTTATTAATCAAGTTGAGACAATCCTTATTGACTTCCTGTCTTGACTGGTGGGGATTTATCGATTTTGGAACACTCACCCTTCCCTTCTCCCCTCCTCTTCCCAATATAGACATATTGCTAATTTAAGTGATCAGAACCCAGTACTTCTATGAATACACTCATTATTGTATACTTTAACATTTTTCTAGGTGCTCTTTTTTCCCCCAAATTCTATCCACATAACTTCAGTTCCTCTAAATGTTCTACCATATTTTGTGTTCTAGTTGTTTTCCTCCCCTTTATTCCTCGAGGGCCTTGGAGTTGACTTGAGGTCCTGTATTCCTTTGCTCTTGACTGCTGGCCTGACTCTTCCCCAGACCTGTTATTTAGCTGCCATTTGGGAACACTCCTTCACCATTTTTTTTTAGGTTGAATCTACCAAATCAGGTTACCATAACTTTCTTTTTCATGGTTAGCTTATTATTTTGCTGGAGCATATTGTCAAGTAGAATTAGAAAAGATGGGTCTGAGGAGAATTTATTTAAATTCATGCATTTACAAAAATACCTGTATTTTACTTCATACTTCCAGGTAAACTTGCAGAGTGGGGAATTAATTGCTGACAATCATTTTCTCTCAAAATTTTGAAGGTTTTGGTCTACTCTCCTCTAGCGTACAGGGTTACCAAGAGAAACTTGATGTTATTCTTATTCTTTGGTAGATAACCTGTATTTTCTCATTTGTGTTACTCAAATTTTGTGATACGGAATTTCTAATAATGTTCCCTACATATTTTTGTTTTGTTCTGTCTTTCTTTCAGTATGTTGGACATTCAGTGGGGATTTTCAATATAAAAATTTGTGTTCTGGGATGACTGGGTAGCTCAGTTGGTTAAGCATCTACCTTCAGGTCAGGTCATTATCCCAGGGTCCTGGGATGGAGTCCCACATGGGGCTCCTTGCTTAGCAGGGAGTCTGCTTCTCTCTCTCCCTCTGCCCCTCCCTCTGCTTGTGAGCATGCTCTCTCTCTCTCTCTGACAAACAAACCAAAAATAAATAAGTAAAGTTGTGTTTCAATTTCTAGAAAATTCTCTAGTATTATTTCTCTGATAATTTTCATCTTCCATTTCTTCTTTTTCACTTCTGAAACTCCTATCAGCAGGGAAAACCAGTGTCTAATTCTTGTTTACAGATGCTAAACCCCTCAACTATCTCTGAGGATTTTATCTATGGCCTCAGTGATCATCTTTTCTCTGAAACCCCTCAGTTTTCCTGGAGAAGAGACCCTCTGGAGAATGGGTATGTAGGTTTCCAGGATTTTACATCTAGGGTGTGGAAGGCAATGGAGGACCTAAGTATTTTACATACAAACTTTTAACCAAAGCCTTGTGTCAGGCCTGTCTTTCAACTCTACCCTATTCTGCATCTGATATCTTCAGTGTTGAGCATCTTCAGGATTTGATGGAGGGAATTGTCACTCTTCTTTTTTGAATTCCTTCTATGAGTGATGGGATCTATGTTTCCATCTTCATTAATCAACTGCCAAAATCTTCCGACTGCCTTCCTTTTACTGGACTTTTTTTTGGGGAAGGGGGATATTTGTTGCTTATGTCCACACTCTTTTTCGGCAATTTCTTTTATTCCTTTACTAAAAATTTAGTGTAATCTCATATTTATATTATATTCTAAGCTATGATCCCATACTATGTTATTTATTTTGTTGCTCAAATTGTTCCAGCTCTGGGTACCGAAAGCTCTTTTATGTCTCTTTGTGGGTACAAAGGAACTGGATGTGTTACTGGGGTATCATTGTTTCTAGGCCCTCCCTGCAGACTGAGCTAGGTAATACATGTAGCATACAAACCCATGTAGACACACACATCTATACTTGTTTTTGTATCTATTTGTATTTATATGAAGTTAACCTTGAGTTCATAGTGATGTTCCTGATTCTAATCTAGTACCACTGGTTCATTCAAGGTGAGGCATTTTTAATATTTTATTTTATTTTTTAAAGATTTATTTATTTATTTTAGAGAGAGACAGAGAACACGAAGTGGGGAAGGGCAGCGGGAGAGGGAGAGAGAAAATCTCAGGGAGACTCCCTGCTGGGCTTGGAGCTGATTGTGAAGCTTGATCTCATGACCCTGAGATGATGAACTGAGCTAAAATCAAGAGTCAGATACTTAACCAAAGGAGCCATCCAGGCACTCCTATTTTAAAAATTACAATTTTTCTAATTTTGAAACTTATTGAGTCCATTAATCCATTCTACTCAAAGTTCCTCTAAATTCTAAATAAACACCAAAATTATTACTAATTAGCAGTTTAAAATTAATCATAAATCTATTTTATTACATCATAGATTTATTAACATGTTTCCTTTTTTTTTAGGATTTTATTTATTTATTTGACAGAGAGAGAGAGAGCACAAGTTGGCAGAGAGGCAGGCAGAGAGAGAGAAGGAAACAGGCTCCCTGCTGAGCAGAGAGCCAGATGCAGGACTCGATCCCAGGACCCTGAGATCATGACCTGAGCCAAAGGGAGAGGCTTTAACCCACTGAGCCACCCAGGCTCCCAGCATGTTTCCTTTGTTATAAGCATTTGATATGAGTATTTGAGCACAAAAATAAATGCCTAATTTGGGGAATTAGAGCATGTTGACTTTTTTAGAATTATCACAGAAATGTATTGTTTACAGTTGCTTGCATTGAGTGAAACATGTGTTTTTAGCCTCTTCATTTAAGCAAGAAATATTGCAACCACAGGTTTCAAATCTTCCTGCTTGAGGAAGAATTACATGCCAATAATATTCTTCTGACTCTACAAAGAACATTGGCTTGCATTTGTACCTTCTAGAACACAGAGATATTGAATACATTGGCCAACCATCTGGGTTTGGTTGGAACTGAGAGTTTTCCTGGGATGTGGGACTTTCAGTGCTAAAACTGGAAAATTCCTGGGCAAACAGGGAAGAGTTTGTTTAAATATTAACATCTAGAAAGCAATTCTTAGACAATCAAGTACAGTTCTAGAGATTTTGGATGTTAGAGGTTACTTTTATAGGGCATAGCAATGATCTTTGAAGGCCAGGTGTTTTAGGAGATGTATTTGTCAGAAATTACATTTGTAAGTTCAATTTTGTGTCACAAAACTAAATCTTCTTTTCTGCAACTGTAGAGGAAGAGACAATATTTTCTTTTTATTATTATTTGAAAAATATTCTTTTTTTTTTTTTTAAAGATTTTATTTATTTATTTGACAGAGAGAGATCACAAGCAGGCAGAGAGAGGCAGGCAGAGAGACAGGAGGAAGCAGGCTCCCCGCTGAGCAGAGAGCCCGATGCGGGACTCGATCCCAGGACTCCGAGATCATGACCTGAGCCGAAGGCAGCGGCTTAACCCACTGAGCCACCCAGGCGCCCCGTATTTGAAAAATATTCTTAGTGGGAATTCAAAGGACCTACAGTTTTAAGGCCAAGTGCTGGAATTGCATTAATAAACATTAAGGGAAAAAAGGCTGTCCTGAGAGGGTCAGTCAGGCAATAGAGAAAGAAAATGGGGCAGGCAACACTTTGTACCAACATTACCCCTTACTTAACATCCAGTTGGTGATGTATGTGATTGATTCAATGGTAATTCCTTGACAAACACGGAACGACTAATTATTATTTTGTTTCTGAGATTACAACTTCCTTTTTGAGCTGGCTTAATAATGCCTTCTCCATGATCACAGCATAGCAATAGTGCCAAATATTGCTATAGAGCATATTACAATAACTCTTCAAATTGTATTTTAATTAAAAATCATTGATTTGTATCCATCCTGGACACAATAGTGAGGAAATTCTCTCATGGTGAAATGATTGCATCTCAGAAGCTTGAAGGAAAAAGAAAAACCAGGTATGAGAGAGAGCTGAAGGAAGTAAATGTGGGAACAGTAGTTCCATCATCTATCTAGAAGTACATGGGGATGGCACGGTGCCTTGGCGTCCTGATGAGCTGTTATTTAGTTAGTTTTATGTGATATTTTGTGTTTTTAAAAAAGATTTATTTATTTTAGAGAGAGAGAGCGAGTGAGCAGGGGGAGGGGCAGAGGGAGAGAATCTCCAAACAGACTCCCTGCTAAGTGTGGAGCCCGAAGAGGTGCTCCATCTCATAACCCATGAGATAACGACTTGAGACAAACTCAGCAGTTGGACACTCAACAATCTGACTCACCCAGGCACTTCATGTGATACTGTGTTTACTTCCTTGTTATTCTAGCCTTTAATAAAGCCTTGGCAAATTTTCAGGTTTTATTTTTTCCTTTTTCTTTCTGTGCTTTTGGTTATTAATGGTGGTCAGTACTTGAAGCCAATAACGTGGTAGCAGGAATGCTCAAGGGGAATTTTGAGGTAAGAGCTGGGGTTCCCCTCCCAAGAGGAGATTGTCTTCTCTTTTTATAAATGATTTTTAAAATGATTTTTATTATGTTATGTTAGTCACCATACAGTAGATGATTAGTTTTTGATGTAGTGTTCCATGATTCACTGTTTGTGTATAACACCCAGGGCTCCTGCAATTCATGCCCTCCTTAATACCCATCACCGGGCCAACCCATGCTCCCAACCCCACCCTCTAAAACCCTCAGTTTGATTTCTGGAGTCCATTGTCTCTCATGGTTCATCTCCCACTCTGATTCCTGCCCTCCTTCATTTTTCCCTTCCTTCTCTTTTTTTTTTTAAAGATTTTATTTATTTATTTGACAGAGATCACAAGTAGGCAGAGAAGCAGGCAGAGAGAGAGGGGGAAGCAGGCTCCCCGCTGAGCAGAGAGCCTGATGTGGGGCTCGATCCCAGGACCCTGGGATCATGACCTGAGCCGAAGGCAGAGGCTTTAACCCCCTGAGCCACCCAGGCGCCCCTTCCCTTCCTTCTCTTAATGTCCTCCATGCTATTCTTTATGTTCCATATATGAGTGAAACCATATGATAATGTCTTTCTCTGTTGATTTATTTCACTTAGCATAATCTCCTCCAGTTCCATCCATGTTGATGCAAATGATGGGTATTCATCCTTTTTGAGCCTGAGTAATGGTCCATTATATATATACAACACATATGTTTTGAGTTATTTTCTTTTATCTTTTCAGTGTTCCAAGATTCATTGTTTAGGCACCACACCCAGTGCTCCATGCAATAAATGCCCTCTTTGGTACCCACCACCAGGCTCACACATCCCTCCACCCCTCTTCCTTCCAAAACACTCAGTATGTTTCTCAGAGTCCACAGTCTCTCACGGTTCATTTCCCCATCCATTTTCCCCCAATTACTTCTCCTTTACTTCTCCTAATGTCTTCCGTGTTATTCCTTATGCTCCACAAGTAAGTGAAACCATATGATAACTGACTTTCTCTGCTTAACTTATTTGACTCAGCATAATCTCCTCCAGTCCCATCCATGTTGATACAAAAGGTGGGTATTCATCCTTTCTCATGGAGGCATAATGTTCCATTGTATATGTGAACCATATCTTTCTTTTTAAGATTTTTTTATTTATTTATGTGACAGAGAGAGAGACTCACACACAGCAAGTGTCTGTTCATATCTTCCGCCCACTTTTTAACATGATTATCTGTTTTTTTGGGTGTTGAGTTTGAGGAGTTCTTTCAAGACACATCTCCAAAGGCAAAAGAAATAGTCAATAAAACTAAGAGGCAACCCATGGAATGGGAGAAGATATTCACAAATGACACTACAGAAAAAGGGCTGATATCCACGATCTATAAAGAACTCCTCAAACTCAGCACTCAAAAAACAGATAATCATGTCAAAAAGTGGGCAGAAGACATGTACAGACACTTCTCCAAAGAAGACATACAAATGGCTAAAGGCACATGAAAACATGTTCATCATCATTATCCATCAGGGAGATTAAAATCAAAACCACAGTGAGATATCACATTACACTAGTTAGAATGGCCAAAATCAACAAGACAGGAAACAAGAAGTATTGGAGAGGATGTGGAGAAAGGGGAACCCTCTTACAGTCTTGGTGGGAATGCAAGTTGGTGCAGCTACTTTTGAAAACAGAGTGGAGATTCCTTAAGAAATTAACAATAGAGATACCCTATGACCCTGCATTTGCACTACTAGGTATTTATTCCAAAGATACAGATGTAGTGAAAAGAAGTGCCATCCATACACCGATGTTCATAGCAGAAATGGCCACAGTCATCAAACTGTGGTAAGAGCCAAGATGCCCTTCAACAGATGATGGATAAAGAAGATATGGTCCATATATCTCCAATGGAGTATTATGCGTGCATCAGAAAGCATGAATATCCAACTTTTGTATCAACACGGATGGGACTGGAGGAGATTATGGTGAGTGAAATAAGTGAAGCAGAGAGAGTCAATTATATGGTTTCACTTACTTGTGAGCATTAGGAAAAACAAGGAGGACATTGAGAGAAGGCGAGGAAAAGGGAGTTGGGGGAAATCGGAGGGGGAGATGAACCATGAGAGTCTGTGGACACTGAGAAACAAACCGAGGGTTTTGGAGGGGAGCGGGGGGAGTATTAAGAAGGGCACATAGTGCATGGAACACCCGGTGGTGATGCCTAAAAAAATGAATCTTGGAACACTGAACAAATAAAATAAAATTAAAAAAAAAAAAGCTCAACATCACTTGGCATCAGGGAAATACAAATCAAAACCACAATGAGATAACCCACCAGTCAGAATGGCTAAAATGAAGAGGTCTGGAAATGAGCGATGTTGGCAAGGATGTGGAGAAAGTGGAACCCTCCTACACTGTTGGTGGGAATGCAAGCTGCTGCTGTCACTGTGGAAAACAGTATGGAGGTTCCTGAAGAACTTGAAAATAGAGCTGCCCTACAATCCAGCAATTGCACTACTAGGTATTTACACCAAAGATAGAAATACAGCGATCCAAAGGGACATGTGCACCCCAATGTTTATAGCAGCAATGTCCACAATAACCAAACACTAGAGAGAGACCCAGATGTCTATCAGCAGATGAATGGATAAAGAATATGTGGTATATATAGATATATACCATGGATGTTGTAAGGGCCTACTTAGCCAGAGTGAGCCATTTTGTTGTTTATGCAGTAAACTTAGATTGAACCTGCCCCTTCCCCCAAGAGGAAAGCGCTTAGAAACAGAACTGGTGAAATACGGCCAAATAGCCCCAATAACGGAGCACAGAAACCAGGACATGTCAGGCTGGGCAAAAATAATGGAGCCCAGATACAAGGATGTGTCCAGCCAGGTGGAAACGTCCAATCAGTGAAAGCGCACATATTACCTCCCTACCCACCAAGGATGAGCCAAGCCAGGTGGAGACATCCAATCAGGAAAGCACCTCCCTAACCACCCAAAACTGTGGGCCCTGCCTTTTGGGCGCCAATTCCGACAGGAGTGATAAGCTAGTTCAAATAACTACTATAAGGTGAATTGTAATTCAATTGGCCACCTGTGTGTGGCCAGGCTCAACCACATGTCCTTTACTCTATAAAAGTTAGTCTGTGAGACTGGGAGGGGTCGCCTCTTTGCAAGAGATGGCCATGGCTGGTCAGTTTGATTCTCGATGCCCGGCGTGACATAAAGCTTTGCTTGACCTTCGCTTTGTATCAGTCTTGTCCTTTTGTCCACAGACCCTTTCAATGTAATTAGAGAGTATTATGGTAAGTGAAATAATTGGTATGTATGGTAAGTATGGTAAGTGAAATAATTCAATCAGAGAAAGACAATTATCATATGATCTCACTCATATGTGGAATTTAAGAAACAAAACAGTTTGGAAGCATCTGTAGTGTCCATGTCTATAACACGAATCTGTCTAAAACCAGACAACGCCAGATTTTTCAGGAGCTCACATCCTAAGCCACCAGCTCCAATGACTAGAATTTTACATGTATCTAACAAAAAACTGGAGAGATTCTGTTGTGACCAGTGTGACAAATTGACCAGGAAACGTGAGGGTAAGAGGATGGTGAAAAGAAATTAAGAGACAAAGAGATGGGGGCAGGAGAAGCACTGAGGATGATGTCCAACAGTACTAAGTTTATTCCAAGCACTAAGGCCATATATATAGTGATAATAGAAGCAATACACCTGTGCCTAGTTAAACAACCACGAGTTCCCATAATAAGTTTCACATTTAACTATAAGCAGACCTCGTGACGCCAAACAGCTGATGCCAATACAATTGTTCTGTATTGATACAGCAAATCTGAAAGTAATTTATGAGCAGTACCAGGGCAGCAAAGACCAGCAATGAACTTTTGACCCCAACCGAATTGTTCTCATTTGTTTAGCAAGCATGTGGGAAGTCACATAGGCGAGCACACAACACATAGCACAGACCCTTTCTCAGTGCTACTCAACTTTTCCGTCCTAAACCTTTTGTTAGGTTATTTGGACTTTAAAGGAGGGACAAATCAGGGCCTGGTTTGGTCCTCGTCTCAAGCCTTATTGCGGCTTCCCACATAAAACACTAATGGACGAAATTGAAAATGGCACAAATGGCAAGAATCCAATCCATGGATTGGAAGAAAAAATATTGTTAAAATTTCTGTTATCCAAATCAATCTACATATTTGATGCAATCTTTATCAAAATACCAGCAGTGTTTTTCACAGAGTAGAACAAACAGTCCTAAAATTTGTATGGAACCACAAGGACCGTGAGTAGCCAAAGCAATCTTGAAATAGAAAAGTGAAGCTAGAGGCATCACATTCCAGACTTCAAGTTATATTACAGAGCTGTAGTAATCAAAGCTGTACAGTACTGGCATAAAAGTAGACACATGGATCAATGGACCAGCATAGAAATTCAGAAATAAACTCACAGTTATATGGTCAACTTGTCTTTAACAAGTCAGGAACGAATATGCGACAGGAAAAAGACTGTCTATTCAACACATGGTGCTGGAAAAAGTGGACAGCAACATGCAAAATAATGAAACTGGGCCATCTTCTTATACCATACACAAAATTGAGTATAAAATGGATTAAAGACTTAAATGTGAGACCTGAAATCATAAAAATCCTGGAAGAGAGCACAGGCAGTAATTTCTCTGATAACAAGGACAGCAACATTTTTCTAGGTATGAATCCTGAGGCAAGGGAAACAAAAGCAAAAATAAAGGAGTGGGACTACATCAAAATAAAAAGTTCCTGCACAGCAAAGGAAACAATCAACAGAACTAAAAGGAAACCTACAGAATGGGAGAATATATTTGCAAATGACATAACTGATAAAGGGAAAGTATCTAAAATATGCAAAGAACTAATACAATTAAACAAAGAGAAAGCAAATATTCCAGTTTTAACAATGAACATTAGACATGAACAGACATGTTTCTGAGAAGACATCCACATGGCCAATAGATGTGAAAAGATGATCAATATCACTCATCATCAGGGAAATCCAAATCAAAACCACAATGATACATCAACTCTCACCTGTCAACATGGCTAAAATAAAAAACACAGGAAACAGCAGGTGTTGGTGAGGATGTGGAGAAAAAGGAACCCTCTGGCACTATTAATGGGCATGTAAACTGGTATAGCCACTATGGAAAACAGTATGGAGGTTCTGTAGGAAATTAAAAATTGAATTACCATATGATCCAGAATTTCACTACTGGGTATTTACCCTAAGAATATGAAGACATTAATTAAAAAATCTATGTGCATCCCTAGTTCATTGCAGCACTATTTACAATAGTCCCATTATGAAAATGGCCCACATATCCATCGATAGATGAATGTATTAAGAAGATGTGGCACATTTATACAATGAAATGTTACTCAGTCATAAAAAAAGAATGAAATCTTGCCATTTGCAGCAACATGCATGGATCAAGAGAGTATCATGCAGGCAGAATAGACAGAGAAAGACAAAGACCATATGATTTTACTCATATGTGGAGTTTGAGAAACAAAACAAGAGAAAAAAGAAATCAAACAATGGAATATAAACATATCTATATATCTATATATATAGATAGATAGATAGTAATAAACATAACTATAGAGAACAAACAGATGGTTACCAGAGAGGTGGTGGGTAGGGTGCATGGGGTTTGGGTGAAACAGGTAGAGGGGAGTAAGAGTACATTTACCTTGACAAGCAGTGAGTAATGCATGTGGCTACCCTCCCCCTTCTAATGGTGGCTCCCTCCCCCTTCTGTTTCTCCTCCAATATCTGTCTGCACAATCCCCACTCCATGTTTTGTACCTCTTGACTGATGATCCTCTGCCCCCGTAGAGATCCAGATGTATAAACTTACATTTCAGGCTGATGTCATGGGTGTTCAGAGTGCTTTGATGGCTATCCAGCTCAATACAGGGGACTGGTTGAAATAGGGTCTCCTACTCCTCTGCCATCTTGCCCCTACCTTGATCTGTTCATTCTTGTAACTCCACATTTCATGCAGAGAACTCAATACTCTTCTCACACCCTCAGGCCTGCATGATGTGGTTAGTATCCGACCTCATGTCACCTGCTCTCTGCTGCAGCCACAGTGGCCTCCTCACCCTTCCTTGAACACAGACAGGGTCCTGCTCTAGTGCGTGTGCACTGGAGGTTCCCTGCCTGGAAAGAACTCTCCCAGACCTCTTCTTACACAATTTTTTCATGTCCTTCTAATCTCTCAGAGGTCACCTTCTCAGTGAGGCTCACACTTACCACTAGTAAAGTAGCCATCTTCACTGTCCCCACACAGGCCTCCTCTGCGTCCCCTTCCTCACTGCACTTCCCAACCTCTAACACTTCCCTTAGTTACTACCAGACAGTCTGTCCCTCACTACCAGCACATACGCCCCACCAGGTGGGCCCATTTGGTCCGTTTCTACTTCACTGAGGTGTCCTAGATGCTACAAAGGAGTTTCTGTGTCTGACAGTCATCACTTGGAGAAATGATCTGCACAGAGAACCTCTCTCTTCTAGATGAGCCTTAGGCCACAGCTGTTCATGGAACCTATCACTTTTCTCACCAGTGGTGGTCTCCTCCACATTCTCATGTCCTCCTCCCTGCATCATCTCTCCTGCATGCACAGGAAACAATGAGTTCTCCCTTCAGGAAAGGTGTATATAGGCTTATGGGTCATGTATTCTATAGAAATGTGAATTCAAATTAGACACTGTTTCATCACTGTATGAATCAGGAGTGGAACCAGAACTGGAATTACTAGTGTCAAGAATAGGGGGTCATGCGGGTGAGCTAAGAAAATAGAAATTAACTGAAATATAATAAGGATGAGAAATTATCAGTTGCTGTCTCTAACTCCATAATTTGCTTTTTTAAAAAAGCTGAGGGAGGGGCGCCTGGGTGGCTCAGTGGGTTAAAGCCTCTGACTTCGGCTCAGGTCATGATCCCAGGGTTCTGGGATCGAGCCCCGCATCGGGCTCTCTGCTCAGCGGGGAGCTTGCTTCCCTTCCTCTCTCTCTCTCTCTCTGCCTGCTTGTGATCTCTGTCTGTCAAATAAATAAATAAAATCTTTAAAAAAAAAAAAGCTGAGGGAAAGATGGAAAGAATGATCCAGAACATCCCTAGAAGGGGGAGAGATGGATGGGTCTGAAAAGTCACCTTTCAACCCCACAGATACTCCTGTGTGCAGGGGTTCCCTGGGCCTTGAAGGGAAAATGAGAGGCAGAGGACCCCTGGGGCTGTCCCAGACTGGGAACACCAGAGGAACATGAGACCAGAACTTGTACCCAAGAACAGCAACAGGACTAATTCTCCATAGAAATGGAGAAGAAGAACAAGGAGAAGAAGAAGGGGAAGAAGAAGAAGAACAAGGAGGAGGAGTAGGAGAAGGGGGAGAAGAAGAAGGAGAAAAAAAGACAGCAAACCTTGGGGGCTGAGTCCTCACCCAGGTCTAAGCCTTGGCAACCACGTTCACAGGAAGATCTTGCTGCATAAAGTCCTAGAGGGAAGAGAGATCGGAATCCTTGTGATCCCTGGACCTGGTGGGTCAAGTTTCCACTGATGGGACAAGGGACAAAGGAGCAACAAATATGACCAGCAGAGCAGTGACCGTGTCAAAGCCCAGGATGCACTGAGCACAGGCTGGGCACAGTCCCCTCCATGCTGGCTCCTCACACACTCTTGCATCCCCACACCCAGAGGAAGCCCAGCCAACCTGTGGAACCTGGAAGGCCTCATTGCTTCTGTTTATTTCCTCTCTCAAACTTTCGGAATCCTCTTTTTATCTTTTATTTTTATCTTTTAATTTTTTCAACAGTTTAAAATTTAAATTCAATTAATTAACATTCAATGTTTTATTGGTTTCAGAGTACAGGGCTGTGGTTCATCAGTCTCATATAACACGCAGTGCTCATTACAAAATGTGGCCACCCTGATGTCCATCACCTAGTGGCGCCATCCCTCCACCCGTGTCTCCTCCAGCAACTCTGTTTGTTTCGTATGATTAAGAGTCCCTTATGGTTTGCCTCTCTCACTGGTTTCATCTTATTTTATTTTTTCCTGTTTTCCCCTGTGATTCTCTTTCGTTTCTCAAACTCCACATATGAGTGAGATCATATGATAATTGTCTTTCTCTTGTTGACTTACTTTGCTTAGTAATTCCATTCATGTCATTGCAAATAGCAAAGTTTCATTTTCTTGTTGGCTGAGTAATATTCCATTTTGTGTGTGTGTGTGTGTGTGTGTGTATGTGTGTATAATATCTTTATTGATTCATCATCAATGGAATTAGAAGCTCTTTCCATAGTTTTACTATTGTGGACATTGTTGCTATAAACATTGGGATGTACGTGCCCCTTCAGATAACTACATTGGTATCTTTAGGGTAAATACACAGTGGTGCAATTGCTGGGTTGTTGGGTAGCTCTATTTTCAACTTTTTGAGGAACTTTCACACTATTTTCTAGAGTAGCTGCATCAGCTTGCATTCCCACCAACAGCGTAGGAGGGTTCTCCTTTCTCCACATGCTTGCCAACATTTGTTTTTTCCTGACTTATTAATTTTAGCCATTCTGACTGCCAAGAGGTATTATCTCAATGTGATTTTGATTTTAATTTCCCTGGTGGCTAGTGATGATGAACACTTTTCATGTGTCTGTTAGACATTTGTATGTCTTCCTCAGAGAAGTGTCTGCTCATGTCCTCTGCCCTTTTTTGACTTGATTGTCTGTTATTTGGGTGTTGAGTTTGAGAAGTTCTTTATAGATCTTTGATATCAACCCTCTGTCTGTAGTACCATTGGCAAATATCTTCTCCCATTGTTTTGTTGGGTGTTTCCTTTGCTGCGGAGAAGCTTTTTATCTTGATGAAGTCCTAAAAGTTCATTTTCGCTTTTGTTTCCCTTGCTTTTGGAGACTGTCTTAAAAGTTGCTGTGGATGGGGCGCCTGGGTGGCTCAGTGGTTAAGCCGCTGCCTTCGGCTCAGGTCATGATCTCAGGGTCCTGGGATCGAGCCCTGCATCGGACTCTCTGCTCGGCAGGGAGCCTGCTTCCTCCTCTCTCTCTACCTGCCTCTCTGCCTGCTTGTGATCTCTCTCTGTCAAATAAATCAATAAAAATCTTAAAAAAAAAAAAAAGTTGCTGTGGCTGATGTTGAAGAGGTTACTGCCTATGTTCCCCTCTAGGATTATGATGGATTCTGGTCTCAAATTGAGATCTCTCATTCATTTTGAGTTTATCTTTGTGTGTGGTGTAAGAGAAGGGTCCAGTTTCATTCTTCTGTATATAGCGGTCCAATTTTCCCAGCACTATTTATTGAAGAGACTGTCTTTCTTCCATTGGATATTATTTCCTGCTTTGTTGAAGATTAGTTGACCATAAAGTTGAGAGTCCATATGTGGGCTCTCTATTCTGTCCCATGGTCTATGTGTCTGTTTTTGTGCCAGTACCATGTTGTCTTGGTGATCACAGCTTTGTAACATAGCTTGAAATCAGGCAACGTGATGCACCCCCAGCTTTGTTTTAATTTTCAATTTTTTTTTTTTTTTGTGACTTGCGGTCTTTTCTGGTTCCATACAAATTTTAGGATTGTTTGTTTCAGCACTTTGAAAAATGCCATTGGTATATTGATTAGGATGGTGTTAAAGCGTAGATTGCTCTGGGCAGCATAGTCATTTTAACAATGTTTATTCTTTTGATCCATGAGCATGGAATGTTTTTCCATCTTTTTCTGTCTTCAATTTCTTTCATGGGTGTTTTGTAGTTCCTAGAATATAGAACTTTTACTTCCTTGGTTAGATTTATTCCAAAGTGTCTTAAGTTTTTTGGTACTATTGTAAATGGAATTGATTCTCTAATTTCTCTTTCTACAGTTTCATTGTTAGTGTATAAGAAAGCAACTGGTTTCTGTGCACTGATTTTGTACCTGGCCACATTACTGAATTTCTGTATGAGTTCTAATAATTTGAAGATAGAGACTTTTGGGTTTTCCACATAGTGTACATGTCATCTGCAAAGAGAGAGAGTTTGAATTCTTCTTTGCCGATTTGAATATCTGTTAGTTCCTTTTGTGGTCTGATTGCTGTTGCTGGGCCTTCTGGTACTATGTTGAACAATAGTGGCAAGAGTGGGCATCCTTGTCATGTTCCTGATCTCCATGGGAAGGCTGTCAGCTTTTCCCTATTGAGAATGATATTCACTGTGGGTTCTTCATAGATGGATTTTATGAACTTGAGGAATGTTCCCTCTATCCCTATACTCTGAAGAGTTTTACTCAGGAAGGGATGCTGTATTTTGTCAAATGATTTTTGTGCATCAATTGAGAGGACTATGTGGTCCCTGTCTCTTCTCTTATTTATGTGTTCTATCGCATTGATTGATTAGCAATGCTGAACCACCCTTGAATCCCAGGGATAAATCCCACCTGGTGGTGATGGCTAATCCTTTCAATGTACTGTTGCATTGTATTAACCAGGATCTTGTTGAGAATTTTGACATCCAGTTCATCAGGGATATTGGCCTGAAATTCTCCTTTTTGATAGGGTCGTTGCCTGGTTTAGGGCTCAAGCAAATGCTGGCCTCATAGAAAAAGTATGAAAGTTTTCCTTCTGTTTCTATTTTTGGAACAGTTTCAGAAGAATAGGTATTATTTCTTCTTTGAATGTTTGGTAGAATTCCCCAGAGAATCCATCAGGCCCCAGACTCTTGTTTTTTGGGAGGCTTTGATCACTGCTTCAATCTCTGGATTCCACAGGTGACGCTGTTATGGTCCCTGAGGCTTTCAGCTCTGGTCAGTGGGGTGAATATGGCTGCACCTTGCTCTCTAGACCTGGATCTGAAACTTCACACTCCCCACTCTTTAGTGAGTCTGCACAGAAAAGCAATTGATTGATCAGCCTGGTCTCCCCAGTTTCCCTATGAACTCTGTGTTCACCCAGCCTGTGACCAAATGTTTTTATGTCAGGAACATGACTGAGTCTCAAAAGTCCAATCTTGATGGACTCCCGCAGCAGGGACTGGTGCAGTTCCACCCAGGGGAGGTGGGGGTCTGCCTGAGCGTCTGCTGCTTACTGGGCTCCTGCTCAGAGAGTGGTTCACTGAATAGTGCAGCGGTTCCCTGCTTATGGCAACACGGAGCAGAAAGCCAGCACCTAGACTCGCAACATGCAGCTGACTTCCCGGCTCCAATGCCTGGGAACTTTGTGCACTCAGGCACCCCTGTTCTTTCTGTGACCCTGGGGATCCTGAGACCATGCTGTCCCATCTTGGAAACTGCCCCACTCTGACACCTGAGTACCTTTAAGCCAGGGACATCCTGCACTGGAGCAGATTTCCTAAAGTCCCGATTTTGTGCTCTGCTGTTTATACTTGGCAGCTGCCTCCTGAAGCAACTGTCTCCGCTCTGCCGTATCCTCCGATATTTCACCTTGGATTCGTGTCTCCGCACCTCCTACCTCCCAAACAGTGGTCGCTTTCCTACTTGTAGACTTGCAGCACTTCTTTCTTCACAGCTCCCATTGATTCCCATGTGTTCGGAAAGGTTTGATAACTATCTAGTTGATTCCAGGGACCAGATGAAATTCGGGTCTCCTACTCCTCCATCATCTTAACTCCTCCCTAAATTCCTGAATTTTCTGACCCTTCTCTTTAGATGCCCCCAAAGACACATGTCACCCACCATCCCGTCTCTGATCATGAGGTCACGTTGAGGTGCTGGACCCTGGGCTTCTACACTGCGGAGATCACCCTGACCTGGCAGCGTGATGAGGAGGACCTGACCCAGGACACAGAGCTTGTGTCTGACCAGTCATATCATAACATTAGAAATAGATTGGAAATAGATATGAAAGACATAAGCTTGTGTCTGACCATGTGGCCTGGCTGTTGGCCATTGGCCATGAACTGGTAATTCCAAAACACGGGTCTTTCCCATTGTTCCATTTTTTTTACTGCTATGCATCAACATAAACAGCTTGGTCAGGTGACCTGTGGGCAGTAACCTAACAGTTCTCCTTTAGTAAAGCTGGACTTTTAAAAAACTAGGATTGGAATCCTCAATACAATGATTTTAATCATCAGTGGCTTCACTTTCAGCTGGAACCCTAGTAAGTTTTTGAATTCCTTGTTTTGCTGCAGGACCTTTCATTTTTGTGAAACTTTGCTATGTGCCTACTGCTTTGGGTGTCTTTCTTCATAAAGGAAGTCTGCTGTCAACTCATCCCTATTTTCTCTCTTGATCTTTCTTTCTTTCTTTTTTTTTTTTTAAGATTCTATATTTGAGGGGTGCCTGGGTTGCTCAGTGGGTTAAGCCTCGGCCTTCGGTTTAGGTGATGATCTCAGGGTCTTGGGATTGAGACTTGCATTGGGCTCTCTGCTCAGTGGGGAGCCTGCTTCCCCCTCTCTGTCTGCCTGCCTCTCTGTTTACTTGTGATCTCTGTCTCTCTCTCTGTCAAATAAATAAATAAAATCTTTCTCAAAATTTTTATTTATTTGAGAGAGAAAGAGAGAGAGAGCCTGCACAAGCGGAGGGGAGGGGCAAAGGGAGAGGGAGAAGCAAGACGTGGGGCTTAATCCCAGAGCCCTGAGGTCATGACCTGAGCTGGAGGCAGACACTTAACTGACTGAGCCACTCAAGCACCCTATCTCAATCTTTCTAATGACGTCCATTTGTAGTTGTCTTTCAACAGTTTCTAGCAGAGGGCTCTGGCAGCTAGAATACAGCATCCATTCTCTTTACTGCATGTGTGTCCGGGCATTGAATAAATAAAAACTATGGACTTCAAACCATCTCCTTCATGGGAATTTTTCCACAGGAAGAAATGGTAGCGTGCTGTATCCTTGGGAATCCTCCTTGGCAAGTCTTTCAGTTCTGTCTTTGTTATGTTGGCCAAAGTTATAATTTCATCTTTCATATCTATTTCCAATTGCACGTAGTTGAGCTGTTACTTAATGTTTCCAAAGCTTGAAAAGCTTCTTGAAAAATAGGAAATGCTACTCCTTGTAGTGCTTGAAGCTTCATGTCCACAGGCATGTCAGATTAATTTTATTCTGCTGTGATTCTTCCTCAGCTGCGGTCAATGGGGCAGGAGAAGATTTTGACAGAAGATTGTTTTTTATATCCGTGTAATGATGCATCTTCCTTTACTGTTCGAACACTTCATCTGTGATATTTTTATTTTTTAAATAAAAAGTGTTTTAAATAAAAAGTGGTTTTATTTTTTTAAAAAATATTTTATTTATTAGAGAGAGACACAGTGAGAGGGAACACAAGCAGGAGGAGAGGGAGAAGCAGGCTTCCCACTGAGCTGGGAGCCTATGCAGGGGCTCAGTGGACCATGACCTGAGCCAAAGGCAGACTCTTAACAACTGAGTCACCCAGGCGCCACCTTACTATAAAGTCCCTTTTGGCTAATGAGTGTATCCACTCCAGCTTTCTTTCTTTTTTTTTTTTTAAAGATTTTATTTATTTAATTGACAGACAGAGATCACAAGTAGGCAGAGAGGCAGGCAGAGAGAGAGAGAGGAGGAAGCAGGCTCCCTGCAGAGCAGAGAGCCCGATGTGGGGCTTGATCCCAGGACCCTGGGATCATGACCTGAGCCGAAGGCAGAGGCTTAACCCACTGAGCCACCCAGGTGCCCCCCACTCCAGCTTTCTTATGGTTGTTTGCCTGAGATAACTTTTTCCATCCCTTTGAGTTTAATCTGTTTGTAACTGAGATCAAGTGCGTCTACTGTAGACCGCATAGGTGGATCTTGTTTTGTGTTCAGGCTAACAATCTGCACGTTGATTGACTTGTTTAAGCCACTCACTTGCAATGTTAATATTGACACTGTTGGTCTATGTCGCTGTGTTTTTGCTTTTTGTTTTCCATACCTCACTCATTTCTCTCTCTCTCTCTCTCTTTTTAGAGATTTTATTTCTATAGGAGAGAGGAAAGAGGAGAGAGACAGAGCAAGCGCAGGAGCAGGGGAGCAGCAGAAGATACGGGGAAAGAGAAGCAAGTTTTCCCGCTGAACAGGGAGCCAGGAGCTGGGCTTGATCCCATGCCCCTGGGATCATGACCTGAGCAGAAGGCAGGTGCTTAACAAGCTGAGCCACCTGGGTGCCCCTCCACTCATTCCTTTTTTACTGAGAGCTTCTTACTCAGTGAATAAACTGTAATATTTTCATTATTTAATCATTAATCACTTTATTTTGTAGTTATTTTCTTAAGATGTGCTTTTGCTTTTGCCAAATTTTCTACACTTTAAATTTTGTGATTTTTTTTCTTTATATCATACCCATAATATATATTCAAATGACATATGTTTGTATATTTGTATCATATCCTGGTCCTGTTCTATTGTATCTTATGGTTCCAATACTGAAGTTTCATGAGCTTTTTACTACTCAGTCTTTCTAAAGTTACTTAATCACAGTCTTTTTTCCATTTGAACTTTACATTTCTCTCTACGAGTTGCTTTTTTTCTCTGTGCAATTTTCTGTGTAAGTTTTTTGACACATAGGTTAAATAGAGACTTCTCTGGAGAAATTTCTTTCTTAAAAGCTTTGGCTCATCACCAATCCAGGACAATTATAAACTAAGCTAATGACATAAAGTTATTTTTGGCCCAATGGCCAATGGGAAAGCAAATTTGGACTAGAAATCAGACGACTTAGTCCGTGTCTGCAAATTTTTGAAATAGCTGTTTGCTCACTTTTTCCCGACTTAAAGGCAAATTTCCTCAGAATGTTCTTGCACTTGAAGATAGAACAGATTTGATTTGTGTCACCCTATTCTGGGGATGTGAATCTTAGGTTCCCAGATTTTCAGGGAAGGGATGTTTCTCCCACTGCTCACATGAAGCATCTCTGGGCATTGTCTCCTCTCTATGAAGCTCCTGAGCCTGAGAAGCCAAGCTAAGATTTTCTAGATTTGAAAAATACTCTACAGATCAGAACAACTATTCTCTGAGGTTTACAGCCCATTTATAAATTTCAGGCTAAATGATTTTTCTCTTGATTGTTTTGTACTTTTGGGTGATTTCATCTTTTTCTATCATTTTCATTTTGGGGAGAAGAAGCAGCCTTATTTAAAAAAATTATTTAAATTCAATTAGCCAATAGTGTACATCATTGGTTTCATACGTAGAGTTCAATAATTCATCAGTTGCATATAACACCAGTGCTCGTCACCTCACATGGAGAGGGGCAGCCTTAAACCTTAGTCTACTGTGTAGGTGGAAATGGAATCCTCAGTAAGTATTTTTCATTTCTGCCCTTTTTTAGGCACCTGAGTTGGTGCTAGAGTGTAAGTCACCTAAATCAGTGCTGATCTGTGTCTCCTGTGAATAAGCCCTGGTCTGGGAACTGTTCCTCAGCCCACAGAAAGTACACACAGAAGTTGGGAGTGAGTGTAAGCCAGTAAGCTCTACCTTCTTCTGTCTGAGACTGGTTATTTCCAAGCAAAACTGAGCATGAATATCACGTCATTGGATCTGCTGAAACACTACGATTATAGCTGTTTGTGGACCAAACATGAAGTAGGACAGTGTCTACACTGTAGTGGGTTTTGAGACTTTTGTGGAGGCCACAGAAACCTAGTGAAATTATGGATACTCTCCCCAGAAATATGTACATATAGAAAGAAACATCAATGCCAGTGTGTATATGAGGATCATCTGAAGTGATACAGATCTGGGTATTTAATCCCAGGATGGACAAAGGCCAGGAGAAGACGTGTTAAGCCATCACTTCATGATCCAACAATGCTACTCTACTCATCTGTGAATAGGGACTGGAGTGGACAAACCTGGGCCATAACAACCATCAAGGTAATAAGTTGAAAGATGCCATTTATGAGTCACTCCTCCCACACCATCTATCCTGCACAGCACAGCACAGCACACAGAATTCTCTCTCCAGAAACACTGTACTCAGGCTTTTGGGTCCTTTTCTCCAACCACATCTACATTAAACTCTGCTTTATAAATCCACTAACTTGGATCCAAGCCAGCACTAGGATCATTGAACTAGGGGTAGGGGAGAGAGGGCAGAGCAGCTGGAGAGAGAGAAACTAACTGATGTTTATTAAGGCTGAGAAACTTTCAGATTCCTCTATCTCCAGAATCCAAAGAATAATCTAGAAAACAAGTCTAGAGTAAGAGGAAGAGAAGGATGAATCTGAAATTTCATCTCTCCATACCACAGAGACTCCTGTGCTCTAACTGATGGGGTCACCCAAGGGAGAATGGAGAAAAACTCTTACACAAGAGCAAGGACAGGCCTGATACACTAGAGAAACAGTGAAAAAAACCCATCCCCAAATGGAGGCTATGACTCAACCCAGGACAGATGCGAGGCTGATGCAGTCACAGGAAGCTCTTGTTGCACAAAGTGGCAGGTGACCTCCATGTCCCTGTGATCACAGGTCCTGGTAGATAAGCTGCCACAGAAGGGGCAAGGACATGGAGCAGAGAGATGACCCAGCTGAGGGGTAAGCATGTCACGCCTATGATGCACTGAGCTCACACTGGGCACAGGCCCCATCGCTGCTCAGCTTCTCACAGCCTACTCCTACCCCTACCTGCAAACAGACTCAGCACAGCAAACACATGGATTCTGGAAGGTTCTCAGAGTTTCCATTTATTTGCTGTTTCAATTTTAGAAATCTCCTTTTATTACCTCATCAACCCCACATGCCAAGAATTAGGAAACACAACTCATATCTGGATTCTCATTTTCAATAGGGAAGTTAGTCATTTGTACTCAGCCCAACATGAAATAAGGACAGGGATGGAGATGGTCCAGCCCTGCTTCTGCTGGAACAGGAAAGCACATCAGAGAAGAGAATGCAAATCAGAATAGGGAGGGGTCTGGTGGGCAGGGTGGGCAAATCTCTTCACGTCCTCATGTTATGTTCATAAGAACACAGACACATTCTGACACCTTCTGCACAAAGTCAAGGGTTGTCGGTGTCACAAGTGGGGATGTGAAGAAATCTTCCATCTCTTAGTCCCCACAAGGCAGCTGGTCTCACACTGTGAAAAAAAATCATGTACAAATTGAGATCAGTCCCATAAGTGGGGACATTCTCAACAGCCCCCCTCATGCTCAAAGTGTCCCTAGTGCCCCAACCCTTCCCCACATCAGGGTCTCTGGAGTCTCACCTTTAGGAGCGTGAGAGACACATCAAAGCCCTGGGCACTGTCATCACCTAGGGGAGAACAAACAGGACGTGGTCAGAGCCCACAGGAGAGGAGATTAAAGGAGGAGCTATACTGTACGTGAGCTCCCCATGGGGTCCTGTCTACACTATCCCAGGGTCTCAGGGATCACCCCCTCCACACTTACCTGCAGCATGAGAGTAGCTTGGTCCTTTTCTTCCTGCAGGAAAAAAATATCATGTCAAAGGCTGGAGGCAGGGCTGGGCCCTACGATCCTAGAGGAAGCTCCCAATCCTTGTTCTAAACTCTATGAAGTCTGCATAATTCTGGCTGAACACCCAGGACATGATCAGGAAACAGGACAAATGAGGTGTGGTGTCCCTGGACCACCTGACTTGCTAGAGGTCTGTTCTCAGCAGGGACCTTCCTCTCTGCTGGGAATCAGGTCCCCATCACCAGAATTACCAAGATGAAAATGTGTCCTCCTTCATTTTCACAAGTGTTTGCTACCGAGTGAGTGTAATGATCAGCTCCAGAGTGGACACATCAATGTGCAAGGATGGTACTTTCCAGTAACAAGACAGGACATTCTCCTACCTAGGAAACCCCTCAGAGGGAAAAAGAGACCTCAGATTCCACCACTCCATTCTGTCCCTGAGCACTTTTCCTCCAGATGACAGCTCCAATCACCACAGTGACCGCCAGGAGAGCCAGGCCAGCAATGATCCACGTGATGGGGATGGTGGGAGGAGGTGGCTCTGGAAAGGGAAGGGAAGGTGAGGGGTCCAGGCCTCTGGTTTGAATTCTGAACCTGCTGAAGTTCTTGAGAGGATTTTACTTTGCCTGAGAAGAGGCTCTACCTGAAAACCCTCCTTACTCCATCTCAAGGTGATGGGCTCAGGCTGGCCTCATGCTGCACATGGCATGTGTATCTCTGCTCCTCTCCAGAGGGCACCACCACAGCCGCCCACTTCTGGAAGGTTCCATTCCCTGTAGGCCTGGTCTCCACAAGTTCTGTGTCCTGGGTCAGGTCCTCCCCATCATGGTGCCAGGTCAGGGTGATCTCCACAGGGTAGAAGTCCAGGGCACAGCACCTCAGCGTGACAGCACGGTCAGAGATGGGGTGGTGGGTCACGTGTGTGTTGGGCAGTTCTGAGGAAGAGAATCAGAAAAACCACACTTGAGCTTATCTTTATGGGCCACTGAAGGTCACATTCATGTGACCACCCTGAGGTGGACCAGGTATTGGTTCGGATGGAAGAAGCACAAAACCGAGTCACCAACCTAGCCTTTGGGAATTTCTAATCCTGGAAAGTTCTAGAATCAGGGAGAGAGCCCAGGGTAAGAGGCTGCAGGTCTAAGGGGAGTGTGCACTAGTGGTCCTGACTGCGGTGGAGAGTGAATGACTCAAAAAACCCCTAGTCAGACCTCCAAAGATGTTTGTATTGGAGAACAAGGCCTTGAGAGGTTAAGTCATGGTTCCCAAGGTGGCTGCCAGGGTCCAAGGGAACCGGGTTATTGCAGGGATGGTTTCCACCTGCCTCCTGGGAGAGACTGGATTCCTCCATTGTCTTTTAGAGAAAAGCGGCCCTCTGGGTGAGTCAATCTCTAGTAGGAACATGAACACCCAGGCGGACCTCCCTCTCCCCACCCGTGGGAGGGCGGTTTCTGCCACTGAGTCCATTTTCCCTTCCTGGTGGGAAGCCAGCCCCAGGGGCGGGGAGATCAGGGAGACCCCGCGGCCCCTAGTACCTGCGCGCAGCAGCGTCTCCTTCCCCGTCTCCAGGTACCTTTGGAGCCACTCCACGCACCTGCCCTCCAGGTAGTTCCTCCAGCGCTCTCCATCACCCACCGCCTCTAACTTGCTCCGGGAGATCTGCGCTGCCGTGTCCGCCGCGGTCCAGGAGCGCAGGTCCTCGTTCAGGGCGAGGTAATCCGCGCCTTCGTAGGAGTATTGACGGTACCAGCGGAGGAGGCGCCCGTCGCCCACGTCACAGCCGTACATGTTCTGGATGGTGTGAGACCCTGGCCCCGCCCCGACAGGGAGGGGGTTAAACAGAAAGTAAAACCGCCTAAAAGTTCCTGCGGTTCTTCCGGTTTAAGGATGGGGGGCGGGGGTGGGGGTGCGGGAGGGTCCCTCAGACTCCGGTGACGCTGAGACCCGGATATCGGAGAATGAGGGTCGTGACCTGGACCCGGGCCCTGTCACTCACCGGCCTCGCTCTGGTTGTAGTAGCCCCGCAGGTTGTTCAGGCTCAGTCGGTAAGTCTGTGCGGCGTCCTTGAGGTTCCGGGTCTGCCGGTCCCAATACTCCCGCCCCTCCTGCTCCACCCACCGCGCCCGGGGCTCCAGCCTCTGACTGGCAGAGTCGCTGTCGAACCGCACGAACTGCGTGTCGTCCACGTAGCCGACGGCGATGAAGCGGGGCTCCCCGCGGCCGGGCCGGGACACCGCGGTGTCGAAATACCTCATGGAGTGGGAGCCTGCGGGCGCGTAGGGGTTGAGACCCCGCCCGACCCTCCTCCCGGCGCGGGGCCCGGGGCCCAGGTGGAGGCGGCCGGGAGGGCAGGAGGAGGGGGCACCGAGTGGGGGAGAGCAGGGCGCTGGTGGGGAGGGACGGGGAGCACAGGCCGGGGCGGGCAGGGGCGGCTGGGGGTCTGGGGCAGGGGGATGGAGAGGCGCCTTCCCCGGGGGTCCCCTCGTTCCCGCCTCGCAGAGGCCCTTTCCTCCCGCCCTGCACTCACCCGCCCAGTCTCGGCCACGGCCAGGGCCCCGGACAGCAGCAGGAGGAAGGTTCGGGGCATCACAACCTGATTGTTCAGTATCCGCTGAGTCCGTGAGCCGCAGCTAAACTCGGAGACGGTGAGAAGACTTCATAATCCGGGACCGTGGTGCCGCTGATTGGCTTCTCCAGAAACCCGTCAATGGTTGGGAGTGGGAACCGGTATCGCGTCAGGAGTATCCAGGCAGGAGAACCTCACACAGTTTGGGAGAGGGGGACGTTTACCCCACAGGGATCCGGACTCCCCAACCCTGGGCTTCCCCAACCCGGACAGGGTCCTGAGGCCTGAGAGGCGACCCAGGGACCTGGGCCTTTGCCCGGACCCCTCACTTACTGCACAGAGCGCTCTTTGTCACCCTGTCCCCCTGAGCCGTGGCCCCCGAGCTCCATTCTCAAACATTCTGTTCACAGGGTATCTACACAGTCTCCCAGATGACTGAGGATCCCAAGGATCATTTTGTGTCTGTGGGTTATCTCTATCAGTATTTACCGTAGTAGGAATAAAACAGGTTTAAAAATTCATTAGTTCATTTGGAATCATCTTAATAATCTATGGCATGAAAATAAAAATATTGTTTTTATGCAAAATAACTATTTCTATAAATAAAAACCATAGCGAGAAGACTGATGTTCTAGCATTTTACGTTTTTGCAAGTCTCTGTTACATTAAAATCCACAGGCCCATCTGGCACAGGAAACAGATCTTGTACTAATGCATGATTTTAAAAAAAAGTAATGTGCTGAATGGCCAAAATTAACAAGATAGTAAACAACATGTGTTGGAGAGGATGTGGAGAAAGGGGAACCCTCTGACACTGTTGTTGGGAATGCAAGTTGGTGCAGCCACTTTGGAAAACAGTGTGGACATTCCTTAAGAAATTAAAAGTAGAGCTTCCCTATGACCTTGCAATTGCACTACTGGGTATTTACCCCAAAGATACAGATGTCATGAAAAGAAAGGCCATCTGTACCCCAACATTCATAGCAGCAATGGCCACAGTTTCCAAGCTGGGGAAAGAACCACGATATCCATTCAACAGACAAATGGATAAAGAAGATGTGGTCCATATATACAATGGAGTATTATGCCTCCATCAGAAAGGATGAATACCCAACTTTTGTTTCAACATGGATGGGACTGGAAGATTATGCTGAGGGAAATTAGTCAGGCAGAGAGAGTCAATTATCTTATGGTTTCGCTTATTTGTGGAGCATAAGGGATAACACGGAGGACATGGGGAGATAGAGAGAAGGGAGTTGAGGGAAATTGGATAGGGAGACTGTGGACTCTGAGAAACAAACTGAAGGTTTTGGAGGGGAGAGGGGTGGGAGGTTGGGTGAGCCTGGTGGTGTGTACTATGGAGGGCACGTATTGCATGGAGCACTGGGTGTGGTGCATAAACCATGAATTCTGGAACACTGAAAAGAAATTTAAAAAGTAAAAATTTTTAAAAGGTAATGTGTTGTTTAAGTTATGTACATGTACCAAGTGTTGATGAGATTGAAATTGAATTACCAAACAGTCATATTTGTGGGGCTCCTGGTGGCTCAGTGGGTTAAGCCTCTGCCTTAAGCTCAGGTCATGATCTCAGGGTCCTGGGATGGAGCCCTACACTGGGCTCTCTGCTCAGCAGGGAGACTGTTTCCCCTCTCTCTCTGCCTGCTTCTCTGCCTACTTGTGATCCTTCTCTCTGTGTCAAATAAATAAATAAAATCTTAAAAAACAATATGCCTTTTTAAAAAGATTTTATTTATTTATTTGACAGAGAGATAGAGAGCACTAGTAGGCATAGCAGCAGGCAGAGGAAGAGGAAGAAACTTTCCAGTGAGCAAGGAATCTGATGTGGGGCTCTATCCCAGGACACTGGGATCATGACCTGAGCTGAAGGCAGACACTTAACTGACTGAGCTGCCCAGGCACGCCCATATTTGTTTTTTTTTTTTTTTTTAAGATTTTATTTATTTATTTGTCAGAGAGAGAGAGGGAGAGAGAGCAAGTACAGGCAGACAGAATGGCAGGCAGAGGCAGAGGGAGAAGCAGGCTCCCTGATGAGCAAGGAGCCCGATGCGGGACTCGATCCCAGGACGCTGGGATCATGACCTGAGCCGAAGGCAGCTGCTTAACCAACTGAGCCACCCAGGCGTCCCACCCCCATATTTGTTTTAATATTACCACAGATCCCAATAGAAAAGTTTGTCAGTAATGGGAGGCTGTCAAGTTTATTGGTACATAACAAGTTTCTGATTTTCTCTTGAGAGCTTACATTTGATCAAGGCAACAAGTACTCTCAACTGTCCTATGTGAGTTGATTTTCATGAAAGGTTAAGTTCATGTTCTTTTTCCAGAAACTGGATATGTACTGTCTGAATAGTAACTATGAGCCACCTATGGCAACTTCCAGAAACTGTCTTGCCAAATGTCCTAGTCTAAATAATCCAAGTTTCTGTGTCATTCAATCATTCAGGTAAAAAAGGAATTCTGTTAAAAAAAAATAAAAGGATGGGGGAGGCCAGTTAATTTTACACAAATTATTTTCCAAGGGGTTTATGTATGTAGAAGGGCTGTACACCCCACATCATCATATAGATATGTTTGAATGTGGATTTGAGAATGATTAATAAAGATAATAACTTTTAATGCTCAGTCAGAGTGTTTTAATGTGGTTCTAGTTTTGTTTTGTCCTACTTTTGTTTTGAGGTATTTTACTTGCACATAGGCATTACCTCCCTAGAGAAAGAATCCCAGAATTTCCCCTCCTGTGTTTTCATCTTGCTTCTTCATGGTGCCAGCTGAGGTTCTCAGGACAATGAAACTAAAATGGAGGGATGGGTCTGGATTCCTCTGCCATTTTTCTAGATCTTTGAGTTGTACATTAAATCTGCAGCTTCTCACTTCACTGGAGTTTAAGCTGCCCGTGAGGTTCCCAGCAATGTTCCCAGCTCGGTGATCATCAGTGATTTCAAATTCCCAATGTAACCGTGCTTCGTCATCACAGAAACGGGATGATGACTTTGGACCATGGCCTAATAAGACCTGCCTTTGCTTCTCTCTAGGCATTAATACTCTTGAGAGCATCTGCTGGGACATTCATGGGACCATTATGGTGGCTTGGAAAAATGGTGTAAAGAGTGTTTTTGTTTTTTTTTATGGAAGTGCGTAGTGGTGAAGAATAACAATTGCCCTGTGCACCCATTACCTTCATTCTTGCTAAGTTGTACCTGAGTGTGAACGTCAAAGGTGGTGAAAAGGCAAATAATGTCTAAGTGATGTTATGAAAATAGTATTAACTTCATGGATTCTGTGCAAGGGCCTCAGTGACTTCAGGTGTTCCCCAGACCACACTTTGAGAATGACTGCTCTGAATAACCCTGGGAGAGTCTCCCACTGGTCCTGCCCTGGCCTCCTCCTCACTCAGCAGAATCCCTTTCCCTGAGCTACACTTCCTGCCTCTGAAAACTCAGCTCTGACTCTAGCCCCTGAGTGCATCTAGAAGAGACCTCACCTCCTGGAAATGTGATGGGAGAGAGGGTCCCCAGTCTGGGAAGGGAGGTGGAGGGACAGGGATTTCCCTTTTGTAACTGGGAACAGTTGGTACCTGTAGGCATGAGATTCATACATAACCGACTTTGATTTTGTGACCCATCGGCTTCATATGTATTCACATCCCAGACAGAAATCTGATGTCGTCTGTAAGAGAAATCATGTTGGTCTTTTCACTCTACATGTGTCTAATATGTTTGACTCAAGACCCACAATGCATGAAGCACAGCACCTTCCAATACAACAGTCTGTGCGGAAGGAATTGTTCTGTATCTGCGCTGTCCAGTATGGTGGCCACGAGATGCATGTGGCTCTTGAGATGCAGGTGGCACTTGAAATGTGCCTGGTGTGCTGAGCAGTTGCATTTTTAATTAATTAATTAATTTTTAATAAACATATAATGTATTTTTATCCCCAGGGGTACAGGTCTGTGAATCACCATGTTTTACATACTTCACAGCACTCACCATAGCACATACCCTCCCCAATGTCCATAACCCCACCCCCCCGGCCCCCCTTCCCCCAGCAACCCTCAGTTTGTTTTGTGAGATTAAGAGTCACTTATGGTTTGTCTCCCTCCCAATCCCATCTTGTTTCATTTATTCTCCTACTCCCTTAACCCCCCCAATGTTGCATCTCTACTTCCTCATATCAGAGAGATCATATGATAGTTGTCGTTCTCCGATTGACTTATTTCACTAAGCATGATACCCTCTAGTTCCATCCACGTCATCACAAATGGCAAGATTTCATTTCTTTTGATGGCTGCATAGTATTCCATTGTGTATATATACCACCTCTTCTTTATCCATTCATCTGTTGATGGACATCTAGGTTCTTTCCATAGTTTGGCTATTGTAGACATTGCTGCTATAAACATTCGGGTGCACGTGCCCCTTCGGATCACAATGTTTGTATCTTTAGGGTAAATACCCAGTAGTGCAATTGCTGGGTCATAGCGTAGTTCTATTTTCAACATTTTGAGGAACCGCCACGCTGTTTTCCAGAGTGGTTGCACCAGCTTGCATTCCCACCAACAGTGTAGGAGGGTTCCCCTTTCTCCGCATCCTCGCCAGCATCTGTCATTTCCTGACTTGTTAATTTTAGCCATTCTGACTGGTGTGAGGTGATATCTTATTGTGGTTTTGATTTGTATTTCCCTGATGCCGAGTGATGTGGAGCACTTTTTCATGTGTCTGTTGGCCATCTGGATGTCTTCTTTGCAGAAATGTCTGTTCATGTCCTCTGCCCATTTCTTGATTGGATTATTTGTTCTTTGGGTGTTGAGTTTGCTAAGTTCTTTATAGATTTTGGACACTAGCCCTTTATCTGATATGTTGTTTGCAAATATCTTATCCCATTCTGTCATTGTCTTTTGGTTTTATTAACTCTTTCCTTTGCTGTGCAAAAGTTTTTGAGTTTGATGAAGTGCCAATTGTTCATTTTGGCCCTTGCTTCCCTTGCCTTTGGCGATGTTTCTAGGAAGAAGTTGCTGTGGCTGAGGTCGAAGAGGTTGCTGCCTGTGTTCTCCTCAAGGATTTTGATGGATTCCTTTCTCACATTGAGATCCTTCATCCATTTTGAGTCTATTTTTGTGTGTGGTGTAAGGAAATGGTCCAATTTCATTTTTCTGCATGTGGCTGTCCAATTTTCCCAACAGCATTTATTGAAGAGGTTGTCTTTTTTCCATTCGACATTCTTTCCTGCTTTGTCCAAGATTAGTTGACCATAGAGTTGAGGGTCTATTTCTGGGCTCTATTCTGTTCCATTGATCTATGTGTCTGTTTTTGTGCCAGTACCATGCTGACTTGATGACGACAGCTTTGTAATAGAGCTTGAAGTCCAGAATTGTGATGCCACCAACTTTGGCTTTCTTTTTCAATATTCCTTTGGCTATTCGAGGTCTTTTCTGGTTCCATATAAATTTTAGGATTATTTGTTCCATTTCTTTGAAAAAAATGGATGGTATTTTGATAGGGATTGCATTAAATGTGTAGATTGCTTTAAGTAGCATAGACATTTTCACAATATTTGTTCTTCCAATCCAGGAGCATGGAACATTTTTCCAATCTTTGTGTCTTCCTCAATTTCTTTCATGAGTACTTTATAGTTTTCTGAGTATAGATTCTTAGCCTCTTTGGTTAGGTTTATTCCTAGGTATCTTATAGTTTTGGGTGTAATTGTAAATGGGATTGACTCCCTAATTTCTCTTTCTTCTGTCTTGTTGTTGGTGTAGAGAAATGCAACTGATTTCTGTGCATTGATTTTATATCCTGACACTTTACTGAATTCCTGTACAAGTTCTAGCAGTTTTGGAGTGGAGTCTTTTGGGTTTTCCACATATAGTATCATATCATCTGCAAAGAGTGATAGTTTGACTTCTTCTTTGCCGATTTGGAGGAGAGAGCAGTCATGATGGAGGAGCAGTGATTGCTCACATTGGCTAACACAGGGAGATGCGTGTTATTCTGTGGGTTCTTCAGCGCCTTGTTTTGTCTGTAATGACACAGAGTGATGTCGTGGTTTCAGAATGTCCTTGTCTGATGCTGATGTTCTGTGAGGCTCATGTCCCACAGGAGAGGATTATGGCCAAGTGGTGGACATTTGGCAGCTTCTGACCACACTGAGCCCAACTATCAGTGTCAGAGCAGCTCCCGATGTTGGGGGCTGCTGGCTCTTCTCTGTTAAATTTCATATTTTAAAATAGCTGCACCCCATTCAAAACATAATCGTAGAATTGGTGTTTCACTTTCTTTGGGTAAACACCCAAGAGTGGAATTGTTGGATTATATGGTGAATCAATATGTTGTATACCTGAAAGGAATGGTACCCTGTGTATCAAGTGTGCTCAAATATTAAAAAAAGAAAAAGAAGGAAAAAGAGAAAGAAAAATGTTAGAAAAGAATTTGGAAAGGAGGAAGTGAAATATCAAACATTTGTACAAATTTGTAAACAAATTTATAAAAACAAAATGTATTTGTAATAAGCAAAAAACAAATAGGAGAATGTGAAAAAGTAACATGAATAAAACTTAAAATTGATGAACTTGGCAAAGATGAAAGTAAGGGATGAGAGCGTCCATCAGAAGGTTGGGAAAACACTGTCATAAGGTTGATGAGAGTGAACGCTGGGGTACAGTTTTTAATGGGTGCTTTAGAAAAATGTCTCCATAAATGCTGTGTGCTTATATTGTGACACAGACATTTTCTTTGAGGAGTTTGTCCTACATAGAAAACACATGTTCTCAAGGATGTTTCTTGACTTCTGGCTTATAAAAACAAAGAAGGGAACTTATCTAAGCACTATAATCAATATGATGAAGCTAAGTATAAAGACTGGAACACTTAACATGTCTCAGGGATTTTCACCATGTGATTTGCACAGAGGTTCAAGATCATCATGGAAGCAAACCCAGGAGGCACCACCTAGGGAATCCCTTTGTACAGACAGGGAAAGGGAGACTCAGAGACAAGGAGGTGGTGGAGTCAGGGTTCAGCCCAGAAGGTTTGCTCCCAGAGACCTTATTGACTTGTTCATTGTCCCCTGTCCATCAGGGGGTGGGTATGATGTGCACTCCATGCAAGTGAGCTGTTGCAGTGTTCCAGAATGTTCTGTGATGGGAGGCTGCTGGGCTCGGAGCCTAGGAGGACATTAAGGAGCAATGTGACTCACCTGCTCAAATCACACTAAAGTCCATCATCCAGTGGACATCTCAAGATTTCCAGGGGCTCAGGATCAGCTGGCCTCTGGAGCTATAGTGCAGAGCAAGGATGACACTCTGGTGACAGGACACAGCAAGTGTTATATGGGAGATGGGCATGGAGCAGAAATGACAGAGGAAAACGTAAGTCGCTCCTGAGATGAGTGCTGTGTGGAGAAAGGTCATGATATCACGAACGCAGAAACCAGGAGACTTAGCAGGCCCCTACCACTGGGATCAGTCACATCTACAGGATGCAACAGGCATATGGATGTGAAACAAAAACACAACTCCACACAGTGCTGTACGATCATAGAACAGGAAAGAGCTGTGGGGAAATAACAATATGACAACAGAAACAAATAATTGAGTGGATACATTGGATGATTATAGTTGTCCTTCCCCAAAGTCGTACAATCAGGAGGGTGATGGCAGCAGGAGAGAAGACCTGTTTGTTTCTTAATCAAGTGATTCCAAAAAGTTAATAATAATTGTTTTAAAAAGGAGGGTGAATAGGAAAAGATGGAAAAAAAATTCAGGAAGATTTCTCTGAGTTCACAGGGATAAGCACACATGTTGAGAGACCCACCCAAATTCTCACCTAGAGCAGAGGAGAGGAGACCCACACCAGGACACGTCACCGTGAAATGTCAGAAAGAGGGTGGGAGGGCAGATACCCTGAAGACTCCAAGAGGCAACAACACAGGCCTGGGGACTGGAAGACATGATGCAAGGCCCCGAAATCCCGAGGACATCTCTGTCTGGCACAGAATCTCTGTCACGTCACCGTGTGCCTCAGGGCGAGAGCAGCCTAAAATCTCAGATGTGAGAGTTTCTGTTCTACTTTCCGTGACACCTTCCACAGGACACCGGTAGACAGGGTGAGACAAATGATGGAGAAAACCAACAAGGGCAGCACTTGGGATTCCCGGCCACAGGGAGCTAGAAGGAGAGAGGCCAAGGGTCCCCAGGAGGAGCTGCAGGGGTTCCAGGTGTCAGCTCTGCCCCAGGGGCACAGGCATCCCGTACCCATGGGGCACGACTGAGGGCTCTAGGCCAGGTGGCTGCACAGACATGAAGATGGGAGAAGATTGGGTGGGCTTGAATATGTTCATGAAGGTTTACCCAGGGGGAGCTGGGGAAGGATTTAAAGAAGCACAATAGAAAAAATAATTGAAGAGATAAGATATTTATTTACTCCAGGGAAAATAAAGTCAATTCCGGAAAGGGCAGAATCATAGTCTACAAAATATTCAGTTGTGACTGATGTGTCCTAATAATGCAAGCACTGCACACTGAGCTCATCGAAATCATCAAATAATTATATGGGGTAGATGGGAGAGTGTGAAAGAGGAGCCAGTTCAGTAAAGTTGCTGCATAAAATGGAAGACCAGAGAAGGAGTCTGAGAAGCAGGGAACCTAGAGGCCCAGAAGCAATAATCAGAGAATCAGCCAGAAGAACTAAATGCAGGCGGTCTCTGAGATACAGAAATGGGGACATGGAAGCTTGGGGACATCTCCCTTGATATCAAGTATTGCAAAGGATTTGACTTTTATTTTTTTTATTTATTTTTTAAAAGATTTTATTTATTTATTTGACAGATAGAGATCACAAGTAGGCAGAGAGGCAGGCAGAGAGAGAGGGGGCAGCAGGTTCCCCACAGAGCAGAGAGCCCGATGCAGGGCTCCATCCCAGGACTTTGAGATCATGACCTGAGCTGAAGGCAGAGGCTTTAACCTACTGAGCCACCCAGGCGCCCCACAGGGATTTGACTTTTAAAACTCTGTGTCAGGGCACCTGGGTGGCTCAGTGGGTTAAAGCCTCTGCCTTCAGCTCAGGTCATGATCCCAGAGTCTTGGGATGGAGCCCCTCATCGGGCTGTCTGCTCAGCGGGGATCCTGCTTCCTCCTCTCTCTCTGCCTGCCTCTCTGCCTACTTGTGATCTCTGTCTGTCAAATAAATAAATAAAATCTTTTAAAAAACCCCCAAAACTCTGTGTCTATCCATTTGCTACAAAGACAACGTCGGGGGTGAGATGATGGGTCAGGACAAGTTCTGCACGGAGGCCATAGAGATGGGACAGGAGTTGGAGGAGTCATGGGATCAAGTGTTGTTTTTATGGGATGATTTTATTTTGGTTGATTTAGTTTTGCTTTATGTGGCTCCATGGGAGTCATCCAGCATGTTTGTAGCAGGAACAGCTGAGCCAGGAGGGAGGGGGAAGGGCATGATGCAAGTGAGTGAGGGGCCAAGGGTGCCCACATGGGGGGACAGCCTGAGACAGGAGGGCCCCTCCCCTATCACTGCTTAGAAGCTGAGGACACAGGTGCAGACCTGGGATGGGGGGTTGGAGGGAGTGTGCAGTATTCTGTGAGTCCTTCTTTTATGAGTAAGGGAAAAATGAGCTCATCACCTCAGAGAGGGGAGCAGGGAGGGAGTGCAGGAGGAAATGAGAGGCAGCCCTCTCAGGAGGGTGACAGGGAGCTGAGTGGGGAAATGGCATCTGAAGAGAGCAGGGCTGGGGGCCCTGAGCTCTGTGCTCTTCACCTTAGAGAGAGAGAGAGAGAGAGAGAGAGAGACTTCCAGCAGCAAGAGGATAGATAAGGGAATAGAAGCAAATGCAACAGAACAGCTCAGGAGTGAGAATCACATTATGTTTACTTTGTCTTTTTATCACTTTTCCCATTTTATAATTTTTCTGCAGTGAATATAGATGACATCATATATATTGTACATCATACATACACATCAAAACCAGAATGTAAAGGCTTTATTTACACTTCAAAAGGGAAAGAGATGGTAGGAAAGTCAGCCTCTTAGGGCACAGAGCTGGAAGGGCTGGGCCTGCCTCTCTGCTCTCTGGGCAGGGGACTCACAGAGCCTTTGCTCCATGTCTCAGGACCCGGCTCTGTGGGGGGCCAGGCAGGGCCTTTCCTTTCTTTTTAGAGTATGCTCATTGTTTCATTTAATAACAGCATGTCAGGGACGCCTGGGTGGTTCAGTTGGTTGGACGACTGCCTTCGGCTCAGGTCATGATCCTGGAGTCCCGGGATTGAGTCCCACATCGGGCTCCCGGCTCCGTGGGAGTCTGCTTCTCTCTCTGACCTTCTCCTTGCTCATGCTCTCTCTCACTCTCTCTCTCTCAAATAAATAAATAAAATCTTTAAAAAAAAATAACAGTGGGGCGCCTGGGTGGCTCAGTGGGTTAAGCCGCTGCCTTCGGCTCAGGTCATGATCTCAGGGTCCTGGGATTGAGTCCCGCATCAGGTTCTCTGCTCGGCGGAGATCTTGCTTCCCTCTCTCTCTCTCTCTCTGCCTGCCTCTCCATCTACTTGTGATCTCTCTCTGTCAAATAAATAAATAAAAAATCTTAAAAAAAAAATAACAGCATGTCAGTTTTATGCTTTCAAGCTTTTCTAAGTTATATGGCATTTGGAGCTCTTTCAGTGGGAGGATTTGCCCATACAATGTAACCCACCTGTTTCACAAATAGAAGTTCAAAGGCAAAATAGTTCAGTGAAAAGGTGATTGGTCCCAAAGTAGAAGATCTGAACCTGATCTTCAGTCATTGTGTGAGGATGATCTGTTAGGTGTTAGGGATTTTAAAGAAGTGTATTTTCTGAAAACTTTATTCATGCTCATGCAAGAGAATTCCAGAGATACTCACAGATACACAAAAGTAAAGAAGTCACATGGTAACCCCTCATCCACCCCTCACCCAAGTTCTTTACCCCAAACCCAGCACAATCAGCCATTTGTCATGTCTCTTATCAGAAAAATACACCTGTGTCCTGATGTGCACTGTTATATCAGGAAACAAGCTCAGGCCACAGCCCGGGATAAAATATTTGCAGATCACATATCTGACGAAGGACTTGCTGTAGACTATTCATAAAACCCTTAAAAAGGGGACCAATAAGAAAAGCACTGGTTAAAAAAGTGAGCAAAAATGGGGGTCGGGCTGGCAGGAAGGAGGGGCCCTAGAACCTCGGGGGAGGAGCTTGAGCATCAGCCCCTAGCCTGGTTCTGCCAACATCCGTGTCCATCTCTGGGCTCTGGTTATTGTCGTCCAGCCAGCGGTTCCTTGCACCACCCCGGAGACCAGCGCTCCCGGGCAGGAGCAGCCGTCCCTGGAGCAGCGGCAGGGAATGGAAGCGGAGAACGCGCACAGCTCTTCCCTTCAGCTGCTCAAGCTGTTGATACATTCCGGTGTCCACGAATGATGGCTGGAGCTCCTGATATGGCCGCGGGGAAGGAACAGTAAACGCAGCAGAAGTTCTACACCCAGCTCCTGCTCGGAACCTGCACAAGAGACCCCGAAAGCAAGGAAAACATAACTCAAGGCAACAGAACCAAAAAACCCAGTAGAACCCCAGAAGCCTGATGAGGCCAAAAATCTGGTAAGTCCGCAAAATTAAAAAAAAAAAAAAAAAAAGGAAGAAAAAATTACAGACACGTTTAAAATGAAGAGAAATGTAGACCATCTTAGCAGTGTTTCAAAAGCTGAACTTCCAACCAAGACCCTCCTGGACATTGTGACCTTCAATCTGAACATTGTGATTATGGGCACAAACCCAGGACTAGTGGCAGTTTACAAAGGGCATCATTACCCTGGAGCTGGAAACCGTTTTTGGAAGTGTCTGCTTGGCCAGAGTGAGGAGCCGCTGAACCCTTGATGATCCTGCTTTACCAGGGAAATATGGTTTTGGATTTACCCCTGTGGTGGGGAGGACACCACCAGGTAGCAGTGCTCTTTCCTGTAAAGAATTTTATGAAGAAGGACGTATTCTAGTGCAGAAATCCCAGCGATATCAGCCATGAATAGCAGTCGTTAGTGGAAAATGTAAATATGAAATTTTTAGTAAAGAAGTTTTTGGAGTTAAGGTTAAAAACTTAGAATTAGGACTTCAGCCTCAGAAGATCCCAGACATGGAAAGTCCGTGCTGTGTCATGCTATCATCCAGTGTGAGATGGGCTCAGTTTCCCGGAGCCCAGCACAAAGCACATGACACTGAGAGACTTGAGAGATCAGTTGGAAGGCACTGAATGAAACACTGAGGTTCAGGCAGTGAATCTAGCCCAAGAGGACGCAGAGAGGTTGGCTGTTAAGGAAGAAAAATATGACCCGGGTCATGAAGCAGTCTATGGTGGTGCTTTTGCTGAAAATCTGTGCGACAGAGGCCCTGGCAGCTTCCCTTCTGCAGGACTAACTGACAGCAGAGAATCAACTTTCTGGGACATTCCAACAGGGGAGTGGGTGACGCAGTCCTTTACAGACCAGATTCCTTCCTTTAATAATCACTGTGGGACACAAAACAGGAAGAAGGAAACTGTGCCTCAGAGTGGTGCTTCTCAGCTCTACCTAAATGCCGCAGTCAACGCCTCGTCAAGGAGCGGCTGTCAGTTTGCTAACCGAGGCATTTTGTCAGTATTTCACTCTGTGCTAGGATGATAGTACACTTGTGTGGTGGAATCAACTGTATGAACCAAGCAAGTTGGGAAGGAAAAAGTAGGGCTTTTTGTGTATGAGCTTTTGTAGTTGAATTAACCGTCATTCCAGCTTTATAAACTATACTTCCTTTATGAAGAAATCGATCTTCTTTGGGGAGTCATGGTTAATCTATAATTTTAAAATGAAATGGTCAAATATTTATAATTGATCTTGAACTGTACATAAACACTGATACACCATTATTCCTTTTGTGTCTAAGAAGGGCATGCTAATCATAATGGCCGCTGGTAAAGAGGCAAATGTGTTCGTTTCTGTATATGAAGTTACCCCACAGTGGAGTATCTTTCGGTGGTTTTTAGTGGGGTTGGATGGGCTCCCTGAGTCGTGTTCACACTCATACTCTTTGTACCATCCGTGGGGAGTGTGTGGAGAGGAGCAGTAGAAATGGGAACTGTGGCCTCCCTGCAGCGAGGCTGGCCTGGCCTTCTCTGACGGGGCCCTGAGGCCTGGCTCTGGCCCCTCACCCTGGCATTAATCCTCTAGTAAAGGCAAAAATAGTCCTGCTGGGATGGGAAGCTCCAGAGAATGCAGTAGACCTTTTAAGTGTGTTATTTCCTCTGTATTTTACTTGAGAGACATACATTTGATAGGGAAGGAACTGGATTTTTCTTACCAGATCTCTCACCCTTCTGTTTTTATCTTCCTTGGCTTTCAGGGTATAATGTGGAAAGTGGTGAGCAACAACAGGCAGGAGGTGTCTGATAGTCTTCTGGAAACTGGTGCTTCATGTACATGAGATGTATTAACAGCATTTTTCTTGCTGGGTGCATCTAATCAGTAATCGACAAGATCTTGTCTGCATCATTGCTGTCTCTTACCATGGACTAAGTGAGCCTCATGGTAGATGAGTTTGCAGTAACGTACCTTTGTGATTATTTAATGCCTTTTCTATGGTGCTGCAAAGTGTCCAGACTGCTAGGCCTGGGGGATAGTAAGGCTGCGTGTTCAGAAATGCCATCTGCACTTACTCCTGGTCCCTTCTGAATACCCTGACATCATACATACCCAGGGAGCATGCTGTTTTTCAGTATGAAAATATTGACGAGGTTTTCTTTTTTCTAAGAGATTTTATGGCCTCTTCTTTTCTATATAATATGAGAAACACATGCTTGTGAATCTTAACATATTATTTAGCTGTGGCTTTGATGGATTTTATGTTTCCCTTAGTCCTGGGTCAAGCTGTGTCAAAGTTATTCAGCCCATGTTATCTCACTCACGTACCATACCGCTGTTCATGGGTGTTTGACACGGGTGCTTGAAGTTCCTTGTCTCAGGGATTAGGAACAATGAGTTATTTTCTCACCAGACTAAGTAAAGCACGGAAGTAGGAATTGCTTTGCCACATAATGATTGTAGCCTTACAACCATAGCTTTTTTTTTTTTTTTTAAGATTTTATTTATTTATTTGACAGAGATAGATCACAAGTAGGCAGAGAGGCAGGCAGAGAGAGAGAGAGAGGGAAGCAGGCTCCCTGCCGAGCAGAGAGCCCCCGATGCGGGACTCAATCCCAGGACCCTGAGATCATGACCTGAGCCAAAGGCAGCGGCTTAACCCACTGAGCCACCCAGGTGCCCACAACCATAGCTTTTTTAAATTTGAGTGGAGGAAATACCCTTTCAATTATGAAGGACACTCATTAGAGAATAGGTCTGAGGATTTTCCAAGCATATAATAACGGTGTTTTTCATGACTTATGGAAGATGAGCAGTAAGTGTCGATATAGGACAATATGAGAATTTTCACTAAATAATACTGAAAAAGTTTTTATCTTATTTTATTATTATTATTTTTTAATACTGAAAAAGTTTTAAATTCATTTGAAAGACTGGTGGGTTTCACCATAAAAATATTAAGAAAGATTATTTAAAAATGGGCCAAAATCTGGACAATTCAAGAAGATACACTCATAGGTAATAAGCACATGAAAAGATGTTCAGCAGCAGGTGTCATCACGGAAATGCAAGTGACAACAGTGATCTGCCATCACACACCTGTTAGATGGTAGGAATCCAGACACTGATAGTGTCACCTGCTGACCGGGACAGGGAGCCACAGAAAGCCTCAGTCACTAATGGCGGGATGACAGAACAGCACAGCCGCTGTGGGAGACGGTCAGCAGGTTCTTATAAAGTCAGATGCAGACTAAGCACCCAAGCTGCTGATCCCCCTGTAAGGTACTTACGCAAGTCATTTGAGAGCTCATGTTTGCACAAGAACCTGCGTGCATATTGTCCCAGCGGAACAGCCCCCACCTGTGGGCTGCACAGCCTGACTTCCTTCCAAAGACTACTTTATGGAAGGGGACAAAGCCAAAGAAGGAACTTCACAGGGAGCATCTGGATTAGACGATCTGAGCCAGGGGGTGAAGGTGAACTTCATCTGTGATGAGCGAATGATCACTGTATGTTCTTGCTATGTTGTGTGAAGAACGGCCTGCCTTTGGTCTTCCCAAACCCCACAGCCTCAGTCAGTCTGATTCACAAGGAGAGACAGTCTACAAAGTTCCCAAACCATCTCCTCAAACATGTCACGATCTTGAAAATCAGGGACAGTCTGAGACACGGTCACAGCCAGAGGAGCCTGATGGAGGCATGATGGGACTCAAGAGGTAACTTGGATGGGATCTTGGGAGAGAAAAAAAACTGTGAAAGCAAATCCTGTGTGGAGATCAGTAGTAATGTGTGAATATTGTGTCATTAGCTATGACAAATGCACGACGATGAGATTGGGGTGCTCAGGGTGCACTAACGTTGTCACTTCTCTGTAAATCCCCAAGTATTCTAAGATAAGAGTGTCGTTTGTAAAATAGCCCTCAGAGAGGGAATCGGTCCAGGAGGAACAAGGATCCACTTTTCATTTTTCCTGGGCTTGTCATCCAGGGTCTGGAGAGAGGGTTGTGGGGAGGACGGATGGCAACTTAGGGGGCAGCGCTCCAGAGCGCTCCTCTCCACTGAACCCCGCCCCACCGCTGTACCTGCCCCAGGGATGTCAGAAGGCACCTCCTTCCCTCTTGAGACCTAACCTGCCCATCCTCCATCTGGACCTGACTCAGCTCAGCATCCTGCGTCCCCTGACGGTGCAGGATGGGAGCGCGGCAGCACCCCCGTGTGGCCACAGGGCTGAGAACAGAAGACCTGAGCACCCTTTGTGTTTCTCTCCAGGGACCCCGCCAGGGTCTCCTTGGGCTCCCAGCAGGGCACACGGCTGTGCCCACAGGGGAATACCCCATGCAGTGCCATTTCCTCAGTCTGAATTGTCTCCCAAAATACACACTGGCATAGGTACTTTGTCTTCATTGAATGACCATGGACTCTGGCCTCAGGAGGAACAGATCTTCAAGCCATAATAGCTTGCTCCCAGGTCTGCAGTGGAGCCCACACACCTGCTGGGTGCCCTCAGTCTCCTCCAGGGACCTCGACCCTGCAGTCCCTGTCACTTGTTCCTGCTGCTGCTTCGTCAAAAATGTGTCATCCTCCAAGGAAACAGCTCTGGAGTCTCAGTCACTAAGAGCAGGAGAAGGAGGAGAGGAGGAGGGGATGAGCTCCCTGGGTGATGGCCTGGATCCTGGGGATGCTCCTGGAGGAGTGAGCAGTGGGAGGAAGTAGTGACATTAGGGGGTGGAGGACAACAAGAGTGCAGGAGGAGGAACCAGGGATGAGAGTGTCAGGGGAAGGAGTCATCTTAGGGCACCGTTGTGGGAGGAGGATGAGTTCTGTCTGGAAGAGGCACAGGGGTTTCTGGCCGGGGCTCTGGGGCATCAGGGGCCTGAGAGGAGGAGAGAGCAAGGCCCGTGCTGGTTTCAGATTCTGGAGTTTCCAGATTCCCACTCCCCCGACTACGGTTTTACAGATGCCTACCATCCACCCGTTTCACAGCCTCTGCCACCTGGGAACATTCTCTGCTTGTGAAGACAGTGGAAACCCTGCTCCAGGAAGAGCAGCCCCAGGGCCTCCAACCAGGAAGAGTCAGCAGCTGGAGCCGTGGGGATGCAATCCTGGAGCTTGGGGGCAGCACATGGGATGGAGGCTAGACACGGCCATGGTACAGGGAGATCAGCCAGGACTCAGGGTGTGGGAGGCCACGGAAAGGCTTGAGAAGAGAACCAAACCAGGCCCTGACTTGTGCCTCCTTTAAAGGCTGAATAGCCGAACAAAAGGCTTAGGTCGATAAAGTTGAGTAGCACTGAGAAAGGGTCTGTGCTATGTGTTGTGCTCTCGCCTACGTGACATCCCACATGTTTGCTAGTCAGACAGAGACGATTTGGCCGGGGTCAGAAATTCTTGGCTGGTCCTTGCTGTCCTTGCACAGGCTATAGATTACACCACTGTAAGACTGTGCTGTGCTTACATAAACTATGTCTTGAGTAGCCTTGAAGTCAGTACATCTGGCACTAGAGGGTCTGCTATTGGTGCTTGGGAAACAGATAATGGGAAAGCTTGAAGGATTTTCTGTGCATGTTGCAAACTCTTTAGTAATCAGCTAAAAATAAATACTTTCTTATGATTGTTTCTGTTAGCTATATAATGCCTTGCTGCCTTGAATAAAATTGGCACTATTGGACATCCTCCTTGGTGCTCCTCCTGCCCCCATCTCTTTGTCTCTTAATTTCTTTTCAGCATCCTCTTACCCTCACGTTCCTGGTCGATTTGTCGCGCTGGCTGTGACATCAGGGCCCAGGCTTCTGTCTTACATTTCCCCTGGATTCCAGATGTGTCCCCTCCTCTCTCCCCAGGCCTGCAGGACCCAGGCATCTGAACACCATGCCCAAGAAGGCCAAGAGGGGAAGCTCCTGTACAGGGTCAGACCCCACCTTTTGGAACCTGGTAGGTGGCCCCCTTCCCCTGCCTGGAGAGCCCAGGACCCTGGTGTGTGGCCTCTTCTACTCCTTGCTGCCCCTTTGGACACAGGGACCTACTGTCTGCCTCCCTCAGTCCTGGCTTCCTGCCCCTGCAAACTGGGAAATGACAACCTCTGCTCTTGTTGCTTCTGCAGATCCCCCATTCTCACTTCTGTACGTGGTCACTCAGGTGTAGAGAATTCTGACATCCTCGTGATCGCTTCTCTAAGCCCTGATGACACATACTTTTGAAGTGTGCAACGAATCTCCACATATTTAGGGATTTTCCGGAGATCTTCATGTTATGGATTTTTATTTACTCTCACAGAGCATTGTCTATAATTTTGTTGCCTTTCCATTTATAGAGAGTTATTTTATGGTCAGTCTGTGGTCTATTTTGGCTCATTGATGGTTTAATTCCTCTAATCCTTACCTGTTCCATTAGTGAGAGAGGAGCATGGGTCTCCAAATATGATAATTTGTCTATTATGTCACATGTGCTAGAAATTTGTAATTAGGTTCTAATCCATTAATTACCTTCATCTTGCTGTGATGCTGACCTGTTATCTTCACAGAAAGTCCTTCTGTGTCTCTAGTGATGCTCCTGGTGTGAAAGCCTATTTTGCTTCAGAATAATGCAACATTCTAGATTTCTTATGCTTTTTATTCCCATGGGATAGTCTTTAACCCTTTAACTTTTTACTTATTTTGGTTTCTCATTTCAAGTTTTTTATTTTGCATTGGGTTGGTCTACCTTCACCAACCTGATAATCCAAACTTTTTTCTTGGAATTTTTGCTGGTTTGTATTTAATATGATTTCCTGACATGGTTGGATTTGCATCTATCATTTTATTTTACTTTATTTTTTTATTTGACGGAGAGAGAGAGATCACAAGTAGGCAGAGAGGCAGGCAGAGAGGGGGAAGCAGGCTCCCCACTGAGCAGCCCTATGTGGGGCTCCATACCAGGACCCTGAGGTCATGACCTGAGCCTAAGGCAGAGGCTTAACCCACTGAGCCACTCAGGCACCCCTGCATCTATCATTTTATTTGTTTCTGAATTGTCGCTTCTATTTTCCATTCTCTTGACTCTTTTTGTACCCTTGTTGGTTTCAAGCAATTGTTTATTTGTTTATGGTCTGATTCTTCTAGTGGCTCTTTAGCTATATTTATTTCCATTAATATTTATTTAAGTTGTAGGAATTGAAATCTGAATCTTTGGGGTGCCTGGGTAGCTCAACTGATTAAGCAGATTCTTGATTTTGGCTCAGATGATCTCGGGGTCATGGGATTGAGTCCTGCTTTGGGTTCCACGCTGAGTAAGAAGCTTGCTTAGATTCTCTCTCTCCCTCTGCCCCTCCCTCCCACTGTGTGTGCTCTCTCTCAAAACAAAAAAAGAAAAGAAAAAAAGAAGAAAAGAAAGAAACCTGCATCTTTAACTTTTCACAGTCTACTTATGGAAACATTGAACTCCATCCAGTAAGAGAAGAAACATGCCGAAACAGAGTTCCATTTAGCCCCCTGTGCTGCTATGGGCATGCGTGTCACCAACACACAGTGTAAATCAGAGAATATCATGAACTACTTAAGTGTTTTGAGGTCATACATCTTTTAAAGAAATTAAGAAGAAAATGTACAAAAACAGCATGGTACCACTTCTGTTGTTCATTATTCTGTACATGAGACCATCCAGTGTCACTTCCCTTTGTCTGCAGGACTTCCCTTAAAATTAGTTCAGGAGAGCTCACAATGTATTATCCTAGTTTATATTTATCCATATTATATTTATCTAAAATTGATCTCATTTCTATTTACCTAGCTTGTATTTCTCTTTACATTGCATTTTCCTCCCTACTTCTGTCTTATTTCTATGGCTTTCATATGAGAGAAGTTTCCCAACCCTAGTTGTACAGTTAGATGAATGTCAACCATTGTTAAGACTCATGGAACTAGTCCGATGACGAGTATGCAGAACAGGTCCCTGGTCCTAGAGTTTTCTGCTGACCCTTTGTATTGGGTCCTCTCCCCCATCCCCAGCCTTGGGCCACCGCTGGTCTCCTTCCTGTCTGTACTTGTGACATTGCTCATTTTGTTAGATTGATCACGAAGGGGATCTTTTCATCTCCAACAATGTATCCTATTCTCAAATCTTTTACTCCTGGTGTTAATAGAGCCACTCAGCCTCATCACGTGACAGTTTGCCTGGCACCGCTGTTCCGTCAGGTCACGGTGCACCTGTGTCTCTGGTGTACAGAGCACCTGGTCCGGCGTATTTCTTAGCCTCTCTGTGCAGGCGCTGACGCATCTTTCCAGTACACGAAGATGTGTTTGCAGTTGTTGGGGTACGGAGTCGACCACCCCTCAATTAGACAGAGAACACTCTCGATAATGCAAGTCACACAGCGAGGTTTATCTCCAGCTAGCTGGGGTCCAAGTATCCGCCCGGTGCAGTGGGTTTCAACAAGGACCCCGAGCACTCAAAGCCAAGGGTCTATATGGCATTTTCAAGGCACTTTCCCATAGCTACATACATATCTTGTGCCCCACTTTGACAGTTTAACGTTGTTTAACCTTTTGCCACCCCGGCGTCACCCTGGCGCCATCCTGGTGGTTAAGTGAGATTTAGGTTTAGAAGAAATTTAACTTTATTTACATTTCCTTCTGCCTCAGCCTCCCACAGTTTTGTGGTGGGGAGGGCAACCTTAGGCCTTGAGGAACTGAGCCATTTGTCTCTGGAAATTGGGCCATTGAAGAGATAGCCTTTTTGTTTGTAAATCATCAGGACATTTGCAAACCAAGGGAGATTCCTGACTTGCAGGATTGTGATCTCTGCAAGTTAAACTATTTGTTTTTCTTTAACATTTGGTCCCTGTGGCCATTGCCTAACCGCCCTGGTGGTATATCATTAAGTTGTTTCTTAGGTTTTAGCTACTTTCTCTTATCTCAAGTTATGTGCGCCCTGTGGGCTGGTTAGGGACGCTCAGTACAATGGCTTCCCCGGCCTTCAGGATGGCCATTCTTACGCTAACCCACTCTTACAGTGCAGGGTGCCCGCTTTTGTTTTGCCAAGATGGCTGTACTTGTGTCAGGGTTAGACTCGAGGTGGGTGCAGCCTTGTTTTTCTTGGCCTCCACACCTGGAGCTGGTTTCCAGGACTTGTTTTTAATTCCCCTGGGGGAAGGGGAGCAGGGACTGTAAAATAGGTCCTTACACAGTGACTAAGTCTTCAGTTGCTTCTCCCCAGGAGAGCTGTAGGGCTCTCGAGGCCTCTTTTCCTTTCCTACTGTCTCTGCCCCTCTCCTGGAAAATGTGCAACAGTCCCGCTGATCTGTTTCTCCTAAACTGTGACCTCAAAGTCCTTCTGGCTGCATCCCTGCCCCCCCTCCAGAGCACCTGCCTCGTGCACAGTGCGTGCTGCCAGCACCCCATGTCCGGGCTCTGGCGTCTGTGAGAGTTTCTGTTGCAGAGTAAAGAAGTGTAACATGATTCAGCAGCTCCAAGTGACATCAATCAGGGCAACAAATTCCCGAGAGTCTGACTGTGAGGACAGGGGAGCTGGGCAGCTCCAGCCGAGGCTGCTCATTGGGTTGCAGTCAGGATGGGACTAGACTCCTGGTGATGTGGAGATGTGACACGGGCTGGAGGGTCTGTGCTCCCGCTCCCATGTGTGGCTGTGGCAGGAGCAAGAGTCCCTGGCTGGCTCTCAGGGGGTAAGCCTCAGCTCCTCACTGCGTGGGGCTGTCCACGGTGAGGGTCTTTCTTACATGGGCCCTGCCTTCTCCCAAACTGATGATCTGAGGGAGGGAGAGAGGAGGAGAGAGCGGAGCACCATCGTCCCTTTGCGACCTAATCTCTGATGTCACACAGCCTCACGTCCCCCTTACTCTGTCCCTGAGAAGGGAGTCACTGAGCCCAGTCCACACACAAAAGGAGGAGAATTTGTTTTCCCACTTCATGGGAGGATAGTCAGTGAATCTGCGAACATTTTCAAACCACTATGCCCTGTGCGGAAGGTGTCGTGAACTCTTGTTGAAGATTGTCTTCCTCTTGATTCTCCTCGCGGTGACACGGATGAGCCTTGCTGTGTGCGCTCTTGCTGCTCTTCTGGGGTGAGTGACTCGGATCTGTATGTTCAAGGGTTTTGCACCAAATTGGAGGAATTTTGACACAAGATTTCGTGATTTAGCTGCTCCTTTTTTCTCATTTTTGGACTCTATTTATAGTCTTTTTTTATTCTCCTGTGGATATCTGAGGTTTTCTTAGTTTCTCTTTAATCTTTCTTCCATGTTTTTTGGATTGGGTGGTTTTTTATTTTTATTTTTAAAAATTAATTTCTATTTATATTCAACCTCATTGATTCTTCTTTCTGCCTTCCCAAGCCTTCAATGCTGTTTACCTATTGAACTTCACTATATACAGATATATATATAAAGTAAGAATATAATATATATATTTCTTAATTCATTCTGCTTCTTTCTTCAGATTTCCTTTCTGTTTGCCATTTAATAACAAGATTTTCTCACATTCCTTCAACATGTATTTATTCAGTTCTTTGAACATAGATCCTGGAGCTGCCTGGGAGCCTGAGGTGCTGACCCCACATCTGGGTGCTCTGGGAATATGGTTCTGTTGAATTTATCATTAGAGTCACACATTGTTTCTTTGAATGCCTGCTAATGTGTCTTTTAAAAGTGGATTGTGCATTTTATGTTTTAGCGTCTGGAATCCATTTTATTTTATTTTTTTTGAAGATCGTTCTTTTCTAAGAAGTGTTTAATCCGCAGGGACCCCACTATGACCTGAGCCCTTGTAGGGCTTGCCAAGGGACCAGCCTTGACTGAATGGAGAAGCCTGAGTTGGAGGTGGGAATGAGAAAGAAAGACAGAAAGAATGGGATCCAAGGGTCATAGCCAATGCCGCTAAGAGGACCTTTGTTGGTTTATAGCAGTTTCATAAGATTCAAGCACAATACAGCCAAGTGGGAGGCACTTTGATCATCGCATTTACAATTCAATAGAACAACCAGCATAAGGGTCAGTAAGTTTCATTCAGCGCTGTTACACTACATTGTATCAGACCAATTAGCTTAAGGGCAAATAAACTGTTTTTCTGGGCCTGCTCCCAGCTGAGTGGCTTCCCTGCTTCTGCAAGCTGCTGTTCTGACAGCTCTTCAGGGCTGAACTCTGTGGGGTGGAGCTGGTCTCTGACCTGACCCTAGGTCCCCAAGGACCCTGTCAGCTTGCTGTCTGGTCACCACAGTTTCCCCCCTCCCCCGCTTTTTTTTTTTTTTTAAATAAAGCTCATGGAGGCTGGACTGGAGCTGCGGGAGAGATAGGGATCCCGCTCGGGTGCAGACTGGCGACAGACACGCAAACAAAAGTCAGGGTGGCAGCAATGGAATAAAGCAAGGAAGTAAGACCATTTGAGTTCAATGAATTTTGTGATCAAACACTTGTTTGGCAAGTTCGCAGGGCTTGAGTAAGGGCCAGGTAAGTCTATCCGCATATGCAGTGGACCCCTGGCAGGCAACAAGCGCTATCATGGCTAGAAAAAGCATTTTGGGTTCATTCTTAACTTTCTGTCCCTCCAACATTTCCTGTGCCTGCATTGTGAGGGTCTTCAGTTGCCTGCAAGTTGGGATCATTGTTTGGCGGGTTGTTTTCCCACAAGGTGGTCGTCATGGAGGGGCAGGCATCAGGAATGTAATCCTCAGCCTCTGAAGCAGTGAGTTGAGGCATTGGGACGGATTCAGAAATTCCTCTGGAGTGTGATGCACTGCAGGTACGTGGGATGCACTTGGGAAGCCAGATGGGCCCATCAGCGTTCCTAGGAAAAAATACACACATGCCCTTGCCCCCAAATTAAAACAGGATCAGGACCAGACCACTGAATTGTTAAAGGGTCTGATGAAGTTCTAGAACCTAGGTGAGGTTCGGTGGGGTGAGGTCCGGAGCCGATGACCAAGAAAGAATTCTTGAGACGTCTTTGGTGCAAAATGGTGGTTTATTAAAGCACGGGGACAGGACCCCATGGGCAGGAAGGGCTGCCGCCCCAGGTTGGGAGGGATGGCAGGTTCTGTACCCTGCGGTTGGGGGAAGGTGAGGGAAAGGAGGATTTCAACGGAGCTTTCATATGCTAAAGAGGGCCTACGAGGTGCCGGGAAAGCAGAGGTCTTAAGGCTTGATCAATGTTGTCTTTTGGCAAGCCATTAAGATCACGATAGTTGGGAGATTCCTGGTGCGATGTCACATTTCTGCTATCAAGCGTCTTTGTTAGTGAGATTTAGGTTCAGAAGAGATTTAACTTTGCATTTCTTTCTACCTCAGCCTCCTTCAGTTTTGTTTATGGAGGGGAGGGTGATATTAGGGCTTGAGGAACTGAGTTATTTGCCTCTGGAAATTGGGCTACTGATAAGGTAACTGCTTTGTTTGTAGATCTCTAGGACATTTGTAAACCAAGGGAGACTCCTGTCTTGCAGGATTGTGATCTCTGCAAGTTAATTATTTGTTTCTTCTTTATGGCAGTCAGGGATGCCTGAGGAATGTCACACATATTACCGAGGGGAGCTGGTGGAGAGGGGGTGCAAGGTGCCAGCTTTTGTTTTGTCCTCAGCCAGCCTCCTGCTCCCTCATCAGGTCCTTCAGTCGCACTGCAGCATAATGCTTTCCTGGGTGAAGACCACAGATGGTCAGCTGCGGAGGCACCATCGGCAGAAAGATGTAAAAAATTTTAAAGTATGTAAAGCTTGATTAAGGCAAGAATGTGGGGAGGTTAGGAATTCCCTTTTGTTTTCTGTAGTTGAGTTTTTAAAGTCTGATGTGTGCGTTTCACGATGCCTTGGCCCTGCGGATTACACGGAATACCTGCGCTGTGAGAAATACCGTAGCCAACACAAAAGTGAGGAAAGGCCTTACCAGTATGTGCAGGTCCTTTTTCAGCTTTCAGCAAACGTGGAATGCCTGAGACCCGGAAATGAGAGACAATGCGCTGTAACAGGTTTTCTTATTTCACCAGTACGAGCAGTAGCTACAGGGAAACCAGAGTAAGAGTCAATAGTAATGATGAAGTTCTAGAACATAGGTGAGGTTCGGTGGGGTGAGTTCTGGAGCCGATGACCAAGAAAGAATTCTCGAGACGTCTTTGGTGCAAAATGGTGGTTTATTAAAGCACGGGGACAGGACCCGTGGGCAGGAAGGGCTGCTGCCCTGGGGATGTGAGGAGTGGCTGGTTATATACTTGTAAGCTGGGGAGGGGATTAGGGATGGCGTAAGTCTCTTAAGGAATTTTGGAAGCAAGGTTTCTAGTGTAAGGACCTATTTTAGCCAGAACACTCCCATCCAGGTTAAACAATAACCTTGTTATTTAACCCTTAAACTGTCCCTGCTCCCCTTCCCCCAAGGGACTTACTTAAAAACAAGTCCTGGAAACCAGCCCCAGGTAACAAAGCCCAAATACAAGGGTGGGTCAGGCCAGGTGGAGACATCTGATCAGTGGGGGGGGCGCATACTGTCTCCCTAGTTACCAAGGAGTATGGGCCCTGCCCTTTGGGAGCCTTTTGGGCACCAATTCTGACCAAGGTGATAGGCTAATTCAAATATCTACTAGGGTAAATTGTAATTCATTTGGTCACTGTGCGTGCGGCTTTTTCTGTATGTTACAATTTCATTGGCCACCTGTGCATGGCCAGGCCCAACCCCATGGTCTTTGCCCTTAAAAGTTAGTCTGTGAAACAGAGAGAGGTCACCCTCTCTGTTAGAGGCGTGTCCCTGAACATTCAGTTTGATTCTTGATGCTTGGCGTGAAATAAAGCTTTGCTTGACCTTCGCTTTGTATCAGTCTCGCTCCTTTAATCATGGACCCGTTATTGGGGGACCTAACACTAGGACCTTGAGGGGCTAGCTATTGTCTGGGGAAAAGGTTATTCGTTACCAGTAATAAAACTTTCTCTGAGTCCCTTTAGATGTATATCAGTGGGCCATATGCTTGGGAATGATTCTTGACACTATCTTGGAGGTTTAGAGATAAAGTTTCCTAAAGGAATTGTTAAAATAGACTTACAGGATCCTGGTTGGACCTTTCGGGGTAGGGGGTCAGTCAGGCTACGATTGTCCTTAGCAAAACCTCGAGGTGAGGGCAGTTGAGTCCCCAGGGGAAAGCCACTCGGCCTGTTTCAAGGGCTTGTCAGTAGGTAAGGAATTTTAATAATTATTCTTCGGTCTCTGTGTCCCACATCAGAAACATGTACATAAGCCAACATTCTGAACTCAGGAGCAAGGTATTAATATAAGATGGGTGATTCCTGCAAAAATGTCTCCCATGTCCCACCCAGGAGTAGGGGGTGGGGGAAGGCTGCGGGTGTCAGCTACTGCTTTGTCCTTAGCTTGCCTCTGTTCCTGATAGGGAAAAACTGTACTCCTAGATGGCTGACCAAACCAGCAAGGGAATTCCAGTCCCTGTCTCAAAGCCCTTCCAGGTTCTTCTTTCCTACCCCGTTTCCCGTGAGTGACAAAATTACAAAGTATGTGAAGTAGAAGGGTATAAATCCCCCTCCCTGCTTGTGCTCAGCGCTCAGACCTTTGGAGAACAACCTTGTCTGAGTCCAGGTGTTAAATAAACCTCCGATTCTCCAAAGTCTCCGAGTGCCGCTTGGTTCTTCCCCCAGGATCCAGTCCAGGTTCTGCAACATTCCCTCATCATTCCCCGATGAACAATTTTTGACCCTTAATTCTTTAATGTTGTTGAAGGTGGAAGGTCTCATTTTCTGTAACTTCTTCCAGCTGAATAGTGGTGTAGAGTTGTCCCTACCTACTTGGGTCAACATTGGGCAGTTGGGGAATGTGTAGGGGAGTTTAGAGGAGTTACGAGAGACAGAGCAGTGGAATCCAATGCTGTCAGCATGTGAACCTCGCTGAGGAGAAAGGATCATCTGTTCACTGGAAGTCATGGCAGTGAAGGAGTCTTGGCACCAGGCACGGAGACACCGGAAATGACAAAAAAAGGCTAATACTGCAACAAGAAAGAGAAGTTTAAGTAAAAGAGAAGTTTAAGTAAAAAGTAAAAGAAAAAAAAGTAAAAGTAAAAAAGACAAAAGATTGTCAACCTTTGATAATTTTTCTCCAACCCAGGAGTTTAAAGTGAGCACTAAAGGAAAGAAATCATTTAAAGCACCATTTTGAGTATTCGTTTCAGTTAGAAACCCAGACATTTTGTGATAATTTGGAACACATGCATACTGTTTTGTTTTTGTGATAGCGCAACTTCCAGCTTGTGTAGCAGTGAAAACATCTACATCTTCGATTTTGTAAAGCTGCTTTACACGTCTGTATTACCATAGCATTGAGTAGAGAAATGCCACTTCAAGGGTCCTTTAGGGCTGACCATGTACTTAGTAAGAGCGTCTATGTACCAAACAACATTTTCTAGTCCTAAAGAGGGAACAAAGGTGGAAGCTAGGTGATTATAACAACGTAGCACAAAATGTGTCCACCATTCTTTTAATTAAATTTGGAAGACAGCTGGGTTGGTATAATGGCTTTAATAATGCTTCCGTGCATTTGGCAAATCGTAAGGTGCAGCGACCTATCCACCCCAAAGGAAGCCAGGGCCACAGGTCAGTTTCACATATCCAGTGGGTTCCATTTGGATCTGGCTATCTGATGCAAGGTCACCTTACCCAGTCAGTAGCAAACCAGTCAGTAGCCCAGGGCACTATTATTTGGGAACATGTTTAAACTGTCATTTGTATTTTTAATGGGGGCATCTTACATCTGGTTGACTAGAGTAAGCAAGATCAATAACCTCTGAACAGTTGTGCTCTATAGAGAAGTACAAAGGTCAGGTTCAGGCATTAAGGGGAGATGGGTTTAAAGTCTGACAGGTTTCGAGTATTATTTTAGGCACATCTATAAGCATAGCCTGATATTTAATAAGTCAGCCTCCTATGATCTATTCATGGCCTATGGTCTCTAATTTTGGACATTTTGGACCTGATGTGAAGTTATTACCATCAGGGACTGTCCCATTGTGAGCTCTGAGGCTCCTTTTACCAGGAGGGCTCTTTTATGCTTTGCTAAAGCCTTTACTTGTAATTGTATCTCAATATAGGTGACTTCTAGGATAAATATGGCTAAGGGGTGAAACCATTAAGAAGCCATTTGAGCGGTCTGGCCTTAACAATATCCTAACTACAAAGGATCACTGGCAAGTGGGAGAAAACTTGTCTCAGGAGATAAGGGCATCTGGACATCCCCAAGTGCATCATCCAATCTAATCATTAAGGAAGTGGGGCCATCCATCATGTCCACAAGTCTGTATTTAACCCTATGAAGTGGGGTACAAGGTGCTCGTTCAGTTATATAATGCTGGGGGAATTAATCCCATTTTCCAGTTGTTTAATCCTGCACCCATAGGGTTTTGTTATTACCCCCCACAGAATAAGGGGGAAAAATTGTCCAAATGAGCTATGGTGTACCTTCTCTGAGGTTTTATCTCAAGTTGTCTAGCTTAGGTAAACAATAAACATTTAAAGATAATCAAATCTAGAGTTGAACATCCACAAAGGCAGGTTATTTAAACAATTTTTCTCTCTAAAATAGCCCTCACTTCCAACGAGACAAATCAGGATTCATTTATTTGAAAAATAAGTCCAGTTTTAAGAAACTTGGCCTAATCATTTAGTTAAGCTCAGCAAGAATAGTGAGTGATCATACAGATGTTTTAGAATCTGCTCTGCTAGAACTTTACAAAGCCTTGGTAAAATAACCCATGTTTCCAATGGTGTTCTGTTAGAAGGAGAAGAAATTCTTATTGAACTTACAGAAATGACTAGAATTGGCATGGAAGGAGGAATAGTTAATGAGACCTTTTGAGTTTCAGAGGGTTCAGATAAAGAGAAAAGTTGAATGCTTTGATTTGTTTACAAATGAGTATTTTTACATTTCTGTAAGTCACAGGTGTCTTAAGAAAAAGTTTCCTTAGTCTGCAAGGGCAAGCATTAGAGAACCAGTAATGTTTCAAACAAGAGTCACAACTACTTAATTTCTTAGTTTATTTAGTCCCATGTTACTAATTCTGGTTTAGTTGGATACAACTTTTAGTTAGTTCTGGAAGTTCTTACTCATTTCAGTTCTGATCTTAAATATTGAATACCTGTGTTTGTCCTGAAAGTCCTTTATATGAATCTCCCTGAAGATGAAACTCATCTTACAAGACAATTAGAACAATTATAAATGACAAAAACCCAGAAATGGACATTGTTAATGATCTGATAGGAGACTTCACTATGATACAATTAGACAAGAAAACTGTTACTCTGTGAAACATAACACTTCAATAGCCAGAACCAGAAGGTAACATACCAAGTAAGCACGCCTAATTAGCCAACTAGATTTTGTTTATGATTTAAATCTTGGGGAAGTTTGTTAAAACCTTAGGAAGTTTTTTTTTTTTTTAAAGACTTTATTTATTTATCTGACACAGAAAGAGAGATCACAAATCAGCAGAGGGGCAGGCAGAGAGAGAGGGGGAAGCAGGCTCTCCACTGAGCAGAGAGCCCAATGCAAGTTTCCATCCCAGGACCCTAAGACCATGACCTGAACTGAAGGAAGAGGCTTAACCCCATCAAGCCACCCAGGTGCCCCAACCTTAGGAAGTTTTAAACCACAGGCCTAAATAGGATTAGGGACATTAACGACCTGGTAAAGGCAAGATACAGAAACTGGTTTTTCTAAGCAGGTGGAGAGAAAACAACTATTTGCATTTTCTTATCAAGAGCAGACCAACAAAAAGATTTTATTTATTTACTTGAGAGTGAGAGAGAGAGCGTGAGAGGGGACAGGGTCCGAGGAGAAGCAGACTCCCCACTGAGCAGGGAGCCCAACAAGGGACTCAATCCGGGGGACTCCAGGATCATGACCTGAGCCATGTTGCTTAACCAACTGAGCCACCCAGGCCCCTGAAATCTTTGTCCTTTTAACAGAAAGCAGACTTTAACTCTTATACCAATGCACTTTTAAAATCCATTCATTTCAATCTACGTCCATCTTGCCCACCCCTAAAATTCTTTCCAAAGATTTCCCATCACAAACCTTTTACAACTTTTCTTTGCTTTCTGATTGTCCCAAGCCATTTTTTTTTATTTTTTTTTATTTTTTTTTTTTAAAGATTTTATTTATTTATTTGACAGAGAGAAATCACAAGTAAGCAGAGAGGCAGGCAGAGAGAGAGGAGGAAGCAGGCTCCCTGCTGAGCAGAAAGCCCGATGTGGGGCTCGAACCCAGGACCTGGGATCATGACCTGAGCCGAAGGCAGCGGCTTAACCCACTGAGCCACCCAGGCGCCCCCCAAGCCATTTTTTAACCAACAACACTCTCATTTAAGACAAAATTACCTTCTTATAATTTCAACAAAAATGTCTTCCCATTTCTTATATCTTTCTTACATATCTCCTACTTTTCCACATACAGAGTTGTTTACCTTGTCCATGTTAGTTACACTGAGCAGAATTTTACACTCTTAGAAACCTTAATTTCCAGTGAAGACTAAGGAGTAACCAGTTGTGAACTGTTGCACCACAATTCTTTAGATGGCATATTTATGAATCAGTTAAGCACAAAATATATTTACAAACAGATTTAAATATCCTTAGTTCTTTGCAATAAATCAAAAGCACAAACCTATTCCAGTAGTCAATGCTTTAGCACTTTATCCTATTTGGAAAAGACCTAGATGTCCAACTTACTTCATTTATTATCCAAGGAAAGCTTCAAAGTTTTAGGTTACCAAGGACTTTAAAAGCTATCTTAACAATTACCCATGAAAACTTTGAGACAACTAGCTATCAGTTTAGTCATCTTTTTTTTATTAAAGATTTTATTTATTTATTTGACAGAGACAGAGGGAGAGCACAAGCAGTGAGAAGCAGCAGAGGGAGAGGGAGAAGCAGGCTTCCTGAGGATCAGGGAGCCTCATGCAGGTCCCAGGATTCCGGGACCATGACCTAAGCTGAAGGCAGAGGCTTAACCAACTGAGCCACCTAGGTGCCCCAGTCATCTTTTTGCTAACAAATTCTAACAGAGATAATATGAGCTTGTTTGACCTTCAGCAAACCTCAATAGAAAAAGTTTTACATTTAGTGTTGATAACTTTAAAGACTTGTCTATCTTAGTTAAACCAACAAACGTAACTTAGTTTAAATACTGACTTATGTTCCACCTGGGCCCACCCCCATTTTCAGTGTTTACTTCAGACACGGGTGGGAAATGTGGAGTGGGGGGTGTTAGGTCCAGGGGGGCTCTTCTTGCTCCCTGACAGTGAAGAGAGGAGGAGCCTTGGTGCAGGGGGCATCAGGGATGGTGTAGAGGCCAGTCACACAGGCGGCACCCAAGCTGGTGCAGGAACAGGGAAGGGAGAGACACAGGAGACAAAGTGCTGCCAGAAGGCGGAGACAGGGTTCCTGTTCTAGAGCTCATCAGCTCCAACGGAGGAGCAGATGCCTTGTTTCCTGCCAACAAGGGGCAAGGGATTAGGCAGTCCTCATCAGGCCAGAAGACAGGGAATTTCCCTGAAACAAAGGGAGTTTCAGCAGTTCCTTGGGAATATTCCTTAAAGTCTCTGACCCAAGGGAGGCTGACCACAGCTGGCTCCAGTTATAGCCATTAACGCGGGAAATGAGGGAGGGAGAAGTCCCCACATCTATTAGGGAGATTAACTGTGCCCTCCTCAGGAAACCAGGGGTGAACTTCCTGGACAAATTTAAGAAAGTTCTCTGAGCATCACTAACTTCTGTTCCACGAGACTTTAACATAGATTTAAGCACTTGTACAAAAAGTATCCAATTTTTGGCCCATAATTTTTTACTCCCAACGCATGATTTCTGCTCCACTTAACAAATCCAAATGCTGAGACATCTCTACTCTGGAGCAGTTCCGCACCTGCTGTGGTATATGCCCATCCCAGTACTCAGGTCCCTGCAGGGGTGCCACTTGCCAGGGAACCAGCCTTGACTGAAAGGAGGGAATTAGAAAAAGACAGAAAGAATGGATCAGGAGGGTCACAGTCAATGCTGCTAAGAGGACCTTTGTTTATAGCAGTTTCATAGGACTCAAGCACAATGTAGTCACGTGGGAGGCACCTTGATCATTGCATTCACAATTCAATGGAACAACTAACATAACAGACTACCAATGAGTAAGTTTTCATTCAGCAATGTCACACTACCATCGCATCAGACCAACCAGCTTACTGGCAAATCTGCTTTTCCGGGCCTGCTCCCTGCTGAGTAACTTCTGTGCTTCTGCAAGCTGCTGTTATGGCATGGATTCAGGGCTGAACCGTGGGAGGTGGAGCTGGTCTCTGACCTGGCCCTAGGACCACAAGGAGACCCTCTCAGCTTGCTGTCTGGTCACCACAGTGCTGACAGCTGTTGTCTGTGCCCTGTTTGTCTACATCCAGTGGCTGCATTTTCAGCCTTGGTCCTGAGTGAGCTGTCCTCTGTCTGTGTGATTAGTGGCCAATTAAGGATGTGCAGTTTCTACTCCAATTTTGACACTCACCTTCTCAGGTTACTTTGTTCCTGAGATTTTCCTGAAACTTCTAAGTGCCCTGCCAACCTTGAAGTCTGACATTTGATGCATTCATCAGGTATTGAGGAAGGAAAGGGTTAAGGTGTAGGCAGGGAGAGGCAGGGGGCCCCTGGCTGGGACACTATTCCTGGCAGGCAGAAGCTCTAAGCCAGAGTCAACAAGAGATAAGGAAACAGACTCCTGGCCTCTGAAGGGGTTGAATGTTTGGCAGTAGTTTTCTTTGGCAGCTACAGTGTATCACAGAAAATGACCAAACCCCAAAGAAGTCAGTCATTAACGGTTTCTCAATGGTCTTTGCTCAAGCCAAGACGGCACAAGAATGTCAAGGCCACGAGCTTCTCAGTCAGTTCTCAAGAAGAGACTGCCATTGAAAGCCCCCAGTGGCAGCCCATTCAGGATCCCGTCACTCTAGAGAACTTTCCTTTCTGTTCTCACCTTCACTAATAAACTTTCACTTCACTTTTTGTGTCTGCGAGATTCATTCTTTGATTCCCTGAGACAAGAACCTTTTAATCCTGTAACATATATGGTACATTGGCCAGGAAAATTATTCGACTTCATCCATTAGAAGGTGAGTAATGCGGACTGTCTTTATATTCTGGGAGACTTATCTCCCCACTTAGCCCTCTTCTCTAATAAAACACAGGGTACCTGTTGGCCAGCGACTAGCACAGCCTCAAGTCTTAAGACTCAGGTGACAGGCTTCTGGGAAGGACTCAGTCAATCCCCCTTCTTGTTGGAAGGGAATGTTGGCCCCATCTTAACCAGCTCACTGATCCTCTATTTCATACCTTTTCCCCAAATGGCTTCTCCTTTTCTCTGGGAGCTCTATGTTTAAACCAGGGCCTCGTCTACTGATGGGTCACCATGATGAAGTTCTAGAACATAGGTGAGGTTCAGTGGTGTGAGGTCTGGAGCCGATGACCAAGGAAGAATTCTTGAGACATCTTTGGTGCAAAATGGCGGTTTATTAAAGCATGGGGACAGGACCCATGGACAGAAGGAGCTGCTGCCCTGGGTTGTGAGGGGTGGCAGGTTATGTACCATGGGCGTGGGAGAAGGAAGGAAAAGGGAGGTTTCAATAGAACTTTCATATGCTAAAGAGGACCTCCAAGATACCTGATACCAGAGGCCTTGCCTTAGCCAAGGTCGTTTTGCCCTCTAGCAATGTATTAACATTAAGATGGGTGGGAGATTTCTAAAGAATGTCACCTATGTCCCACCCAGGAGTGTGTGTTGGGGGCGAGGTTGCAGGGTGTCAGCTTTTGCTTTGTCCTCAGCCAGGCTTCTGTTCCCTCATCATTCTCCCCTGAACAATTTGACCCTTAAATCTTTAAGGTCATTGAAGGTGGAAGGTCTCAGTTTCTGTAACATCTTCCTGCTTAACAGGGGCGTAGCGTTGTCCCTACCTACTCGGGTCAACACTGGTCAGCTGGGGAATGTGTAGGGGAGTTACAGAGGTAGCTGAATACAGGGAAGACTGCTCAGGTGATCTTCCTAAGTGGAAAGGATCATCTGTGGGAGTTATGGCAGAGAAGGAGGGGACGCCAGGTGAGAGGACATGGGAGAAAACAGCAAAACATGGTTAGTGTAACAAAAAGAAAATGAAGCTCAAATTAAATTTTTTGCTAGTTCACAAAAAACCCTTTTCTAGTCCAGGAGTTTAATCAATCATTAAAGGAAAGAGGGACTGTTTAAAGTGCCAACTTGAGTATCTTAGAACTCAAGAAATGTTTTGTGATAATCTGGAACATAAACATAGTTATTTTGCCATTCTATTTTGTAAAGCTGCTTTACACATTTGTATGACCATAGCATTTTAATAGAGAAATGTTACTTCAAGGGTCATTTAGGACCGACCATGTGCTTTGTAAGAACTTCCATGTGCCAAACATCCTCCAGTTCCAAAGGGGGAACAAAAGTGGATGTTATTTGGTCATACCAAGGAGACAGAATGAGTTCACCACTGTTTTAAGTTATGGAAGGTTGGCCAAGTTGGTAATGGTTTTAATAATGCATTCATGATTCCAGGCAAAACCCAGAGTACAGTGGCCTATCCATCCTGGGGGAAACTATGAGCACAAATTAGAGTCATAGAACCACTGGGTTCTGTTAGGAGACAGTCCTCCAATTCTGGGCTTCTATAACTGCAGTCAGGATATCAAGGGCTAGTCAGTTTTGGAGGGCCATCTTTTAATGTGTAATAAAAGTCCATTGTTACTTTGTAGGGACCAAGGGAGTCGAAACCCAGGGACAATTTTCTTTCACGATGTTTGTCACCTCCATGCCCTTTTTGCCAAGATCAGTGGCATGGTATAAACTCTGTATTACTTTCAATGGTTCCTAAGGTCATATCCTTTGACGTCCTTTGAAGTGAATTACAACTATCTCCTTAGGTAGGTGTACAGCCTTAAGATGAGTAATAAATTTAGGCTTGTATTTGATTGCGGAGTTATGGCTTGATAATAATCCCCCTTTTTCCAAATTGGTCCATGGACATGTAGGACTAGGAAAGCATATTTGCAGTCAGTATTAATATTAATTTTTAAAGCTTTGGCAATTGCAAAGTGCTAGTGAGCACTACGGCATACCCAGCTTTCCTTATTCTTTTTATGAAAACTATTGTCATCAGTAAACCAACTGTCACTTGTATTTTTAATAGGAGCATCATAAATCTGGCCAACTAGAGTAAGCAAGTTCAATAACCTCTGAAGAGTTTTGCCCTATAGAGAAAGAAGTACAATGGTCAAGTTCAGGCATATGGGTAACTAGGTTTAAAGTCTGACAAGTTTTAAGTATTATTTCTGACATACCTGTAAGTGTAGCCCAGTATTTACTAAGTTGGCCTCCATCATCCGTTGGTGGCCTTTGGCTTCTAAGACATTTTGGACATGATGTGAAGTCATTACAGTCAGGGATTGTCCCATAGTGAGATTTGGGGCTCCTTTTAGAGGGAGGGCTGTTCTCTGCTTAGCCAAAGCCTCTGTTTGCAATTGTACCTCAACAGAGGTATCTTCTAGAATAAATAGGACTAAGGGATGAAACCATTAAGAAGCTTTTTGAGTGGGCCAGCCTTAACGATATCCTGATTACAAAGGATCACTGGCAAGTGGGAGAAAACTTGTCAAGAGATAAGGGGAGTCCCACAAGCATCATCCAATCCAATCATAAAGGAAGTGCGGTCATCCATTATCTCCACAAGTCCATAGTTAATCCTATGGAGTGGGGTATCCTGGTTTTTAGGCAATTATCCTAGCCCTACAGAATTGGTCAAGGTGATAGTTGAGTTATACAATTGTTGTGGAATTAATCCCATTTTTCAGCTGTTCAAATTGTTATATGCCCATGGGTTTCTGTTATTATCCCTACAGAATAATCCGTAGAAGATTGTCTATATATGAGTTACTGTGGTAATTTCTCTTAACTTTACCTCTAGTTGTCTAGCTTAGGTAAACAACAAATATTTAAAGACAATCAAACCTAGAACTTAACATCCACAAAGGTGTGTTATTGAGACACAATTTTTCTATCTAAAATAACCCTCATTTCCAGAAATGGTCAAATCAGGACTAATTATTTGAAAAACAAATCCAGTTTTAACAGATTTGGCCTAATTATTTACATAAGCTCAGCAAGAACAGTGAGTGATCATACAGATCTTTTATAATCTGCTTTGCTGGAACTTCTTATAAGGAATCTCGAGGTTGCACTTTTAAGTAGTCTCTCCAGGTCAGAAGCCAAGCCATGTAGTTGCCATCAGACATGCCTGCAATACCTGTCGATTTGGGCAAATTCCTCTTCATGAGGACCCCAAAGTATCCTGAGGTTCCTGCACCTGCCAGGAAGTGACATTATTTACTCACTGGTGAGGCTCTGGGAACTCTATAAGCAAGGGATCAGGCCAACAGTCCCAAGGGGCTTTATGCCTCCAGGTTTCATAAAGTCAACCTTAGTTCCTTAAAGCTGTGTGGTCATATCTGAGTCTATGCATGTCTTTCTCAAATAGGACATTCCAGTCAAAGCCTTGGTAAATAACCCATGTTTCCAATGGTGTCCTGTTATAAGGAGAACAGATTCTTATTGAACTTATGCAAATGACTGCTTGCTATGAAAGAATACTTACTGCGACCATTTGAGTTTCAGAGAGTTCTGATAGAGAGAAAAGTTGAATTCTTTTATTTGTTTATTTGTTTATTTGTTTATGAATGACTATTTTCACATTTCTGTAAGTCACAGATAACTTAAGTAAAAATTTCCTTAGGGTGGAAGAGCAAACATTAGAGAACCAGCAATGTTTAAAATGAGACACACATTAAGAGACACAACACTATAATCTTATAGTTCATTTAGTCCCAGGTTACTAGTTCTGGTTTAGTTTGAATGCAGCTTCATTTAGTTCTGAAAGTTCTTACTCATTCCAATTCTGATCTTAAAGATATTGAATACGGGTGTTGTCCTGAAAGTCCTTTTGATGAATCTCATTTAAGATAAAACTCATTTTACAAGAGACTTAGAACAATTATAAATGACAAAAAACTCAGAAACGGACATTATTAATGATCTGACTCAAGAGTTCACTATGATACTGCAGACAAGGAAACTCAAGTTATTCTGCGACCCATTGACACATAACGCTTCAATAATTACAATATCAAGTGATGATCTATCAAAACATTGAAACTTTAGGAAATCCATAGAATCTCTAGAATAGTTACAGCATTTACCCAAATGTAACCCAAGGTTTATCATTTATTTAGCCGTACTTCCTGAGTAACTTAGCATACCAAGGAGAAGCATAATGAGTTAGAGATTTCATTTACAATTTAAATCTTGTCAACATTTGCTAAAATCTTATAAAATTTTAAAGCACATGCCTAAATATAATTAGGGATGTTAAAGGCCTGATACAGGCAAAATGTGGGAAATGGTTTTTCTGGACAGGCAAAGAGTAAACAACTGTTTACATTTTCTTAACAGCAGATCAATTCATTTAAGATAACTTTGTCTTTTTGAACAGAGAGAATTTCAGTTTTAAACCAATGTACCTTTAAAACCCATTCATTTCAATCTTAAAAACCATACCTAACTCTTTTTCTGAAGATTTCCCTTCACAAACCTACTTTCTTTTACATTTAGATTTTGTCCCAAGCCATTTCTTTCCAAACAACCATCTCATTTAAAACTAAATTACCTTTTATCTTTAACAAAATGCATTCCCATTCCTTATCTTTTTACATATCTCCTACTTTTCCACAAACAGACCTGTCTCCCTTATTTCCACCAGTCTTGTTACCCTTAGCAGAATTTTGTATTCTTACAAACACCTTAATCTCTAGTCAGTTAAGTATTAACCAATTATGAACTGTTACAACAGAATTCTTTAGATGGCAAATTTATGAATCAGTTAAGCACAAAACATGTTTACCAACAGATTTAAATATTCTTATTTTCTTTGCTGTAAGAAGTCAAAAGCACAAACCTACATCCAGTAATTAATGACTTAGCCTTTTATCCTATTTGAAAAGACCTAGATGTCCAACAAATTTAATTCCATTTATCATCCAAGCAAAACTTTATAAACTTTCAGGTTGCCAAAGAGTTTGAAAGCTGTATTAACAATTACCCATGAAAACTTTGAGACAATTAACCATCAGTTTAGTCATCTTTTTGCTAAGAAATTGCAACAGAGGTAACAAAAGGTTATTTGATCTTCAGTAAACCTTGATAGAATAAAAGCTTCACATTTACTGCTGTACTTTCAAAGACATGTCTATCTTAATTAAACCAACAAACTTAATTTAAATGCTGATTTATGTTCCACCTGGGGCCACCCCATTTTCAGTGATTACCTGAGACACAGGTGGGGAAATCTGGAGTGGGGGGTGTTAGGTCCAGGGGGTACTCTTCTTGCTCCTTGAAAATGAAGAAGAGAAGGAGCCTTGGTGCATGGTCCAGAGGCCAGTCATGCAGGCCACACCCTCGTTGGTGCAGAAACACGAGAAGGGGAAACAGAAGAACAAAGTGCTGCCAGAAGGCAGAGAAAGGATTCCCGGTTTTAGAGCTCACCAGCTCCAGCAGAGGAGCAGACGCCATGCTTTCCCGCCAACAAGGGGGAGGGGTCAGGCAGTCCAGGTCTAGCCAGAGAAAACAGGGAATTTCCCCAAGAGAGTCTTGGCAGCTGCTTGGGAATATTCCTTACAGTCTCTGTCTCGAGTTAGACTCACCCCAGCTGGCTGCAGTTATAGCCTTTAACATGGGAAATGAGGGAGGGAGAAGCCCCCACATCTATTATAAGGAACAGAGAGAGATAAAGTTAGAGTCCCCTTCACTAGGGATGGCCTGTGTAACCTCCAGCAACCTGGGTTTACTAGGAGAAGGCTTTGTAAGGGCCTATTCAGCCGAGCGGCCCCATCCAGGTTGAACAGCCATTTTGTTGTTTATGCAGTAAAACTTAAACTGACCCTGCCCCCCTGCCCCCCAGGGGAACTTACTTAAAAACAAGTCCGGGAAACCAGTCCAAGGTAACAAAGCCCAAATACAAGGGTCAGGTCAGGTGGAGACATCCAATCAGTAAAGCGTACATACTGTCTCCCTAGCTACCAAGGAGTGTGGGCCCTGCCTTTTGGGCGCCAGTTCTGACTAAGGTGATAGGCTAGTTCAAGTAGCTACTATGGGGTGAATTGTAATTCAATTGGTCACTTATGTGTGACCTAGCAGGACTGTGCAGCTTTCTCTGTGTGTTGCAATCTCATTGGCCACCTGTGTGTGGCCAGGCCCAACCACATGGCCTTTGCTCTATAAAAGTTAGTCTGTGAGGCAGGGTGGGGTCTCTCTCTCTTATAAGAGACAGCCCGGACCGGTTGGTTTGATTCTCGATGCTTGGCATGAAATACAGCTTTGCTTGACCTTCGATTTGTATCAGTCTCGCTCCTTTGACCATGGACCCAACAGCTTATTTACATAATTATCATCCAGTATGTCAGGAGGGAATTTGCTGGCTGACTCATTCAGGCAAACACATTCTGCAAAAGGCCGTTAGGTCGGGGTCCTGTTGTAGAGCAATGAAGGCCTAGGTATGAGCAATGAATGTATCCTAGGTCCATTTGCCCTGTTTCCTACAAAGGAGATCTAGCTGATAGATCCCACTGAGGCCATGCAGTTAAAGGAGCTCAGTCCTTTCCTAAGTTTTGTAATCCAAATTATTTCCAGTGGGTTAAAAGGCACCCCAAGGTAGAGTCCTTGAGAACTGAAGAAGCCTACTGAGGCCATGCTCCCAGAAACGTAAAGAAGGTCCATTACCAAATCCCCCTGATGCCTGGGTGGCGTCCCACGCAGGGTATGTCAGAGGTTCCCTTGTGTCAAATGCGACCGGAGGTGTCCCTCAACAAGACATTGCTATTGATCATGATCCTGCCTTCCCCAGGAAGTCATTCCTTCTGTAAAAGGTCCTGGAGGGGTGCCAGCGCACCTTCCCTTCCCCGTCGCATCCTAGGCTGCTGATGGGTGCCTGGTGAATGGACCAAAATACTGTGCTATGCCACACCATCGTCTGTCCTGAAGATTGCAGACTGTTTTGCCATTTTAACCCATGGAAATACTAGAAAAGTTTGGCGAGGGGAAAATACCCAATTTCGTAGCTTGAAGTAGTTTGTAGAAGACACTGATAAGAAACAGTAAAAGACAAATCTATCATGGTGTATGCGACATTCCAACACATGTGGTTCTTACAGCCAACTTCCCTAGAAAATGGTCCCCGGTTGTGTTTTAATTCAATCGGGTACTGGTTTCGACCAGCTCCCAGTGGAGGTCCCGCAGCCAGAAGTGGCTAGACCAGGGATGTGGAGGGGATCACATTAGATCCATCAGGAGGAAACCTCACATGGCAGTTTTTAAGATTGGCAATCATCCTGGTGACTTAGGTGGCTATTTTGTGCCCAAGGGAAACAAAACTTTATATAAGAACAGGAAAAAAAGAGAGGGCATCAAGTTTCTGGGTCTTACTACCATTCCAAATAGGATACTAACTTCCAGCCAAAAGAAAGACATTCTCCTCCCCATAGAGTAGCCACAGGCTAGAGGATTGCAGCCTGTGCAATCGACATGAAAGTGTTCCAGAAAGACCACACTCCTTGAAAAGCCCCTGAAATGAGACTAAAGAAAAGGAGAGAAAGTACTCACCAATTTTGCACCGAAGCTCAGAGTCCAAATGTAAAGACTCACAGCCCCACGTTGTGTGCCAAATGATGAAGTTCTAGAACATAGGTGAGGTTCAGTGCGGTGAGGTCCGGAGTCTCAAGAAAGTCTCAAGTCTCAAGAAAGAATTCTTGAGACATCTCCCGTGGGCAGAAAGAGCTGCTGCCCTGGGTTGTGAGGGGTGGCAGGTTATGTACCATGGGGGTGGGGAAAGTAAGGAAAAGGGAGGTTTCAGTATAAGTTTCCTATGCTAAAGAGGACTTCCAAGGTACCAGACACCAGAGGCTTTGCCATTGCCAAGGTCCTTTTGCCCTCTAGCAAGGTATTAACATTAGGATGGGTGGGAGATTCCTGAAGAAGGTCACCTATGTCCCACCCAGGAGTGGGGGGGGAGGGGAGGTTGCAAGGTGTCGGCTTTTGCTTTGTCCTCAGCCAGCCTTCTGTTCCCTCATCAATCAGCTATGTAGAAGAATGGATGTTCAGGCACTTTACCGCTGAAAATAAACCAAAATACTTAATTGGGCTTTTGCTTCTTAGAGTCTTCAGTGCAAACAAAATGAATGAGGATTTCCTAGGAGGACTCTGGAGAGACATGTGACAGAATTCCCCCTGACCTATTTCAGGCCTCATCCAGGGAGCCCGCAGGACTGGTCATCTGGCATTCTGAGCCTGTCCCTGAACATCATAAATGACCCTGGGGTCTCGGAGACATGTAAAAAGATGGAGATGGAGACAGGTCCTGGAGGTCAGAGTCCCAAAGTAGCACACGCCTGCCCACAAATCCCTGGATACCAGTTTGCAACCTTGACTGTGGCTGAGCTGCCTAAACATTATTTCACTGGGTGATAGTCCAGGGGAGGGGCAGGGTTGGGTGCCCGGTGCAGGTCAGAGTGGCTATTTCTGCTGGCATGACTTTTCACATCCTACGGTGTAGGGCCAATCTCACTCTAGAATGGGTCACCAAGAGACACCTTGGTTAGGGGACAGAGAGCTGGTCTGCAGGGATGCCCTCATAGGCACCTCTCTATGACAGGTAGGAGAAAGTACCAGATTCACGAGATGGGAAATGGACCATTCTTGCGGGGACTCTTCTGGACTGTGTCCTACAACTTGGGTAATTTCCCCTTGCAAACATTTTCTAGTGTTTCCCATGGGTCAAACACAGCGGGTACTTCAAGGCATGATAAAATAAGGTGTGACCTTCAGAGTAAGGCAAGGTCTCTTCTTAAGTTCCCAAGGACTCTCTCCTTTGGGGTGCCTTCTGACCCACTGGAATAATTTGGATTACAAAATTTAAGACAGAATTGATCTCTTGTAACATTGCATGGCCTTAGTGGGATCTATCAGTTAAATCTCTTCTGCAGAAAACAGGGCTGTACATCAGGACCCCGGCCTGAGGGCCTCTTGCAGAACGTGTTTGCCCCAATGTGTCTGGCTAGTAAAGTCCCTCCTGACATATTGGGTGATAATTATCTAAGTCGACCTCCTCAGAATAAACCCAGGTTGCTAGAGAAAACACAGGCCCTCCCTGGCAAAGGGGACACTGACTCTCACTCTCTCTCTCTCCGTTCCTCCTAATGGATATGGGGCTTCTCCCTCATTTCCCAGGTTAATGGGTATCATTGGAACCACTGTCTCTGCTAAGTCTGCCACAGAAGGAGGAGTTTAGGAAACGTTCCTATGCAGCTGCTGAAACTCCCTTTCTTTCAGGGAACTTCCCTGTCTTCTCTGGCCTGACATGGACTGCCTACTTCCCCTTTGGTGGAAAAACAAACAAAAATCTGTGTCTGCTCATCTGTCTGAGCTGTCCGGCTTTAGTACAGGAACCTTCTTTCTCTGCTTTCTGGGGGCACTCTGCCTCTTCTGCCTCCCCCTCCTCCTGCTTCTGCACCGCCTGTGTTGCGGCCTGAGCACACTGCTCCTTTCAGATTCCCCACCACTGTCTCAGGAAAAAATTGACAATGGGGAACAAACTGATTGATTTCTAAAGGAGAATCCAAGTGAAATATAATGGGTATTTAAACTAATTTATGTTTGTTGGTTGAATTAAGGTAAACATGTCTTTAAAGCTATCAGCATTAACTTTTTATTTTATTTATTTTATTTTATTCTACCAAGATTTACTAAAGGTCAAATAAGCTTTTGTGATCTCTGTTATAATTTTTTAACAGAAGGATAACTTAAAATGATGGTTAATTTTCTGACTTGGAGTTTTCAATGCATAATTGTTAAGATAGCTTTAAAAGTCTTTGCTAACCTGAAACTTTAAAGTTTTGCTTGGATGATATATTGTGCTTAATTCATTAGACATGTAGGTCTTTTTCAAGCAGGATAAAGTACTAAAGCATTGATTACTGGGCATAGACTTGCGGTTTTGACTTCTTATTACAAAGAAACTAAGAATATTTGAGTTGTTGTTAAACATGTTTTGTGCTTAAGTGATTCATAAATTTGCTGTCTATAAACTTCTGATATAACAGTTTACAATTGGTTACTACTTAATTTTCACTAAAGACAAAGGTTTCTAAGAGTGCAGAATTCTGCTAAATATAATTAATACTGATGAATAGAGGGGAAGCAACTCTGTATGTAGAAAAGTAGGAGATAGGTAAGAAAGATATAAGAAATGGGAATACATTGTCTTTAAAGGTAAAAAAAGGCAATTTTGTGCTAAATAAGACTGATTATTTCAAAAGAAATGGCTTGGGGCAACATCTAAATGCAAAAAGAAGTTTTAGAGGGTTTGTAAAGGGAAATCTTTGGAAAAGAATTGTCATATGTGGTCAGAATGGACTAAGATTGAAATAATGTGGTTTTAAAAATAGATTTTATTTATTTATTTGTCAGAGAGAAAGAGAGGTACAGAGAGAGAGAGAAGCACGCAGAGGGGGAAGCAGGCTCCCACTGAGCAAGGAGCCTCATGCAGGACTTAAACCCAGGATCCTGGGACCCTGGGACCCTGGGACCCTGGGACAATGACCTGAGTTGAAAGAAGGTTGAAATTCCACTTTCTTTCACTTAAAAAAGACAAAGGTTTTTTTCTTCTTCTTCTCCTTTTTTTTTTTTTTTTAAAGATTTTCTTTATTTGAGAAAGAGAGTGAGAGAGAACATGAGAGCAAGGAAGGTCAGAGGGAGAAGCAGACTCCCCATTGAGCTGGGAGCCCGAAACGGGAGTCCTGGGACTCCAAGACTGTGACCCGAGCCAAAGGCAGTTGCTTAGCTAACTGAACCATTCAGGTGCCACAAAGCTTTCTTCAATTAATGGTCTCCTCTTGGTAAGAAAAATGTAAAAAAGCTGTTTCTCTTTTCTTTATCTGCCCAAAAAAACCAGTTTCAGTATTTTGTCTTTTCAGGCCTTTGATTACTTAGTTAAAACTTCTCAGTATTAAAGGAGGTAAGTTTTGCTAACAAATGCATGACCCTGCTTATTTGTCTTTGGAATCTTACTGTTACTTTGGTCAAGTAAATAATTAAGTTTTGGATTTTATAATAATTTGTAGTCCTACTTAGGCATATGCTTTATAACTGAAGTTTTTCATAAACTTCCACAAGATTTACATTGTAAATGATGTCCTTTTGGCCAATTAGTCTTGTTTACTTGGTATGTTAAGTTACCTGGAAAGCACCATCAACAAATAATGATAAAACAAGGGTTATGTTATCTGGGCAAATGCTAAAACTCTTCTAAAGATGATATGCAATTCCTAAAGTTTTAATGTTTTGGGATTAGGTCATCACAACATTCAAATTATTAAAATGTTATATGTCACAGAAATAATTGAATTTCCTTGTCAATTGCATTTCAATCTTTTGTCATTTATAAAACGAGTTTCATCTTCAAGACGATTCATAAAAAGGACTTTTAGGGGGCACCTGGGTGGCTCAGTTGGTTAAGTGTCTGCCTTCAGCTCAGGTCATGATCCCGGGGTCCTGGGAAGGAGCCCCGCATCTGCCCTCTGCTCAGCAGGGAGCCTGTTTCTTCCTGTCCCTCTGTCTGCTGCTCACCCCGCTTGTACTCTCTTTTTCTCTCTGTGAAATAGATTTTTTTTAAAAAAGGACTTTAGAAGAAATACAGGTTTTTGATATCTTCAAAATCCTAAACTGAAATGGGTAAGAATTTCTTGAACTACATAAAAGCTGCATTTAAACTAAACAAGAATTAGTAACCTGGGACTAAGCAAACTAAGAAAATGATTACAGTTTTGTGACTCTTGTTTAAAACATTGCTGGTTCTCCAGTGTTTGGTCTTCAGGGTGAAGAAAACTTTCTCTTAAGATAACATAAATATTCTTTCTTCCATGGCAACTATACTCATTTGCATAAGCTCAATAAGAATCTGTTCTCCTTGTGATGGGACACCATTGGAAACAGGGGTTATTTTACCCAGGCTTTGACTGGAATGTCATATTTGAGAGACATGCATGGACTCAGATATGACCAAACAGCTTTAAGGAACTGAGGTTGACTTTATGAAACGTGGAGCCCTAAAGCCCCTTGGAACTGTTGGCCTGGTACCTTGCTTACAGCGTTCCCAGCAGCCTCACCAGTGAGCAAATAATGCCACTTCCTGGTGGGCGCAGGAACCTCAGACACTCTGGGAGCTCATGAAGAGGAATTCAGCTGCCCACATCCACAGCTATTGCAGGCGTGTCTGATGGCACGTTCTTGGCTTGGCTTCTGGCCTGGAGAGGCTACTGAGAGTTCCACCTAGAGATTCCTTGCAAAAAGTGCCAACAAAGCAAACTTTAAAAGATCTATACAGCTAATTGCTATTCTTGCTAAGCTTACGTAAATAATTTTAAAAAGTTCATTAAAATTGGACTTATTTTCCAAACAGATTAGTCTTGATTTGGTCATCTCTGAAAATGAGGGTTATTATAATAGAGAGAAATTATGTTTTAGTAACATCTTTATGTGGAAGACTAACATCTTCTAGCTCTAATCCTCTTTAAACATTTGTTGTTTGCCTAAGCTAGACAAACTGAGGTAAACTTCAGAGAAATTGCCACAATAGCTCATGTATAGGCAATGCTCTTGCTTGCTACTCTGTGGACATAATAATTTAAACCAGAATTATAATTATTAAATTTATTTATTTATTATAATAATTATAACATTATGCATTATATGTTATAATATATAATATGTCATTATATATTATATATAATAATTATAATAATAAATTATTATCAATAAATTTAATAATTTAAACCAGAAAGTGGGATTAATTCCCCAACAATTGTATGACTCAACTAGCACCTTGATCAGTTCTGTGTGGCTGGAAAGACAGAATCACTCCTTTACAGCCAGAGTGTGCCCCACTGCATGAGGTTAACTATAGGCTTATGGAGATCATGGGTGGCCCCACTTTCTTTATGACTGGATTGGATGATACAGTTGAGGATGCCCTTATCTCTTGAGACAAATTTTCTCCCATTTGTCACTGATTATTTGTGGTTCGGCTATTGTGAAGGTTAGACCTCAAACAAAGAGAGCTTCTTGATGGTTTTATCCCTTAGTCATATTTGTCCGAGAAGCCACCTCTCCTGGTGGCATACAACAGCCCCCCTGGTAGAAAGGGCCTCTGAGCTCACTATGGGACTCCCAGGACTTACCACAGGAGCTACAACATGAAATAAGCAAAACAGTATGCTTGCTCAGCAGAACTCTAAATATCTAAATATCCATCCCATGCACTAGATACACTCAGCCAAGAATTAAGTGAAGTCAGAGAGGGACTTCTCAGGAAGGGGCCACTGTGGATTATCTACTATTGCCAAACCATTTAGGATGCGAGGAGTTTCCTCACATGTGTTGTTTTAACATTACAGATAACTCTCATAAAGTGTCCCACTTCATAGGGGACATTCATGATCAATTTAAAAAGATCAAAATTGGGACTCCTGGGTGGCTCAGTGGGTTAAGCCTCTGCCTTCGGCTTAGGTCATGATCTCAGGGTCCTGGGATCTAGCCCCGCATCAGGCTCTCTGCTCAACAGGGAGCCTGCTTCCCCCCTCTGTCTGCCTGCCTCTCTGCCTACTTGTAATCTCTGTCTGTTAAATAAATAAATAAAATCTTAAAATAAAATTAAAAAAAAAGATCAAAATTATCCACTGGTGTATTTGATGGAATTGGTAATTGGGGATCTTACCTAAAAGATGTGATCACAATTTTGAGTTTGATATTTGTGTTATGCTTATTCTTTTGCATGTGCTGCTGCATGTGTTGTCTGCTGGCCATCATGACCCCCTGAGCCATACCATGGGCCCCCTAGAACAACCCTGGATGGATTCTAACTACCTTTAGAGCCTGTCACCCCATTTCTGCAGGAAGCAGCTAGAGCAGTCATTGTCCCATTCCCTAAGGGCAGTTAGGGCTACTGTTCCAGGGGAGGAATGAGTGAGGATATAGTTGGTACAGGGAGGGAGAGGTAGGGGGCCTCTGGCTGGGCTCCGGTGGATCAATACCAGGAGAGTTCATCCTGAACACAACACGGGACACAGTGAGGACTGAAGGGGGGCGGGGGGAGACAACCTGGGTTTTGCCTGTGATCCTCTCCCTGCTACAACAGGAGGGTTTAGCCTGAGAGAGATGGGAGGTTTCTCACCTCCCTCCACTGGGAGCTGCTGGGGACTGAGGTGTTCTTGACCTCTGCCCACAGGGGCACAACCGTGCAGCAGTGCGAGCGGTGGCCACTGAGGCCTATGAACAAGGCCTAGGCTTCACGAACGAACAGACAGATAAGCCCAGCTCTGCTGTGCTCCAGCTCCGGTGATCATATGGAGATACCCTGGTGCCTGAGTCCGTAGATTCCCACGGTGGGGGAGGGGCGGGAGAAGCCCCAGCAGGGCTGCGGTTGTGTTCCTGTGCCTGCGTGTTCATTCTGGTTCTAGACCGCTCCGCTGACACACCGTCTGCCCTGCACACTCTGAAGCTCCCTGAACGCTTGACTCTGAACTGTCCTGGGTGCCCCCCTGTTCTGCTCCATGTACCTGTCATGTCAGACACCCCCTCAGTTAAATTTGAAAAATTGATTCCCTTATTACTTTTGTATGCTAATTAATTATTCTTTTTCTCAAATTAATCCAGATTCCCTAATGAGTAACATCTCTCTCTGCTGAAGCTAAAGACAGTATTGACATCACTGTTCATAGACAAGTCGTTAACGCCAACTCTCTGAACAAAAGTTTATTTCCCAAACAGTCTGCTCAGGGGGACGGGGTCCTTGCGTCATTAAGTAGTTAACTAACCTCAGTGGTCATGGACACAGTTTAGGTCCCTGCAGTTGGGAAACCAGAAAGTATAAGCTAGTGTTTGTCCTCAAAGAGCCTACAGTGCGGGGGACGCCTGGGTGGCTCAGTTGGTTGAGCAGCTGCCTTCGGCTCAGGTCATGATCCCCGCGTCCTAGGATCGAGTCCCACATCGGGCTCCTTGCTCGTCGGGGAGCCTGCTTCTCCCTCTGCCTCTGCCTGCCATTCTGTCTGCCTGTGCTCACTCTCTCTCCCTCTCTCTCTCTGACAAATAAATAAATAAAATCTTTAAAAAAAAAAAAAAAAGAGCCTACAGTGAAGATGGGGAGGCGCCCACCCTTCTGAGAGCACATGACTGAGTGTGTGAGGCAGACTGAGAGCTACTAAAGACAGACGCCTCCTCAGATGTCACACGCGAAGCAGAGACATGGTTTACAGGGTTCACAGGCCAGACCTCCAGTGGTTGGGGGAAGGTTCATGAATGAGCTGGAACTCTGTGTAGACCCTGATGTGTGTGTACGATCTGGGTTGATTAAGGGGGTGGGGGTGAGGTCCCAAGCAGTCAGCTGTTAGGCTGGGCAAGGTGTGGGTGACATTGGACACAGGGAGGTCAGGACATAGGTGTAGTTAATCATTTCTAGTTAATGTCTGGAGGTTTTAGTAAATAAAACAGTTAGTGGAAGGCCTTGCATGTGGGATCCAGGCATAAACCAGTGAGAGGCACGATTAGGTCTCAGACTTTCCCAGCTGATCTGTACAGGAACGGGAACTCCACAGTTTGCCAGATGGTTCTGTTTCAGGCCCTGACAGAGTCCTGCCTTCTCAGGGCTCACAGCATCGGAGGAGAGAGACGGCATGCAGTGAAGTTTGGTACAGTGTGTAAGGATGTAAGGACCAGGATCTTTCCAGCACTTTTTCAGGATCTGGGAACAAAATCTTGAGGAGGTGGGGCACCTGGGTGGCTCAGTGGGTTAGAAGCCTCTGCCTTCAGCTTGGGTCATGATCCCAGGGTCCTGGGATCGAGCCCCGCATTAGGCTCTCTGCCCGGCAGGGAGCCTGCTTCCCCCTCTCTCTCTGCCTGCCTCTCTGCCTACTTGTGATCTCTATCTGTCAAATAAATAAATAAAATCTTAAAAAAAAAAATCTTGAAGAGGTGCTCCTATGACTCCATTCAGTCAGGCCATTACAGAAGTGTTAAGAGCTGTGCAGGAACTGAGGAGGAAGACCAAATACGTCCTTCTCACACTAGTGTGTCACACTAGCACAGTCTAGGCAGTGAATGTTCCCTATGGAGAAGCTGGTGGGGGTGGGGTGCAGAGACAAATGCTGGGGCGCTCCGGAGACATGCTCTGTTCTGAATGACAGTGCCTGGTCCTGGGTCAGGACCCTGCAGGTCACCGTGGCTGGGAGCTCCAGGAGGATAACGGGACCCTGGGGTGGCACAGGATGACCAGGACATGACTGACTGAGTTTGAACATGTAGCCTCTGTGATCCATGGTAGTCTCTTCATTGCTGCTACCTCAGCAGAGATGGGAGGCCAGAGGGCACTTCATGGAGGGACAAGATGGACTCAAGAACCAGTGTTTCCTGTCACTGCAGGGATACTTGGGGTTTGGGACAAGAACATCAGTCACACTGGTAAGGACTCCCCACAGCCCAGTCCTGCAGCTCTTCCCAGCCCAGCCTGGGGCCGCCCTCTCTCCAGAGCTACTCACACACGGGGATGGAGGAAATCTAGTGTGGGACAGGGGGCCATGCGCTCAGGACAGCAGCCCGTCCTGAGTCCCCTGGTCAGTGCCATGGCACACACTCTTCCTAGGCCCACGTGGGGGAACGTTCTCTCGGGAGAGCACGGCAGTAGCTCTGAGGCTCATGGAGGTTTCTCACTCCTCAGGCTCTTTCCCAGCAGAGACAGAGTAGCTTTGAGGACTTATCAATAGATAAGTAGTAACTTATCTAGAGATACTGAGTTAGAGGCTTCATAAGCAGGTGGAGAGTCTCTGAAAAGGCTCTTCCCTTGGAGGAAAATGTTAGAAGCGTTCCCATCTTCTTGCCTTGGACCTGGGCCTGGCTAGTGCTGGTGCCTTCTGCCTCCTGAAAGGGAACACTCCCTGCTTTGCCCTGGCAGGCAGCCAGGACCTCAGCAGGTATCACATCTTGGTCTGTGGAGTTGATGCTTTTCTAGAAGACCTTGCTTTAGCGCTCCCTGTTTGCTCTTCCACAGAGCCTCCCAGAACACACATGACCAACCACTACCTCTCTGATTGTAGGGTCACCCTAAGGGGCTGTGCGCCCTGGGCTCCTGCCCTGCAGAGATGACCCTAACCTGGCAGTGGGACAGGGAGAACCAGATCTAGTACAAGGAGCTTGTGGAGACAAGGCAGAAGGGGATGGAACCATCCAGAAGTGGGTGGCCATTGTGCTGCCTTCTGGAGATGAAGGGAGATACATGTGCTATGTGTAGGATGAGGGGCTGCCTGAGCCCATCACCATGAGATGGGGGGTGGGGGGAGAGGAGTGGAGTCACATATCAGGGATCCAGGAGCCTACTAGAGACTTCCAGCAGAGTCAGGGCACAGAGGCACCCCTCAGTTTTCCTTTTTACCTCTTATCCATTTGCCCAGCTCCCCATGCTCCTCAAGGGGGCATTTGCTGGCCAGGTTCTCCTTGATGTTCTCATCACTGGGGTTGTTTAAGCAGGAATTTAGATGGTTGGAACTATAATTGCTAGAATTGTGTTCTAAAACAAGAACTCAGGGGGTGAGGAGATCTAGTCTCCTCATTCTGATCTATATCTGTCTCACCCAAGGGTTCAACTGAAACTCCCATTCCTGTGTATTCTGAAAAAGATATGGAGGCATCTTGCTGTGCAGCAAGCCTGGGGGTGGGGGGTGGGGGTACCCCTGGCTGGTGGGAGGCAGGCTAGAAGAAGGTGGGAGGCTGGAGACCTGCTGGACCCCAGAGCCTCAACAGTACCTAGGGCAATGCACATGGTTGCCTCTGGAATCCAGTATCTCCATCTAAGTTCACATCTCCGGATCCTGTAGGAGGGTTCAAGGAGCAGGCATGTAGGAGATCAGAGTGTACCAGAGTTCTGGGGAGGGGGTCACTTCTTGGTGGTAAAATATTCTCGGGTCCTTCTTCCTCAAGATCCTAACTTTTAAAAAATGTTTTGTATTTAAATTCAATTTAGTTAACATACACTTTATTGTTAGATTTGTGGGTAGAATTTAGTAATTAATCAGTTGCATATAACACCCAGTGCTCCTAACATCATGTACCCTCCTTAATGCCCATCACCCAAGTATCCCTTCCCCCTGCTCACCTCCCTTTCAGCAACCCTCATTAAGATTCTCTAATGGTTTACCTCCCTCTCTGTTTTTTTGGGGGGGGCGGATTTTAAAAATTTATTTATTTGACAGAGAGAGAGAGATCACAAGTAGGCAGAGAGGCAGGCAGAGAGAGAGGGGGAAGCAGGCTTCCTGCTAAGCAGAGATCCCAATGTGGGCTTGATCCCAGGACCCTGAGACCATGACCTGAGCTGAAGGCAGAGGCTTAACCCTCGGAGCCACCCAGCTGCTCCCTCCCTCTCTGTTTTTATTTTATTTTATTTTTAATTCCCTTCCCCTATGTTCATCTGTTTTGTTTCTTAAATTCCACATGTGAATGAAATCAAATGGTATTTATCTTTCTTTGACTGAGTTATTTCACTTTGCCTAATACCTTCTGGTTCCACCTAGGTCGTTGCAAATGGCAAGGTTACTTTCTTTTTGATGGCTGAGTAATATTCCACTGTGTCTGTCCATCCCTCCATCTATCTGTCCACCACCTCTTCTTTATCAACTCATCAGTAGGTGGACAACTGCCATCAAGATCCTAGATTTCTTAGAAAGAGGAAGTAAGAGTAAGTCAGACCCCAAATAAAGTAGGAAATGTGATGCAAGTGTGTCATGTATATATGTTTGTCTGTGGGGGGGGCAGGTTCACAATCCTGTAGAAATGTGTACAGGAATTTGTGTGGAGGTTTGTATATATGTGTGTGAGTGAGCACGTGCAAGCATGTATGAGTGTTCGTGTGTAAATGCATGCCTGTGTGTGTGTGTGTGTGTGTGTGTGTGTGTGCGTGCACCTTGTTCTGAGAATTCCTCATGGTTGCCTCCACCCTGGCCAGTTCATGGTTCCCCCACCCCCACCCCCACCACATGGGTTACAAATTCCATCTGCAGCAAGTGAGAAAGTCAGCGGGGCTCCGGGTGATGAGTGAGGGGGCGAACTGGTACATGTCATGGTAGGAATAAGAAAACAGGAGGTACATTGGTGAGACTCACTTCCTCCCCAGCGTTCTGCTTGAGAAAAGCATCAGACACCACTTTTTTTTTGACCCCTGGACACTGTTCACTGGCCTCAGTAAGGGTCACTACCTTCTGTGGCTCTGATAGCTTCTCCTTCTCCCACACTGAGTCTTGTCAGGGGTATACCTGTAGGGCAGTCCATGGGGTTTGAGAGGACAGGAGAGCTAGTTGTACATTGGCGGATGGAGTGTGTTTGCTGGAGGTGGAGGGGAGGGAGGGCACATCTGGGCTGTAGGGAATCAGTAGAGTCTGCATCTGGGGTGTGAGGTGGGCTGTCCAGCATGCAGAAGTGGGGAGACCAGCCGTGGGTGGGCAGAGTTCCCTTACTGCTTTGTTCACAGTCTGAAAGCACAGACTGAGTGAGCCTGAGAGACACTGGGGTGAGCACTCATGACCTACCAATCCTGCTATCTCTAACTTGTCTTCTTCCAACTGACTTCCTGGTGATGCCTGCTCTCCAAGGTGAGAGGTGACGTGAAGGTGGCAGTTCCTGATAACCATTATGGGCCTTTCCAGATAGAGTGAAAGGAAAGCAAGTACTTGACATTTGAGTTGTAAAGAGAAAATAGGATGTCTGTCTTCGAGAAAGGGGAGGGCTGCCTTTTCGGGAGGACTGAGTAGTTCCTTGTGGGCTGGTGGACTGGGGGCCTCAGCGTCTTGCTGGATGTAGGCAGCAGGCTGACCTCAGTTTCTGGTCTTTCCAACACAGCTGCTTGCTTCAGCAAAGCTTGCAAGGGGAGAAGATGGTAGAAACTCAGCAGGCAAAATGGAATTCATGATCGTATATATTCGAAGGTCATCACTGCCATATTTTATTGGTTAAAAGATATTCTAGGTTCCACCCCATACTCAGTAAGAGGGATTCCACAAGGCCATGTAGCCAGGGGGTGGGGACATTGGGGCTTATTATAGAATCTACACAGGGATGTTCCAGGTGACAGATGGAAGGAATGGAGGGTAGCAAGGTCTCTGCACTGGATGTGTTCACACACTGGATGTGTTCATAAATCTGTACGTACCAGGCTGTTATCCTGCACAGTCACTGAGCAACATAATTATCACTCTGGGTCCCCTGCTGGAGATGACCTGCGGGCTAAGTTGCATTATTCAAGCAGGGTCTTAGCTACAAGAATCCCGCTGTATTTGGAAAGGTCTGTCTCAACTTTGTGGAACCTGAGAGGTCGTCCTCTCTGAATATTTCCGCCCTCATTTGTCAGACCTTTTAAATCTCTAGGAAAGCACCATCACTACACTCAACCTTTTTGTTTCTTTCCTGCATCATGCTGCCTGGGTAATCCTGGTCTCCCACTCTTTCTGCCAGTCTGCCTCAGACGGAATTCCACCAAGACATTTCTTGTGATTCCACTCTCTCCGTTTCTTTCCCTTCATCCAGATCATTTCTTAGTGATTTTCTCTTGTATTGATAAGTCATTTACATTAGGAAGTCACTGTTCTCTAATTAAATCTTCCTGATAACTTTTGGACCAAATGGACAAATGTTCTCTTTCCAAGTCTCAGGTCCTTCCCACATAGGGAAAAAACAGCAGTAGGGTTCCCTGAGAGTCAGGAGTTGGTATAGAACCTCATCAGCATGAGACAGGTAGGTCACAAAGGTGTGTACCTGTATTTTCTTCCTGTTCCAAGCATGGAGTACAACACTTGGCCCCAGTAGGCACTCAGGTAGCTTCTGTGTGGAGGCTGTTTCCACAAACCTCATCAGGATAGTTACATTTACCAGGGTATTCAACCCACTCTGAATTCCTTCATGTTTCTCTCACTGAGCCTCGCAGAGACCCTGACATCTGCTACTGACTATTATGTGTCTGCTAAATGGAGTTGGGGCTTTCTTGGGCAATTCAGAATTTATTTCAACAGATTGATACATGCACCAGCTTGAAAACATTTATATAACAGAAAAGAATATACAGTGAAGAGTAAATTTCCTCCTCTATCCTCTCCACAATTCTTCCAAACTTCTTCCAGGGATATGAGAGCTGTTACCAGTTTCCACAGTATTATTATAGGAGAGATTTCCATTTTAGGAGGTGGCATTTTACCAAATAATCTACCTCTAATTTTGTTCTCAATTAGCAATATATTCTGAGAAGATCCTGGTTTTTACATACAAAACTCATTAAGGATTAGATACTGATATTAAGGTATTGGTAATGACAATTCTGCCACAGGTGATTTTTAAAAATTTAAGTAAAGCAGAAATGATCCTCATTCCACAGCGACACAATTTCATGGAGTACATGTTCCCTCAGATTAAAGACAGCCTCATTCACCAGCCTCCCAGGAGGCTACTTTTGTCTGTGTGACTACATTCTTGCCATTATGGGGACGCAGAATGTGGTAGCAGGTTTTGTCCTAAAAGGAGGGAAACATCCACTTTTTCTGCTTTCCCTTCCCTGCTCACGGACCACGGACATGGCCTTAAGTGCCCTGGTCATGCTAATAAGGAAATTTCCTAGGGTCATCATCACCAGCGTGTCTGGGTAGCCCCGTGGTGCAGAGTGACCCTACAGTCCCAGAGGGCTCACCTCACTCATGGGACACACACAAGCTGCTGTCTTGTGGACAGCCACTGTTGGCTGGGTTTCTGTTGCACACAACTGAACTAATGCATATGGAGAGGGGAGGACTTCCTGGAGGGGGTGGCCGTGGTGGTCTGTTCTGGGGATAAGCAGAGACAGATACACAGGGGGCAGCACTGGGGGGCTCCCTGGGACACTGTCTGTGTTGGAGGAAGGGAGAGCTGAGCCCCAGGGGCAGCACAGGGAGACTGGAGACTGTTCTCCTCTCACCTTTGTAGCCACGGGGCTGTCCTGGGGGCGTGCATGGACTCACCAGCTGTTACATTTGGGGGCCTGTGTTTCTTCTCTTCCCTTCCTGTACTTTTTACAGAATTCCCCTGTTGACTGCAGCCAGGATGAGAATCCCTGCTGGTGACCTGAGAGCAGTGGCTGTGGGTGTTGAGATTTGTGGGGGTTGAGAAACCCCTCAGAGGGAAAAGGAATTCAGGGACTTTTGTCATGGGGTTCCACCAGAAATCTGCACTTATCCAGGCTGGCTTGGACGGCCCACCTTGAGACTGTGGACCCCAGGGCCCTCATATCTTGTGTCCTGATGATTCCAGATACTCACTGCATGACTTCACTCTATTCTGTGTGTCACCAGCAAGTCACTATGTCCAGCTTCCGTTCCCAAAGTGGGTATTATTACACAAGGGCATGATACCGGAGGATGGGAGCACTGGAGACATCTTGGGATCTGCCTACAGATGGGTGACTTTGGGAACCACCTGAATGTGTGGCCTCTCACAGGCCTGTGGCTAGGAATGCAGAGACCAGACCAAATGAAGAGTTCAAGTCCGAGGATGTTGGTGATCACTCCCCAGGAATCCAGATCAGAGTCGGGAGGGATGTCACACATAGCTGCAGGGGGACAGGGCCTGAGGCTCCACCAGTCAGGTGACCACATGCCAGACTCTGACTCAGGATGTGTGATGGAGAAGATGGGACAGTAATACATGCTTTAGGTACAGGTGATGTGAGTGGCCGTTGTGTCATCCAACTGCCAGGAGCAGCAGTGACAGCAGTCCTGGCCTCAGCTTGCAGTGGTGTGAACAGTGGGACCTGTGCCCAGCAACGGGGGCAGTGGTTCCTCTTTGGGCCTTGAGCTGGGGTGCGAAGGTGGATTCTGTTCCTGCCTGTGCAGCCTCCGGACTGTTCTGTGGCTTTCCCTGAAATAAAATGAGGCCCAGTAATCTAACGTTATATACACATAATACATATATTTCCCTATAAATATATACATTTATAATATATGAGTTTAATTTATAATAAATATCTCATATTTCATTCTTCTTAAAATATATTTTAATATTTATTTATTTCATTTCATATAATTTAAATTTTATATTATATGTTAAATTATATATATATGATTCTCCATGGTAATATACATATACAAATATAGTTCTTTATAAATATATATAGTTTCAATTAAATCAACTTGGACTCTGTTTGAAAACAGAGTGGGGAATGCATGAAGGAATTCTTTCAGACAACATGGATTCAGAAATATTTTCCAGTAGTGTCAAGATTTAATTGATATAATAGTTTATAAATAAAGGGAACAAACTTTGGATCTGATTTATTTACATACTGCAAACTGATTACCACTGTAGCATTAGCTAAGACCTGCATCCTGTCACGGTTACCGGTGTGTGCGTATTTAAGACCTACTCTTTCAGCAATCAGACATTTTCTTTTTTTTTTTTTTTTTTTAAAGATTTTATTTATTTATTTGACAGAGAGAAATCACAAGTAAGCAGAGAGGCAGGCAGAGAGGAGGAAGCAGGCTCCCTGCTGAGCAGAAAGCCCTATGTGGGGCTCGAACCCAGGACCTGGGATCATGACCTGAGCTGAAGGCAGCGGCTTAACCCACTGAGCCACCCAGGCGCCCCCAGACATTTTCTTTATGTTGAACTGATAACCACTTTCTCAGTCTGCCACCTGGCTGTGCCCCATGAGAGAAAAAATATGTATCTCCCAGAATGCCTTGCATTTTTCTTCCTACCAAAAAAACAATAAATGTGTATGTAAGACCCTTCCCCACACTGGGCGCTCTCCTCAAGGACTTCAGTGTTTCCTCCCTCTCTGGCAGAGCCCCAGGATTGCTTGTGGCTTTGGTACCAAATACTCAGGCCTCTCCACAGACCCACCATCTTAGAATGTAGGCGAGGGCCCGGGAATCACTTACTTAAGCAGCCCTACAGGAGAGGCTGATGCACGGCCATGTGGGAATCCTGCTTCTTGTGCTCGCTACTCAGTGTGGGATCTGAAGACCAGCAGCAGCAGCACCAACCTTGTTATCAACCCAGCATCTCATGCTCTACCCCAGACTGTCTAGATCTTCATAGTCCAGGAAATTTCTGTGCACACTGAAGGCTGGGCCTCCTTGGTCTCTGTGCCTTCTAGATGCAGAACCAGACTGTGCAGTGTGCTCTGGGTGTGAGCTCTGATCAGCCTGCTTAGCCCTGAGGAGTCCAGGATATGGTCCTGTTCCTTTCTCTTCTATGGTTCTCACCCTCTTGGTGACCTCATCTCTGCTGAAAGCTCTAGTCATCATGTATATGTTGTCACCTCCCAAATCTATTTCTCCAACCCAGATATTTCTCCTCCCTGCACTATCCAACTGCCACCTTGTTTGCATTTCTTTCTTTCTTTCCTTTTTTAAGGAATGAGCAGGGAAAGGACAGAGGGAGAGTGAAAGATTCTCCAGCACACTCTAAGCTAGGTGGGTAGCCTGACTCAGGGCTCGATTTCAGGACTTTGAGATCATGACCTGTGCTGAAACCAAGACTCACGTGCTCTGTGTAGTGAGCCACCCATAAGCCCCCTCACTTGCATTTCTAGTAGACATCTCAGATTTAATATTCCTAAATTGGATGCTTGTGTTATTGTTTCCCCAAATGTTTTGCTTCCAGAATCTTCCCCATATCCCAGAAGGCACTCCACATTTCTACCTGCAGTCTGAAATACTGGATGCCCTCCCTGATTCCTCCTCCTCACCCCCAGAATGAATCCATTAGGAAATGCTGCAAAGTCCATCTTTAAATATCTCTAGCACCCAGTCACTTACTATTACTTTCCCTCCTTATACCACACCTCACATCTTCCACATTTTTTTTTCAAAGATTCTATTTATTTATTTGAGGGAGAGAGAAAGAGCAGAGCAAGAGAGCATGAGCAAGAGTGGGGAAGGGGCATAGGGAGAAGGAGAAGCAGGCTCCCCTCTGACCAGGGAGCCAGATGCAGGGCTAGATCCCAGGATCTTGAGATCATGACCTGAGCTGTGGGAAATGCTTAACAAACTGAACCACCCAGGCCCCCGACACTGCACTGGTTTCTTACAGTTTCTCTACTGGTTGCTTGCCCTGTACCTCTCAATTCTGCACAGCAGCAAACAGGTGCTTCTAAAACAAGTCCTCCAGGTGGATCATCTGTTCAAAAGCATCTTTAACTCCATCTCACTCAGAGAAAACTCAAAACCCTTCTAATCCTGGGCATCTGACCTCATGTCACCTGCTCTCTACTCCAGCCATGGTGGCCTCCTCACCTTTTCTTGAACACAGGACACGCTTCTGCCCTAGTGAGTGTGCACCAGAAGTTCCCTGCCTGGAAAGAACTCCCCCGGACCTCCTCTTACACAATTCCTTCATGTCCTTCAAATCTCTCAGGGGCCACCTTCTCAGTGAGGCTCACACTTACCACCCCAGTAAAGTAGCCATCTTCCTTGTTCCCACACAGACAATCTGCCCCTCACTACTAGCACATATGCCCCACCAGGCAGGCCTATTTTGTCTGTTTTCACCTCAGTGAGGTGTTCTAGATACTACAATAATGTTCTTGTTTCTGATGCTGAATTATCACTTGGAGAAATGATCCTCAAAGAGCACCTCTCTCTTCTACATGACCCTCAGGCCACAGCTTTGTGTGGCAGCTGTCACTTTTCTCACCAGTGGCAGTCTCATCCACGTCCCCATGTCCTCCTTCCCACACCAACCCTCCTGCACAGCACAGGAAACAATGACAGTTCTTCCTTCAGAAAAGTTGTGCATAGTCTTATGGGTCATATATTCCAGACAAATGTGGATTCAGATTAGACACTGCTTCATCACTCTATGAATCAGGAGCTGAACCAGAAAAAGGATCACTAGAGCCAAGGGCAGGGGGGCAGGTAGGTAAACAGAGAAGATAGAAACTAAGCAAAGTTTAGTAAGGATGAGAAACCACCAGATCCTGTCTCTAACTCCAGAATCTGCTTTCCAGAAGTTATGGGGGGAAAGATGGAAATAATGATCCAGGACAGTCCTAGAATGAGAAGAGATGGGATGGGTCTGAAAACTCACCTTTCAATTTCACAGAGACTCCTGTGTACAGGAGCTCACTGGACCTTGTGGGGACAATGAGAGGCCAAAGGAGCCCTGGGGCTGTCACAGACTTAGGGACGCCAGAGGAACAGGATATCAGAACTCCTACAGGAGAAGAACTGGCCTAAGTCTCCAAAGAAAAAGAAAAAAATGGGAAGGGGACTGGGAGGAGGAGGGGGGAGGGGAGGAGGAGGAGAAAAGACACACAAAACTTTGGGGCTGAGTCCTGACCCAGTTCTTATTCTAGGCTGTCCTGCTCACAGGAAGTTCTTGCTGCACAAGGTCCTGGAGACAGGAGAGATCCAAGTGCCTGTGACCCCAGGGCCTGGTGGGACAAAGTTCCACTGAAGGGACAGGGTCAAGGGAGCAGTGATGATGACCCAGCAAAGGAGTGACCATGTCAAAGCCCAGGATGCACCTAGCACAAGCTGGGCACAGTCCCCTCCATGCTGGCTCCTCACAGCCTCTCCTGTCCCCCACCCCCAGAGGAAGCCCAGCAAACTTGGAGAACCTGGAAGGCTCTCAGTGCTTCTGTTTATTTCCTTTCTCAAACATTAGTAATCCTCCCTTTTTTTAAGTAACCCATCAACCCCTCCTGGCAAGGACTGAAGAAAACAAACGGCATCCAGAATTTTTAATTTCAACCAGAGATTAAGAGCAGCAGCTCCCTGGGAAGAGAAGCACAGACAGGGATGGAGAGGGCCCCTCTGCTGGAACAGGGGAGCAGATGAGAGAGGAGAATGCAGGGCAGTGGGGGGCGGGAGGCAGGAGGGCAGTGGGGGACAGAGTGGGACTCTTCGGACATAGCGGGACACGCCGGTGGGGAAATACCTCACGGAGTAGGAGCCTGAGGGCGCGGAGGGGCTGACAACCAGCCTGACCCTCCTCTGGGCGCCCTGGGTCAGGTGGAGGGAGCCGGGAGGGAGGAGGGAGCGGGCACCGAGTGGGGGAGAGCAGGGCGGAGACGGGGGAAGACGGGGGAGCACAGGCTCCGGCAGAGCCGAGCCAGGAGCGGCTGGGGGTCTGGGGCGGGGACGGCGGCGAGGCGTCTTCCCCTGGGGTCCCGCATCCCCGCAGCAAGGTCCCCTCGCTCCCGCCCCGCAGCTGCCTTTTCCTATAGCTCCCGCCCTCAGCCGCCCAGGTCTAGGTCACGACGAAGCAGCAGGACTATGTTTCGGGACCCCAAGACCCAGACCCGCATGGTCCTAGTAGTAGCAGCGTCCTGGTGGCCGGGTGACGACTTTAGAACCCGAAACCGCGCTGCCGCTGATTGGCTTCTCCAGAAACCTGACACCAATGGGAGTGCGAAGAGTTTGCGCGTCATGGGTATCCAGGCAGGAGGACCAGACACAGGCTGTGAAAGGGAGAAATGAAATCCGGGGAGATGGGGACTCCCTGGTGCTGGGCTTCCCTACACCACTGCTGCCCTTGCTCCAGAGACTCTGAAGATCAGTCCCTCCTGGCGATCTGAGACTTTGCCCTGACCCCTCTTCTCCTGCACGGTGATCAGGTAATCACTTTGTCACCCTGTCTTCCTGAGAAGAGCCCAGGGGCTCTGAGGAAACCAGGCAGAGACCCTCAGGCTGGACTCCGCCCCCTTTCTCCGCAATCCTTTTCGGAGTATCTGCCAAACTGGACTTTCTTACCTCTCAGCCCTCAACTCTGTCTCTCTCTCTGGACTCTTCTAGAGAAAACTCACCCACAGCGCATTTGCTACCAGAGAGAGAGAGAGCAGCCCTAGGAACAGAGATGGAGGGACAGGGCTTTGTCTTTACACCTGGAGAAGCTGGGTCTGGTGCACCAGCTAGAGAGTCTCCCTGAGCCCAGTGTCCTTTTTGCGGATCCACGGTAGTGGTAGCACAGTCGTGATAACCCCTGAACATCTGCAGTCTAGTCCGTGAAAGTGATTTTTGGCCCCTACCCACAGAAATGCGACCATACAGCACAGCAGTTAGACTCACAAAGCTCTTCAGTTTCCCCAAACAATATCAGCGACTGCTGTGTTCTGAAATTATCATCATTCCCTAGCCCCGAGATTGTCTGTGCAAGTCCTGGACATACCCTCAATGCAGGGACGCACAACTGTTACTGTGTATTTCAGCTGGAAGCCTGTCCAAGCTTGGATCACCTGGAAATGGCAAGTGTTCAGTGCAGTGGAAATGCCCTTCCCCCGTGTCCGTGCATTGCCTGTGTGTGAGTGGGGACCCAAGGCATGGGCATGGTTATTGGGGTTCTAGGTATTATCTGATTATCATAAGGAGGCAATTGGTTTTCAGGCAGCCCCACAGAGTGTAGTTAATACCAGATGCACAGAATATCTTGCTAAGCCCTTTACATATATATGAATTAAAAATGTATATACAACATATTTAAGTCTGAGAATTCCACTGTTTTAGAATTTGTTACCTCTGCTTCTCTCCCTCAGCCTACATTTGCAGCCCTTCTCTCTGTCTGTCTCATCCCTCAGGCCCTGCCCTCCCCTTAGTCTCAACCATCTCTCACTCCTGATCTGGGGCCCTGGTGTCTCCCCATCACCTGCCACCCAGGGCCCTTGTCCCCACAGGGGTCAGTGATCCTGCTGACATGAGTCAGCTCATGTCATGTCTTCACTGAAAATGCTTCAATGTCTCCACTTCACTCCTGGGAAGCCTCTAGAATGTAGAGCACACTAGCACAGGTGCTTTGGACTATTTTGGTGAAAACTGTATCTGCAGCATAGAAAGCTATTCCTGGTACATAGTAGGCACTAAATTAATTGTTGAATGAATGAATGAATGAAGGAAATATGACTGTATTCGAACTTAATTCATTCCATAAAATCAATGGGAATATACCAAAAATCGAGAAAGGTTTTGTTGCATGCAATTAGTGTGCATAGTAATTCATAAATTCATTTCGGGGGAAAAAGTGCTATGTGTTTATCTGTTGCACAGTGAGCCTGGGTATTCATTTTCTATTACTGCACAGCTGATTACCAGCTTCATGGCTCAAAACAACAGCAGTTTTTTTGCTTACTGTATTTTAGTCAGAAATCTAGGCATGGGGGGCTCCTGGCTGGCTCAGTTGGTAGAGTGTGTGACTCTTGGTCCCAGGGTCATGAGTTTGAACCCCATGCTGGCTATGGATCCTACTTTAAAAAAAAGAAAAAGAAAAAGAAATTCAGGCATGGTGTAGATGGATTCTTTATCAGGATTTCACAAAGCTGTGTTCTCCTCTTGAGGTGGGCTGCTCCTTCAAGTTCATACAGAACTGTTGGCAGAATTGTGTTTCCTTCAGCTATAAGGCTGAGGTCCCATTTCCTTGCCAACTGGAATGGTCCCCATCCCCACAAGCATCTTTGCCATTTTGCTCTCCCTTTTCAAAGCCAACAATAGAGAAAACCCTTCACATTGAATCCTTTTCACACTTAGGATCTTTTTTGCTCAGGAAGAGCCCAGCCCTTTAAAGACTCACCCGATCAGGACAGTCTAACCTAAGGGAATCTCCCTGCCTAAAGTCAGCTGATTTGAGACCTTCCTTATATCAACAAGGTCCCTGTCCAGCAGCACCTACTTGAGTTTTTTTTTTTTTTTAAAGATTTTATTTATTTATTTGACAGAGAGAGATCACAAGTAGACGGAGAGGCAGGCAGAGAGAGAGAGGGAAGCAGGCCTCTTGCTGAGCAGAGAGCCCGACGTGGGACTCGATCCCAGGACCCTGAGATCATGACCTGAGCCGAAGGCAGCGGCTCAACCCACTGAGCCACCCAGGCACCCCCTACTTGAGTTTTTGATTGAATAACTGGGGGGAAGGGGAATAACCAGGGGTACTTACTGGATGTCCTTCATCCAATCTGCCAATCACGGAGCTCCCACTCGTCTCTTCAGGGCCCTTTCATCCCCACTGGTATTAATGAGCTAACTCTAGGACATCTGTCCCTGACATGATCCCTGCCCTGTAGAGGAAAATACCCTCAAATTTCTTAGTGATGCAGTTTCCTCTTGCCAGCACGTTGGCTTTGGGGAAAGGTGAGTCTTCTGGATCTTCTTTTTTTTTTTTTAAAGATTTTATTTATTTATTTGACAGACAGAGATCACAAGTAGGCAGAGAGAGATAGGAGGAAGCAGACTCTCTGCTGAGCAGAGAGCCCGATGCGGGGCTCGATCCCAGGACCTGGGATCATGACCTGAGCCGAAGGCAGAGGCTTTAACCCACTGAGCCACCCAGGCGCCCCTCTTCTGGATCTTCTTGAGGAACATAATCCTCTGGTGGGTGTTCTGGCCTCATATCATGCCTGCATTCCGCATGTCCACTTCCTTCAGCTTCTTTATCCCATCCTTTGCTATCTGTCTACTGGGGCAACTACCAGGTCTACCTTGTGGAGAGTTGGACACTTTTTCCAGTCTACATAGAGTGACCCCAACAGTGAGAGTGCCCCATGTCCTGGGGTCCTGGATAAACCCACATCCTGAAAAGTGCCCCCAATTGATTCATTTTTCCTTCTCCAGCCTGACATTCTGGCCCCTTGATCAAGCACCCACAGAATCCAATCCCAGAGCTGCTGCTCATGCTCCTACACATGCATGCCGGGTAGTTCTTGCAAAACTCCTGAGTAGACACCACGTGCATCTAGGGATGAGACTTCTGCACCATCTTCCAGCACAGGAAGTGTTAACAATTACTAGTGAAGGGCGAGCCTCCTCTGTGTGTCCAGAGGGTCCTGAGGGGCATCCACTGGGAGGAACTTGATCAAGTCTGCAGGATCTTAGGTTTTCCCCACAGGGGCACTGACTATTACATCACTAGGTCTGCTCTGGCCGAGTGTCTAAACCTCTCTGGAGTTCTTCCACTCTCCCATTATGATTCAGCTGACATTCAGCTCTATGCACCTTCCTCTACAGGACACGGCTCCCTCTGTAAGATACTGTAGAGGCTCTTTTGTCTAGCCACTCACTGCTTGTTAATAGCCCTCAGATCCCCATGATCTTTCTATGATGCATCAGTAGAGATCACCAGTAACATGCCACCTCCACTGATTCTGCAGCCTACTGCCCCCCAGTTACTTTCCACCGGCTTCTGTCCTCCCAGCTGCCATAGCTTTCCCCCAGAGCAGGACAATTTCGCAGCTCACCTCCGGTAACAACTGCAGTAGTTCAGACACCCTTTGTGTCCCACCTTCCAGCGTGGTCGGTGGACTCCTGGTCTGCCAGACAGTGCGTGAGCTCGTCCCCAACCCCCATCTTTCTGCCTGAATTCTTGGGCCATTCCTGATGCCACTTGTGTTTCAGTGTTTGTGGGGAGCAGACCCTGTACAGCATGATAATGCCAGGAATTTGTTAGGAGTGTTGGGTAGGCAGGCAGGCTCCCAGAGTGCAGGAAGAGCAATGGAAATGACCGGCCACGGCCTACCCCCCCCCCCCTTAACCCTGACTCTCCCGCCAAAAGGATGTATGCCCAGGTCATGTCTCCATAGGTAACCCCGATACCTATGCAGGAAACAGATAAAAGACCCTCGCCAACTCCCTCCCAGTGCGACTTCCGCCACTCTGCTTTCCAGAGTCACGGAAACTCCCAAGGGTGCCCACCTCCTCCTGGCGCAACTTTCCTGGCTCCCCTTCTCCTGAGCCCTGAAACTTCACCAGAGAATGCCTTTAATAAATCTTGCCTTGCACCCACTTCGCCTGGTGTCGTGTTTATCTCGCCTATAAAACCTTACAAGGAGAAAGCCTTGTGAGAAGACATGGGGAAGTAGCCAGAAAGGATGGGAGAACAGCAAATCTTGATACAAGTCTGAATCTGAGAGAAGGAGACGGAGAAAGAAGGTTGGCTGGAAGTGTCCTAGACCCAGTGCAGAGTTAGGCAAGTTCATCAGGGTGTCAAGGAGCCTTGAAGCTTCAGTCAGCCTGCAGAAGAGGAAGAGTCCTGCCTCAGTTTCCTTGCTGTTCTCAAGCACTGGCTGGAGGAATTCCATAGCAAGTGTCATCTCAGAGCACACATGGCATCAGATTTGAAAGCACACAGCCAGGAATCAGTTACACTCCCTCAAGTTCAGTGTCAGAGATGTGTCTTCTCACAGCAAGCACCATAATCCACTGGAGAACAAACACTGATGTTGAGGAAGAGAACAGGGGATGAATTGCCGGACCAATAACTGTAGGTAGGTAAGAAAGCATATGGTCTAGGGCAGCAGCAGAGGGAGTGTCTCTTACTGGCACCAGCACGGATGGGTCACCTGTCCTAAAGGGACTAGAAGGCACATCACATGGGGACAGATGCTAGAACATTAGTAGATGGTGGGAGAAATCTGTACATTTGTCCTCTAATGTATTCAGTGTCCTCCGTGACGTAGAAACAAGATTATTAGCAGAAAGAAGAACAGGGGAGGTGGTGCTTGGGTGACTCAGTTGTTTAAGTGGCTGCCTTCAACTCAGGTCATGATCCCAGGGTCCTGGAATGGAGTCCTGTATGGGTCTCCCTGCTCAGCGGAGAGCTTGCTTCTCCCTCTCCCTCTGCCTGCTGCTCTGCCTGCTTTTTTCTCTCTGTATCTCTCTGTCAAATAAATAAATAAAATCTTTAAAAAATGAAGAAATGAAGAACAGGGAAGGGAGGTTGGGTGAATGAGAGTCCACACACCTCCAGGGCAGGGGTGCCAGGTCCATGGGAGATGAGACACCCTGTGGGAGAGGACTGCGCAGGGAGCCAGGTCCTCAGGGGGACCTGGTTTCTCTTGGAGCTGTGAGGTGAAGGGAACATCCTGAAAGGATTGTGGATGTTCACCAGTCATGGGCTGAGCATTCCAGGGGGCACAGTGGAGGGTTCAGGAGCAGGGAGGGGTCATGGAAGGAGGCAGGATAGGGTGTGCAGAGCCTCATGGAGTTAGAGTGAAGGATATCTGGGGAACCAGGGGTGACCAACAGAGATGAAGAAAGGTACATAATGATATTAGTCCTGGTGGACTCCAGGCTGATGGTGGTGGTGAGCCTGTGAGAGGTGATGGGGAGGAACAGGGGTTGGGGCTCTCACTTGGGCTCTGTCATTGGGAAATCAGGTTTGGGGTGACTGGGTCTTAGTTCTACATGTGGACCTCTTCTCTACCCCAATTATGGGAGACAATCCCTGGGGTAAGAGAGGTGTTAAACGAAGTCCGTGGGTTCACTCTTGACCCCTGTGGGGCAGGAGTGCACTCACACAGGATGTCAGCTCTGCCTGTCAGCTGCATTGGGAGAGAGACTTCTGGGGCACCAGCTGTGAGCCCAGCACAGGGGCCCCTCTTATATCTTCCCCAGGGAGCAGGAGGCCTAGGGGAGCTGGGATCTTAGTCCTCTAAACCCAGTGCACACGTCCACACTGTGGAGTAGGATGTGGGTATTGAGATGCTTTTCCCAAATAAGAAATGATTTTTGTTTAACTGAGTTTTGAAAAATTCAGAAAGAAGGAGTCAAAAATAGAGTTTTTGCTTGTGGTTTTCCCTCGGACTACCATCTATGGGCTGGAGAGAGGAGTTGCAGAGGGATACAGAATCCTCAGAAAGGGCACCAGGGCTCCTGAGCTTTCCTCTACTGCAACCCCTGACACAGCCCTGAGGCTGACCCCTGTGGAGTCCAGGGCTGTCTGGAAGGTTGTTCATTGTCCCGCTGATGTCAGGCCTGTGCTCAAACATCTCTACCTGACACTCAGTGCAGACCCCATTTAGTCTTCTCCGTCAGAATCCATTTGAGAGCAAAGCAGTGGTGGGGACTCCCTTACCTTTCTCCCTGTGTGGGGCCTCAGTACCAAGGAGAGAAGACCCAGGGGTCCTCTCTCCTCTTGAGCCAGGCCCTCCCCAGAGTCTCCCTCAGCTCCTGGCACATGGAAAGGCCCCAGACACTAGGAGGCGCCCTCATCCCAGATGAGGTTCAGAATGCGAAATCTTTCCAAAAACCACAAGGAGGATGTTGTACACACACGCACACTCACACATCCACACACCCCCACACCCCCACACAAACCATAGAATATTATGCAGCCATGATTGAGGATGAGATCTTGTTATTTTGACAATGGATGGAACTACAGGGTGGTATGTCTGCTAAATGAAGGAACCCAGACTGAGAAAGACAATACATACAATTTCACTCACACGTGAAATCTAAACAACAAAACAAATGGATAAAGAAACACACAAAATGCAGAATCACACCTGTAAATATAGGGAACCAACTGATGACTGCAAGAGGCAAGGGGGTGGGGGATTGGCACAATGGGAAAAGGAAAGTGGGAGACACAGGATCCAGTTCAGGAATGAAGAGTGATAGGAATGAAAGGCACAGCACAGGGAATCACTGTCACATCATGTGTGGTGACAGATGGCAGCTACACTGTGGTGAGCAGAGAGTGATCACAGAAGTCATCAGTGTGTTTTATACTTGAAGCTAACGCAACCTTGTGTGTTCACTATGTTCAAATTAAAAAATTTAAAGAAATTAATTAGAAATAATAAACTATAAAACATCAATTTTTATTTATAAGTCATGGATGTTTGAGTAATCCTACATTCTTTGAAAAACTTCTCCTAATTTCACAACTTTTAAGTACTCTATATTTTGTGAAGTAAAAGAGTTTAATAATTAAAAACCAACAGTCAGTGAACAGGGAAAAGTCATACTGAAATAACAAGAATACATAAAAACATTGGAAACTCTGGATGAAATGGACAAATTCATAGAAACAGACAACCTTCGTTGGTTGAAGAAACAGCCAACCTGACAAGACCCATAACTAGTAAGAAGATTGAATCAATAATCACATCACAGAGACGTCCTGGATCAAGTGGCTTCACTGGTGAATTCTACCAAACATTGGAGGAAGAATCAACACCAGTCCTTCTCAAAGTCTTCTAACAATGAAAAGGAGAGAACTCTTCCTGACTCATCCATGGTGCCATCAGGTCCACCATCCCAAAGCAGGCAGAGGCACTACAAGAAAAGGAAAGCACCTTCTGGCCTGTCACCTGGGCTCTGCAGCATGGTACATGAGTCCCAAGCCCTTACAGACATCCACCATGAATCCTGCCCTAAAAGACCCTCACCCCAGACTCTGATACTTGACAGATACCACAGATGTGTGTACATTTCATTTTAATGTTGTTTGATAAACTTTGACAAATGAGGGAATGGGGTTCAGGAGGGTTGGTGATGCAGAAGGGGGAAGTCATGGGGTATTGTGGGGGTGCAGGTGGGAGTAGTGTCCCCCCCCATGCCTGCTATCATCTCCTGAACAGAGTGTCACATTCCAGAAAGGATGTGACAATCCCTCTCCCGTGGCCGTGCACCAGCTGATAAAAGATGGCAGGTACAATAAGTTGTGGAGAGGCCATGCGGGGTTGGCAGAAACTCAGATGCCTACACATGCGAGTGTTTGTGTGGGGTGTGGGGTCAGAGGGTAGACTGTGGGTGCATAAAGAGAAATAATTGGATGAGAGAGGAGAGGGACCCCACACAGAAATAAACAAATATCCCAACATGGAATCAAGGTCGGGGGCATAAAGTTGTCATGCAGCCATCATGCATTGGGCACCCACTTCATGCACTATATGGTTCAGGACTCATACACTAAGGAACAAGCAGACTGAAGAGTTGGAGGAGCCGTTTCTTGAGATCCAGACTCACCATAGGAGATGTGCATCTCATTGTCATCTCACTGCTACTGACCTCAAAGCGACCCTGCACATCAGTGAGGATCTTGGCATCATTTTCATCTGGCACAAACGTGATGGCCATGCCCTTGGGTCCAAGCTGGCCTGCGTGGGCCACCTGGAAGGAGGAAGAGGTTAGCTCTGGGAAGAGCCCATGGTAGGAAGACACCCAAAAGGAGGGATGAGGATGGAAGGTGAGAAGACATAGGAAATCAGGGGGTGGGAGGGGCACTAGCATGCTCCGTGGGTGTGGAGCTGACCCCATGCATGTAGGTGTGGGAAGCCTCAGGCACGTGGTAGTTGGTGACAATGTTTATCCGCTCAATGCCCATGCCCCAGAGAAATAGGTTGGTAGCTGCAAGAATTCCTTATTGAGGTTCTTTAAATGGCTGATACCAAGAAAGTCCTTATGAGAAAGGAGAAAAACATTGACAGTCCCTTCTCTCAACAGTCTGATTTTTTCCCAAGGACAGAAAACATCCTTTATCTCTGACTCATCACTCCTCCTGGGGCATCCCTCGGTGGGTAAGGGCTGGGGAGTTCTCCACCAGGAGCTGGGCCACCACAATGCAATGCTGCCCAGACTTCACAGAGGTCTCTGCCTGTGTGTGGCGAGAAGGGGATGTGGGTCCATGTGTGTAGGGGAGAGAGAATATGCACTAGAATGGGAGGGTTCAGTAAGTACACTCCTCTCCATGATTCCCTCTAAGCCTCTCTTATTCCCTGATACATGCTTCATTTTCTGCTCTCCATATAACTAACTTACTCTTTCTTCCTTTCCTTCGGTTCTGATTTTCTTGAGCAAGATTGGCCTCTGAGAAGATACAGTACTGAAATTTGGCAGGCACATTAGGAGGCAGGAATGAGGTACTCCATGAAAAAGCGCTAAGTATTGGATGTAGGGTCTGAAAAGTCCACGACCAATATTCTTGCTTATGAAACAAACCTAAGATCTACCCTAATTCTGGAGAGTAGTTTTACTTGATTGATAGTTTACACCATCGATAAGCTGACAGAATGCTTCTCCTCGGGGAGTGATACAAGAAGAAATAAATTCAAGAACCCTAGCAGGGCCAATGTAGATTGGGATTTTCAAGAATTAAAAACCCTTCACGGTTCTTATGTTTTATGTTTGCTTTGCTTATTGGGATTTACATTTACTGACTGTCTGACCGTGAGAGCCATGGAACATAAGAGCAGCCCCCACCTTGCTCCTGCTCAGCCCCTTGCATCCATCATATACATCACCAGTTTGGTCAAAAATTACATTTTTAGTCAGTCCTTATCATTCCAGATTCTGTATTTGTAAATTCTCCTAGTTGCTAAAAATTGTTTTAACCCCACTATCAATATGCATGGGACTTTCACTGTCATTCGGGGACACGCACAGCCACCAAACACATTTAGTCACCTGACATGCATGTTCCCAGCTGAGGTGAAACATTTTTGTAGAACTTGGAAATGTGCTTCTCGAACTTAAAAAGTTGCAAAGACACTCTGGTGTCTTTATGGTCTTTACTTTATCTAATGCAGTAGAAAGTATAAAATTAGGATAATCAGGAAAAAATGATCAAAGATGAAAAAGGAGACCAGTGTACAAAATGAGGAGTTTAGAAATAATCCCAACTATATGTGGATCCTGGATTGTTGACACAAGTAGGACTCTAGGAGAGAGGAGAAAGGATGGAGTTTTCAATAAAAAGTTAACCAACTACTAGCTATTCATGAAGGAAAACCCTAGATTTGAACCTTTTCTTCACACCCTACACATGCAAAAACAAGTCAATTAAAATCCACAAAATTTCAGAGAAGTTTACAAAAAAACTTTATGATTCTGATTTAAGAAAGAACTTCCTATGCAGAACATGGAAGACATTTGCAATAGAGAAAAAATTTGTGTATGTCATTAGCTTAAAACTTAAAACTGCTGTTCACAAAAGACATCATTAAGAAAGTGAAAAGACAAGGCACAAATGAGGAGAAATTCTTTGCCTCACATGTTAGCAACCAAACACCAGTCCACAGGATATGTAAGGATTGCTCCTGTCAGTGAGAATCAGACAGACTACTTACAGAGTACATGCCCTAAAGCTTCCCGTTTGCTAAACTCGAGTGGCAGCGAGAAGGCGAAGGAACATTTGGAGAGCTCAGACCGTAAGCGGTCCATGGAGGATGGTGAACGCTGGGAAAGGGGATAAATGGGAAAGCAACAAAGAAGAAATCTAAAAGATAAACACGCATATGGAAATGTGCTTTCTCTCCTTCACTGAGGGAAATGTAAATTAACACCGTAATGACAGCATGAATGCGCCTGACAACATACTATGTGTAAGAGCCCGTCACAACGGACCGTGTGTTGTATGATTCCAGTTTTAACAAATGTCCATAAAAGGCAAATCTACAGAGACAGAGGTAGAGGAATGGTTGCCTAGGGCTGGGGAGAGGCGTTGGGAGAAAAGGCAGAGTGACACAAGGTTTCTTTTAGGGCTGATGAAAATGTTCTGAAGTTTGTTATAGTGATAGTTGCACAACTCTGTGAATATACTGAAAACAACTGAACTGTACCCTTAAATCAGTGAATGATGTGTGAATAAGATCTCAGCAAAGCTGTAATAAAAAACCTGTAATGAGAGAGTGTGCCAAATCCACTGGAAGCTCTAAGTTGTGCTGACTGAGAAGAAGAGCTGTCAGGGCAGATGGAGAAGCAGGAAGCATGTGTGATCCCTCTCCTCCTGGAGAGCAGGTGCACTGGGGATCTGTCCGATGTGACTGTCGTGGATACCTGGAGTCGACTGAAGCCTTGCAGCTTGCAGGGGGAAGGCTTGGAGGGTAAACTGCTGTTCATTTCAGTCATTTTCAGCCTGGCCCCAGACATGAGGCTACCACCTCCCTGCCCCCAGTCTGTTGCGGAGAGCCAGCGGAAGTCCCTACAGCAGTTTGAACACAGCTTGTGGAAGCTAAGGTGAGCAATTAGGACGCTGTTTTCCAAACATCAGGAATGAGTGTTTTGATGGACACTGGCGGCTTTTGGTCAAGGGGATGCAGCAGAGATGCAGGCCAGCGCGCTTGCAAGTGCACTGCCAGTAGGACAAGCCCTTACTCCTATGGCTGAAGCAACTTCGAGAGTATTTAAAACACCTGGGGGCTTCACTCCCCTTCATTTCCCCCTTTTTTTCCATTTTGGGAGGCAAGCATAAGAACATGGAAAAGGAACGGCAGGTACAGGGACATTTAGAAAGCTACCCTTGCCCAGGGAAAGGTGCAGCCTCATAAATGACCTGAGAGGTTCTTAAGTTGGCACCTTAGCTGGATTCCTGGGACAGAGACTCTGTACACAACAGAATGACCAAACACAAAGAGCAAAAAAGAGCAACCAACAAAGCTCTGCAGACTCCAGGGGGAGGGGAGGACCTAACTTTCAGGATTATTAATTATTACCAAGTATTATTACCTAGTGTTATCAAGATTGAAATGTCCAGTTTTCAGAAAAATTCACAAGCCTACAAAGAATCAGGAAAGTATAACTATTGAAGGAGGAAAAAAATCAATGGTAGAACCATCTGAGAAAGAAGAGAAGGCAAACCTGCTAGAGAAAGACTTTAAGGTAACAGTCTTACAGATGTTCCAGTGAAGTCAGGTGATTAGGATCTCCCTATCTGGTCTCTCCTGATGAACAAGAAATGCAAATAATCAAAAGGTAAGGATAGATGATGACAGATAGATAGATAAATGATAGATAATATGAGAGGGTACCACCCTTGATTCTGTAAAAACATCAACTAAAACAATAAATAAACAACCCAAGTTGATGACACTGGCTCTGGGAAAGCTCTGGACTATCCTGAGGAAACAGCAGAACCATCTGGAGCACAAAAGCCAAGGATGGCTGCACAGAAAAGCACAGGAAGCATTTTCCCTATGTCATCCATCCTTCAGTCTGGAGCAGCTCCAAGCAAGGAAGATGCCCTCAGAGGGATTTCACCTGCAGGGAAAGAGAACAGGAGGACTCCAGCCATCCTGCTCACCTGTGGAATCTGCATCTGTGCAACCGAGGACCCCCACAGTCTCCAGTAATGCTGAACCCCCTGATGGAGCTGGAGGTGCAGGAGCCCCCAGATCCTGCTGCTTCATCTTCCCAGTGCTGGAGCTCTCACTGTGGTGAGACCTGCACCCAGGGACCCAAGTCCCTGCTGTGCTCCACTATCCAGGATTAAGACCACACAGAACCTCACCATCTACAAGGGCTGGAGATGCAGCTTCACTGTGCTCCACCCCTTGTTCCACATTTGGAGGTTTGAGCAAATGATACTAGGGCCATGCAACTGCAGTTCTACACCCCTCTCCCTGAGTCCTGGTGGGGGCTTTGACCCAACATTGCACAGGCAGTCCTGTTGCTCTGTGCACACCTCATATGTACTAAACTGCGGCTTTGACCCGTCATCCTGGGGCCATGTTGCTGCTATTCTGTGTCCTGCCCACTGGGTCTTGAGTCACAGCTTTGACCCATCATCAACAGGGCCAGACTGCTAATGCCCTGTGCCCCACCTAAGGGACCTTAGTGGGGGCTTTGCTCCACCATCACTGAAGCATGCTGCTTCTGTGCCGTGCCCCTGGGTCCCAGCCACTGCTGTCCCCTGTCATCCACGGGCCCCTTCCTCAGCTTGAGTCACTACTTAAGCCACAGATAATCTGGTTCTATGAGTGATGTGCACAGGCACAGACCTCAGGCACTGGTGCCATTGTCACAGAAATTGCTCCTGTGTCCAGGCCTCAAGTGCTCAGTTAGGTCTGTGCACCTCTAAGACTGAGACCCCAGCTCCACTGCCAATGTGAGGTCCAGCACACCAGACCTGATACTAAAAGGAATCCCTTTGGCTACAAATTCTCCACACAAGCAAGAAGAGGACCCTAGCAGCCTTTGCTACTGAGGACTCCCAACAGGTCCCGCCTCCACTGCCATCATAGACAGGTGACAACTTGGCAACAAAGGAACCGCCAGGGTCTTTGCTGATCTTGACCTCAGCTGATGGAGGTGCACAGAGACAAACCATTGCTCCTTTCCCAGAACTGGACATGCTGCACCCACCCAGACAGTGTTCCTGTACCACCTTCACATGAAAGTCTTTCCTCACATTCCTTTCAGAGGGCAGTCTGAGAAGGCTGGGAGAGGTGACTAACCCTGCAATGCATAGACATCAACACGAAGCCAGGAAACACTGAACACCAAGCAGGTATGACACTCCCAAAGGAACACAATCATTTTCTGGCACTGACCACAAGGAAATGGAGATCAGTGTTTCCTGAAAATGAATTCAAAATGATTATTTTAATGAGGCTCAGCAAGATTGAAGAGATTAACACACATATCTTAGAGGCCATCAGAATGGGGTTGATATATTTGACGTGTTCAGAGAAAAACCTGCTAACCAAGAATATTTACCCAGCAAAGCGGTCCTTAAGAAATGAAGGAGAGATAAAGACTCTCCCAACAAAATCTGAGGGAGTTGGTCTCCACTAGACCTGCCTTATAAAAAATGCTAAATGGAGTTCTTCAAATGGAAATGAAAATATACCAATTAATGATGTGAAAACATATGTGCCGCTTCCTAATGGTGCACAGGAGGAGAATGAGGCACAAACACGTCAGTTGTAAGAGAGAGGGAGCAGGGATGACAGCTGAAAGGACTGTGGCCAGGAACAACTCCTCAGTCCTGTATTTATTAGATACAAGATAACAGCCACCAAAGGAGAAGAAGAAAGTTATACATTAGTCAAGGTCTAGTAGGTAAACAAGAAGGAATGTGAGTCATATGTTGATCATAAGTCCTTTTTAAAAATTTAAACGTTATTTTATTTTTTCAGGGTTCCAAGATTCATTGTTTAATGCATCATAGCCAGTGCTCCATGCAATATGTGCCCTTCTTAATACCCACTGCCAGGCTAAGCCAGCCCTCCACGTGCCTCCCCTCCAAACCCCTCAGTTTGTTTCTCAGAGTCCACAGTCTCTCATGGTTCGTCTCCCCCTCCAGTTTCCCCCAACTCACTTCTTTCCATCTCCCCATGTCCTTTGTGTTATTCCTTATGCTCTGAAAGTAAGTGAAACCTATAATAACTGACTCTCTCTGCTTGACTTATTTCACTCAACATAATCTCCTCTAGTCCTGTCTATGTTGATACACATTGGGTATTCATCCTTTCTGATGGAGCCATAATACTAGATAGTATATATAGACCATATCTTCTTTATCCTTCGTCTGTTGAAGGGCATCTTGGTTCTTTCCACAGTTTGGCAACTATGGTCATTGCTGCTATTAACACTGGTGTATGGATGGCCCTTCTTTTCACTACATCTGTATCTTTAGGGTAAATACCCAGTAGTGCAATTGCAGAGACATAGGGTGGCTTTACTTTTAATTTCCTAAGGAATCTCCACATTGATTTCCAAAGTGGCTGCACCAACTTACATTCCCACCAACACTGTAAGAGGGTTCCCCTTTCTCCACATCCTCTCCAACATTTCTTGTTTCCTGTCTTATTAATTTGGGGCATTCTAACTGGTGTAAGGTGATATCTCACTGTGGTTTTGATTTGAATCTCCCTGATGGCTAGTGATGATGAACATTTTTTCATGTGTCTGTTAGCCATTTGTATGTCTTCTCTGCAGAATTGTCTGTTCATGTCTTCTGCCCATTTTTTGACGCGATTATCTGGTTTTTGGGTGTTGAGTTTGAGGAGTTCTTTATAGATCTTGGATTCAGCCCTCTGTTTGTAGTGTCACTTGAGAGTATCTTCTCCCATTCCGTGGGTTGCCTCTTTGTTTTGTTGACTGTTTCCTTTGCTGTGCAGAAGCTTTTGATCTTGATGAAGTCCCAAAAGTTCATTTTCGCTTTTGTTTCCTTGCCTTTGGAGACATGTCTTGAAAGTAGTTGCTGGGGCCAATGTCAGAGAGGACTGCCCATGTTCTTCTCGTAGATTTTGATAGATTCCTGCCTCATGTTGAGGTCTTTTATCCATTTCGAGTTTATCTTTGTGTAAGAGAATGGTGTAAGAGAATGGTTCTCTTTCATTCTTCTATACATAGCTGTCCAATTTTCCCAGCACCATTTATTGAAGAGACTTTTTTTCCCACTGTATATTTTTCCTGATTTTTTTAAGATTTGTGAACCATAGAGTTGCAGGCCCATAACTGGGCTCTGTACTCTGTTCCACTGGTCTATGTGTCTGTTTTTGTGCCAGTACCATGCTGTCTTGGTGATCACAGCTTTGCAGTAAAGCTTGAAATCAGGCAACATGATGCCCCCAGTTTTGTTTTTCTTTTTCAACATTTCCTTAGCAATTCGGGGTCTCTTCTGGTTCCATACAAATTTTAGGATTATTTGCTCCAGCTCTGAAAAATGCCGGTGGATTTTTATCAGTATGGCATGACAGTATAGATTGTTCCAGGCAGTATAGACATTTTAATAATGTTTATTTTTCTGATCCGTGAGCATGGAATGTTTTCCATCTTTTTGTGTCTTCTTCAATTTCTTTCATGAGTGTTCTGTACTTCCTCGAATACAGATCCTTTATCTCTTTGGTTAGGTTTATTCCCAAGTATCTTATGTTGTTCAACATAGTACTAGAAGTCCTAGCAACAGCAATCAGACAATAAAAAGAAATAAAATGTATTCAAATTGGCAAAAAAGAAGTCAAACTCTCTCTCCACAGATGACATGACCCTTTATGTGAAAAACCCACAAGACTCCACCCCAAACTACTAGAACTCATACAGCAATTCTGTAATGTGGCAGGATACAAGATCAATGTACAGAAATCAGTTGCTTTCTTATACACTAGCAATGAAAATATAGAAAGGGAAATTAGGGAATCGATTCCATTTATTATAGCACCAAGAACCATAATAGGAACTTTAAAGGAGGAATCATTTTTAATGCTTTTATTTGCTTTATTTTCAGTGGTTATGTCCTTACTTACAATGATATGCTTATACTATTGTATTCTTATTAATCAAGTTGAGAGAATCCTTATCAACTTCCTGTTTTGACTGGTGGGGATTTATCAATTTTGGAATTGATCTCTTGATCAATTGAGTTCTCTTGAACTCATCTCTTCTCCTCCACTCTTCCCACTATAGATATATTGCTAAGTAAAGTGATCAGAACCCAGTACTTCTATGAATACACTCATTATTGTATACTTTAACATTTTTCTAGGTGCTTGTTTTTTTTTGCCCAAATTCTATCCACATAACTTTAGCCCCTCTAAATGTTCTACCATTTTTTGTGTTATAGTTGTCTTTCTCCCCTTTATTCCTTGAGGGCCTTGGAGCTGACTTGAAGTCCTGTATTCCTTTGTTCTTGACTGGTGACCTGACTCTTCCCCAGACCTGTTATTTAGCTGCCAGTTGGGAACACTTCTTCGCCGTTTTTTTTTTTTTTTTCAGGTTGAATCTACCAAATCAGGTTACAATAACTTTCTTTTTCATGGTTCGCTTATTATTTTGTTGGAGCATATTGTCAAGTAGAATTAGAAAAGATCGGTCTGAGGAGAATTTATTTGAATTCATGCATTTACAAAAATACCTGTATTTTCCTCATAATTCCAGATAGTTTTGCAGAGTAGAGAATTAATTGCTGACAATCATTTTCTCTCATATTTTTGAAGGTTTTGGTCTGTTGTTCTCTAGCGTACAGGGTTACCAAGAGAAACTTGATGTTATTCTTATTCTTTGGTAGATAACCTGTATTTTCTCATTTGTGTTATTCAAATTTTGTGATACAGAATTTCTAATAATGGTCTCTACATCTTTTTGTTTTGTTTTGTCTTTCTTTCAGTATGTTGGACATTCATTGGGGATTTTCAATATAAAAATTTGTGTTCCAGGATGCCTGCGTAGCTCAGTTGGTTAAGCATCTGCCTTCAGGTCAGGTCATTATCCCAGGGTCTTGGAATGGAGTCCCACATGGGGCTCCTTGCTTAGCAGAGAGTCTGCTTCGCCCTCTTCCTCTGCCCCTCCCTTTGCTCGTGAGTGTGCTCTCTCCCTCTCTGACAAACAAAAAAATAAATAAGTAAAGTTGTGTTTCAATTTCTGGAAAATTCTCTAATATTATTTCTCTGATAATTTTCATCTTCCATTTCTTCTTTTTCACTTCTGAAACTCTTATCAGCAGGGAAAACCAGTGTCTAATTCTTGTTTTACAGTGCTAAACCCCTCAACTATCTCTGAGGATTTTATCTATGGTCTCCGAGATCATCTCTTCTCTGTTTTCCTTAGTTTTCCTAGAGAAGAGACCCTCTGGAGAATGGGCATGTCGGTTTCTAGGATTTTACATCTAGGGTGTGGAAGGCAATGGAGGACATAAGTACTTCACATACAAACTTTTAACCAAAGCCTTGTGTCAGGCCTTTCAACTCTACCCTATTCTGCATCTGATATCTTCAGGATTTGATGGAGGAAATTGTCACTCTTGTTTTTTGTATTCCTTCTGTGAGTGATGGGTCTATGTTTCTATCTTCATTAATCAACTGCCAGAATCTTCTGACTGTCTTCCTTTTACTGGACTTTTTTTGTGGGGGGGAATATTTGTTGCTTATGTCCACACTCTATTTCAGCCATTTCTTTACTCCTTTACTAAAAATTTAGTGTAATCTCATATTTATATTATATTCTAAGCTATGATCCCATACTATGTTATTTATCTTGTTGCTCAAATTGTTCCAGCTCTGTTTACTGAAAGTTCTTTCATGTTTCTTTGTGGGTCCAAGACCAGGAACTGGATGTGCTACTGGGGTATCATTGTTTCTAGGCCCTCCATGCAGACTGAGTTAGGTAATACATGCAGCATACATACCCATACAGACACACATGTCTATACTTGTTTTTGTATCTATTTGTATTTATATGAAGTTAACCTTGAGTTCATACTGATGTTCCTGATTCTAATCTAGTACTACCCGCTTCATTCAAGGTGAGGCATTTCTAACATTTTATTTTATTTTTTTAAAGATTTATTTATTTATTTTAGAGAGACAGAGAACACGAAGTGGGGAGGGGCAGCGGGAGAGGGAGAGAGAAAATCTCAGGGAGACTCCCTGCTGGGCTTGGAGCTGATTGTGAAGCTTGATCTCATGACCCTGAGACAATGAACTGAGCTAAAATCAAGAGTCAGATACTTAACCAAAGAAGCCATCCAGGCACTCCTATTTTAAAAATTACAATTTTTCTAATTTTGAAACTTATTGAGTCCATTAATCCATTCTACTCAAAGTTCCTCTAAATTCTAAATAAACACCAAAATTATTACTAATTAGCAGTTTAAAATTAATCCTAAATCTATTTTATTACATCATAGACTTATTAACATGTTTCCTTTTCTTTTTTAAAGATTTTATTTATTTATTTGACAGAGAGAGAGATCACAAGTTGGCAGAGATGCAGGCAGAGAGAGAGAGAGAAGGAAACAGGCTCCCTACTGAGCAGAGAGCCTGATGCGGGACTCAATCCCAGAACCCTGAGATCATGACCTGAGCCGAAGGGAGAGGCTTTAACCAACTGAGCCACCCACGCGCCCAGCATATTTTGTTTGTTATGAGCATTTGTTATGAGTATTTGAGCACAAAAATAAATGCCCAATTTGGGAACTTGGAGCATGTTGACTTTTTTAGAATTATCACAGAAATTTATTGTTTACAGTTGCTTGCATTGAGTGAAACGCATGTTCTTAACCTCTTCATTTAAGCAAGAAATATTGCAACCACAGGTTTCAAATCTTCCTGCTTGAGGAAGGATTACATGCCAATAATATTCTGCTGACTCTACAAAGAACATTGGCTTGCCTTTATACCTTCTAGAACACAGAGATGTTGATTACATTGGCCAACCATCTGGGTTTGCCTGGAACTGAGAGTTTTCCTGGGATGTGGGACTTTCAGTGCTAAAACTGGAAAATTCCTGGGCAAACAGGGAAGAGTTTAAATATTAACATCTAAAAAGCAATTCTTAGACAATCAAGTGCAGTTCTAGAGTTTTTGGATGTTAGAGGTTACTTTTATAGGGCATTGCAATGATCTTTGAAGGCCAGGTGTTTTCGGATATGTATTTGTCAGAAATTACATTTGTAAGTTCAATTTTCTGTCACAAAACTAAATATGCTTTTCAGCAGCTGTAGAGGAAGAGAGAATATTTTCTTCTCATTATCATTTGAAAAATTTTCTTAGTGGGAATTCAAAGGACCTATAGTTCCCAGGCTAAGTGCTGGAATTGCATTAATAAACATTAAGGGAAAAAAGGCTGTCCTGAGAGTGTCAGTCAGGCAGTAGAGAAAGAAAATGGGACAGGCAACACTTTGTACCAACATTACCCCTCACTTACATCCCGGTGATGTATCTTATTGATTCAATGATAATTCCTTGACAAACAAGGAATGACTAATTATTATTTTGTTTCTGAGATTACAACTTCCTTTTTGAGCTGGCTTAATAATGCCTTCTCCATGATCACAGCATAGCAATAGTGGCAAATATTGATATAGAGCATATTACAGTAACTCTTCAAATTGTATTTTAAATAAAAATCATTGATTTGCATCCATCCTAGACACAATACTGAGGAAATTCTCTCACGGTGAAATGATTGCATCTCGGAAGTTTGAAGGAAAAAGAAAAACCAGGTATGAGAGAGAGCTGAAGGAAGTAAACGTGGGAACAGTAGTTCCATCTTCTATCCAGAAGTACATGGGGATGGCACAGTGCCTCAGCGTCCTGATGAGCTGTTATTTAGTTAATTTTATGTGATATTCTGTGTTTTTAAAAAAGATTTATTTATTTTAGAGAGAAAGAGAGCGAGTGAGCAGGGGGAGGGGCAGAGGGAGAGAATCTCCAGACTCCCTGCTGAGTGTGAAGCTCCAAGAGGTGCTCCATCTCATAACGCATGAGATCACGACTTGAGACAAACTCAGCAGTTGGACACTCAACAATCTGACTCACCCAGGCACTTCATGTGATATTGTGTTTACTTTCTTGTTATTCTAGCCTTTAATAAAGCCTTGGCAAATTTTCAGTTTATTTTTTCTTTTTCTTTCTGTGCTTTTGGTTATTAATGGTGGTCAATACTTGAAGGCAATAACGTGGTAGCAGGAATGCTCAAGGGGAATTTTGAGGTAAGAGCTGGGGCTCCCCTCCCAAGAGGAGATTGTTTTCTCTTTTTATAAATGATTTTTTTTAAAGATTTTATTTATTTATTTGACAGAGAGAGATCACAAGTAGATGGAGAGGCAGGCAGAGAGAGAGAGAGAGGGAAGCAGGCTTCCTGCTGAGCAGAGAGCCCAATGCGGGCCTCCATCCCAGGACCCTGAGATCATGACCTGAGCCGAAGGCAGCGGCTTAACCCACTGAGCCACCCAGGCGCCCTATAAATGATTTTTTAAATGATTTTTATTATGTTATGTTAGTCACAATACAGTATATGATTAGTTTTTGATGTAGTGTTCCATGATTCACTGTTTGTGTATAATACCCAGGGCTCCATGCAATTCATGCCCTCCTTAATACCCATTACCAGGCCAACACATCTCCCCAACCCCACCCTCTAAAACCCTCAGTTTGATTTCTGGAGTACATAGTCTCTCATGGTTCATCTCCCACTCTGAATCCTGCCCCGCCTTCATTTTTCCCTTCCTTCTCCTAATGTCCTCCATGCTATTCTTTATGTTCCATATATGAGTGATATAAGTAATATAACTGTATTTCTCTGTTGATTTATTTCACTTAGCATAATCTCCTCCAGTTCCATCCATGTTGATGCAAATGATGGGTATTCATCCTTTCTGATGGTTGAGTAATGGTCCATTATATATATACACCACATATGTTTTGAGTTATTTTCTTTTATTTTATATTTTCAGTGTTCCAAGATTCTTTGTTTATGTGCCACACCCAGTGCTCCATGCAATAAATGCCCTCTTTGATACCCACCACCAACCCCCCACCCCCCTTCCTTCCAAAACAGTTTGTTTCTCAGAGTCCACAGTCTCTTGTGGTTCATCTCTCCCTCTGTTTTCCCCCAATTACTTTTCCTTTACTTCTCCTGATGTCCTCCATGTTATTCCTTATGCTCCATAAGTAAGTGAAAACATATGATAACTGACTTTCTCTGCTTCACTTATTTCACTCAGCATAATCTCCTCCAGTTCCATCCATGTTGATACAAAAGGTGGGTATTCATCCTTTCTGATGGAAGTGTAATATTCCATTGTATATATGAACCATATCTTTCTTTTTAAAGATTATTTATTTATTTATGTGACAGAGAGAGAGACACACACACAGCAAGTGTCTGTTCATGTCTTCCGCCCACTTTTTAACATGATTATCTGTTTTTTGAGTGTTGAGTTTGAGGAGTTCTTTCAAGACACATCTCCAAAGGCAAAAGAAACAGTCAATAAAACTAAGAGGCACGCCACAGAATGGGAGAAGATATTTGCAAATGACACTACAGAAAAAGGGCTGATATCCATGATCTGTAAATAACTCCTCAAACTCAACACTCAAAAAACAGGTAATCATGTCAAAAAATGGGCAGAAGACATGTACAGACACTTCAAAGAAGACATACAAATAGCTAACAGGCACATGAAAACATGTTCATTATCATTATCCATCAGGGAGGTTCAAATCAAAACCACAGTGAGATATCACATTATACCAGTTAGAATGGCCAAAATCAACAAGACAGGAAACAAGTGTTGGAGAGGATGTGGAGAAAGGGGAATCCTCTTACAATGTTGGTAGGAATGCAAGTTGGTGCAGCTACTTTGGAAAACAGCATGGAGATTCCTTAAGAAATTAACAATAGAGCTACCCTATGGTCCTGCATTTGCACTACTAGGTATTTATCCCAAAGATACAGATGTAGTGAAAATGAAGTGCCATCCATACACCAATGTTCATGGCAGAAATGGCCACAGTCATCAAACTGTGGAAAGAACCAAGATGTCCTTCAACAGATGAATGGATAAAGAAGATATGGTCCATATATCTCCAATGGAATATTATGGCTCCAACAGAAAGGATGAATACCCAACTTTTGTATCTGCATGGATGGGACTGGAGGAGATTATGGTGAGTGAAATAAGTGAAGCAGAGAGAGTCGATTATATGGTTTCACGTACTTGTGGAGCATTAGGAAAAACACGGAGGACATTGAGAGAAGGAGAGGAGAAGGGAGTTGGGGGAAATCAGAGGGGGAGGTGAACCATGAGAGCCTGTGGACACTGAGAAACAAACTGAGGGTTTTGGAGGGGAGGGGATGGGTATTAAGAAGGGCACATATTGCATGGAACACTGGGTGGTGATGCCTAAAAAAGAATCTTGGAATACTGAACGAATAAAATTAAATTAAAAAAAAAAAAAGCTCAACATCTCTTGGCATCAGGGAAATACAAATCAAAACCACAATGAGACAGACAACCCACCAGTCAGAATGGCTAAAATGAAGAAATCTGGAAATGAGCACTGTTGGCAAGGTTGCAGAGAAAGTGGACCCCCCCCTACACTGTTGGTGGGAATGCAAGCTGCTGCTGTCACTCTGGAAAACAGTATGGAGGTTTCTGAAAAAGTTGAAAATAGAGCTGCCCTACAATCCAGCAATTGCACTGCTAGGTATTTAGTCTAAAGATACAACTACAGTGATCCGAAGGGGCAAGTGCACCCCAATGCTTATAGCAGCAATGTCCACAATAGCCAAACTGTGGGAAGAGCCCAGATGTTTATCAGCAGATGAATGGAAAAGAATATGTGGTATATATAGATATATACCATGGATGTAACTAGAGAGTATTATGCTAAGTGAAATAATTCAATCAGAGAAAGAGATCATGTGATCTCACTCATATGTGGAATTTAAGAAACAAAACAGATTGGAAACATCTGTAGTGCCCATGTCTATAACATGAATCTGTCTAAAACCAGACAATGCCAGAGTTTTAGGAGCTCACATTCTAAGCCACCAGCTCCAATGACTAGAACTTTACATGTATCTAACAAGAACTGGAGAGATTCAGTGCTGGGTTCGGAATGGGTGTGTGTGAAGGATTCAGATCACTTGAGGAACTTCTTTACATGGTTCCAGCGACCTTCCCAGTCTCTAGTGTCCCCACACCCACCATCAACAGCCATTTTCTCAGCCAGTAGCTCCTCTACTCTCCTTTTCTTTTCTGGCCCCTCACCTTCTGCCATATTGTTCTCTCCACATGTGGGTCTTCTGTGAGCCTGATTACATAGCTCCCTATGTGAGCTTAGTCACAAAACCCCCTACCCATTTTCCTACCTAGTCTTGCCTGTCCTTTATTCAGTCTCATGAGTTACTAACACCGGTGAAGTTCTCTTAGAGATTTTGTCCAAGTTTAGGAATGCATCAAAAGAATAGGTCTTCTGGTATCAGGAAGAGTGACTGGCATTCCCAAGGTCAAAGGAGAATGAAGAGTGACAGCAGCACTCTCAAGATCTACAAATGGAGCTGTACATCTACTCTGGCCATATACGATCACATTTTCAGGGTGAATGCCACATCTTGTCCTAAGAGCAAGCTAAGCAGCTCCTCTACCTGCATAGAGATTCTTCTCTGTTGGTTTCCCAGGACTTGTAAGCATACGAGAATATACTACAATTAATCCATGATCTCAGTGGTATGTAAAAGCTGATCATCTGATCAAAATCAACAGCCTTTCCATGTGAGAAGAGTAAAGCATACAAGGCATTGGGTGAACAACACACAAAATACAGGCAATTCTGTTGCCTTGACTGGTTCTAGTCATGGAAACACTCTCAATGGCATCTTTTTCTCTAGAAGAGTACTGTCGGTCTGCTCCTTCTGACTGGTGTGAAGTCCAGCGGTTTTCAAGTTCATCACACTTTGGCATGTAAGTTGGATCAGGTGGCAAAAAGGGTAATTTCAAAGCCAGTTTTCCAGGGCAAGGTGGACAGAAGAAGAGGGGACATGTGGGTCACTAAAGGAGAGATTATTCATCTTCTCTACCCGAGGGGCTGCATCCCAGGTGTCTGGACAATAGTGTGGGGAGACAGCCCCCCCACAACACACATACTGTCCTCCATAGGGTGAAACCCACACTGCCACCATGGCCGCTACCTCCCCTGCTGGCACTGCAGACACCACCCAGATGTGGCCAGATCTTCCTTCTCTTGGTCCTCCTTTCTCTCTTCCTCCTTAGCCTGTCACCACACAGCCAGTTCTTCTGGAGGGAGGAAGGCAGACAGGGTATGAAGGGGACAAGCAGAACCCTCATGGAGGATATGGTCACTGACTTAAATATTTTGTAAGTATTCTACTTGTGATTTCCTTCGGCCCCTTTGTTAAGAGTATTTAATTTCTACCAATTTGTGAATTTTCCAGTTTTCCTTTTGTTGTTGATTTCTAACTGCATCCCATTGTGGTTGGATAGTTTGTGTGATATCTCCCTTTTTGATTCTGTTGAGTCTTAATTTGTGGTCTGACATGTGGAGCATCCTAGGAATGGTCCCATGTACCCTGGAGAAGAACGTGTATTCTGTTATTTGAGGGTAGAGTGTTCTGTATATGGGTGTCAGATCTAGTTGGTTTTTTATGTTGCTCAAGCCCTCTGTTTCCTTAATTTTCTTCTGCTTAGTTGCTCTATCCAATTTTGAGAATGGGTTATTGAATTCTCCAACTATTATTGTGGGTCTCTCTACTTCTGCATTTCATTCTACGAAGCTCACCTTCATAGATTTTATAGATCTGTTATTAAATGCTACTCACTTGTAATTGTTACATCTTCATGTCCTATTGAGACTTGTGTTCACATATACTGTTCTTTTTGTCTCTTCCAAATTTTTTTTAAAGATTTTATTTATTTATTTGACAGATAGAGATCACAAGTAGGCAGAGAGGCAGGCAGAGAGAGAGGAGGCTCCGTGCTGAGCAGAGAGCCCAATGTGGGACTCGATCCCAGGATGCTGGGATCATGACCTGAGCTGAATGCAGAGACTTTAACCCACTGAACCACCCAGGCACCCCCCCCCCCCAATTTTTTTGATTTTAAGTCTATTTTGACTGATATTAGTAGAAATTCTCCAGTTTTCTTTTGGCTATTTTGTGCACAGAATACCTTTTCCCATCCTTTCACTGTCAAACTATTTGTGTTTTTTGATAAAGTGAGTCTCTTTTAAATAACATATAGTTGGATCATCTCTCTGTCACTATTCTTCCCAGCTCTATGCTTTGATTGGAGTATATTTATATTCATATCTTTCTTGAATTCGGGTGAGTTTTCAGCCATTATTTCTTCAAACAATCTCTCTTACCTTTTTCTTTCTCTTCTTTCTGCAACTCCCACATTGCCTGTGTTGGTCCCCTTTATGTTATATCAGTGCTCCAGTAGGCTCTCTTCTCTTTTCTTCAGTTGTGTTCATTTTGTTCCTCAGACTTGATCATTTCAATGATCCTACCTCCAAGTTCAGTGATTCTTTCTTCTACTTGCTGAAATCTGCCTTGAACACCTCTAGTAAAATTTTCATTTGAGTTATTGTGCATATCAGCACTGGAATTTCCTTTAAGTTTCTCCTTATGATTTGTGTCTCTTTGTAAATATTTTATTTTACCCATATCTAATTTTCTTGACTTCTTTAATTCTCAGAGCATCATGCATACAGTTGATTTAAAGCCCTTGTCTAGTAAGTCCACCATCTCATCTTCCATAGGAACACTTCCCGCCTTTTTTTTTTTTTTTTTAACTTGGAACAGGTCATGTTGTCCTGTTTCTTTGTACACTTTGTGTTTTGTTGTTTTTGAAAATGGGTCATCTCAATCTTATGATGTGGTAACTCTGAAAATCAGATTCTCCAATCAACATGTTTGTTGTTTGTATTAATTTCCATATTGTTCTAGGCTGTGTGCCAGAAATCAGCCTTAGGTATACACATCAGCTCTTCTCATGTCATTTTTGAGCCTATACTTTTTCCTGAACATGTGTGTGCTTCCCACATCCCCATTCCTTCCAGTCCCTCCCCGCTGTCCCCATCCAGTGCTGTTCAGTGAGAATCTGAGAGCAGAGTGGCAATACCTCTTTGTGGTCACAGGGCTGAGGACAGAAGACCTGAGCTCCTTTATTCCTGCTCACTCATTACCTTCCCAGTGTGTCCCTGACCTATGACACTAGCACAGGGCCCTACATAAAGGGGCAATGAATGTCTGGTCAGGTTTGGCTTGTGAAGTGTTTCCCAAAAATCTACACTGATATTGATGTTTCCTCCCCACTGAGTGCCCAGGGACTCTGCTTTAGGGAACAGAGAGGTCTCCAAGCCAGAACTGTTGATTCCCAGATCCGCAGCCAGCCCCACAATTATGCCGGATGCTCCAATAAACACACTGCCCTTTCCATGGAGATAACTTTGGACACGAGTTCCTGTCACTCTTTCCTACTGCTTTTGCTGATGCTAGAGGCTGGGATACTGGCTCTTTCTTCAGTGATGTCAAGTGATATCAATGCCAGACTCTTCAGTCCTGACCACCTCAGGTCCCACTGTCTGCTACCCTTAACAGCTAGGCAGGAGCTCTGCTACTCAACCTCAGATCTCATTTCTACTCTGACGGCTGATCCAGGGATTTGAGGGTGGCTCACCACGTGCTCCAAAGGGCCTCAAGCCCTGCAGCTGAGTCAATGACCTACAACATAACTAAAGTCCCTTCCAGAACCCAAAACATCTCAGAGGCATCTGGTGGTTAGGTGCTACCTGTCTATACTGCCCATGTGTTTGGAATATGAGTGCAGGAGGTACTCTTCATATTCCTGGTTCCTTTTTCAGGCAATCAAGACCAATTCGTACATACTAAACTCACATAGGAACTCATGCAGGTGCATACACATACAACACAGACACACAGACACACAGACACACACACACACACACACACAAAACTTCATAAAGAACTCCCCATGTGAAACGCCTATAAACTTCCCTCTTACCAGCTCCAAGCCCAACTTGAAGGAATTCTGATCACAGAATTCATTCATTCATTCATTCATTCATTTATTCCTCTAGGTATATTCCATGAATGCCTCTGGACCAATCTCTGTGTTAGGCCTGGTAATCATTTAATGCCAGAGACTCAGCACATATTGTCCTAGTGCTTCCCATCTTACAGGAAGACAGACAATAAATAAAATTTAATAATAGTAGTACATTAGACATTGCTATTACCTAGTGCTAGCTAACAAAAAAATCTCCAAATAATACAACCACCTTTTATTTTATTTCATTGTGTGAGTCAGCGAGGCCCAACAGCAGCTCTTCTGCTCTGTGTGACATGGGCTGGGACTACAGTCATCTGGAGATCTGAATGGTTTAGAATATTCTAGAATATGTTTACTCTCAATGGGGAGTGTACTGAGGCTGTTAAATGCTGCTTGCTGCCATTACGGCCCGTTGGTGCCATCTGGTGTTAATCCAGGTCTTGAAAGCTAACAAACTCAGGGAGGAAAGAGAAACCAATAGAAGCCCATCTGGTGCCAAATATTGCTTTGTGTGCTCTCAGGACCTCTTCAGTTGTCCAAACTCAGCTTTGCCTTTCTCTGAAGGAGGATAACACCCTCACTATTTTCTCTCTCACTTCTTTTCTCAGCCTCTGCTGGTCTTCCCTGCCCCACATGATCCCTTAGCATCGTCACCTGGGCCTGCTTCCACCAACCATAAGACAGGAGCAGGAAAGGGCCCTGGGACCAAGAACAACACTCTGGAGCAGAAACTCAAGGCCTCCCCTCCTCTCAAGCTCCAACCCGTCCACCCAAGGAGCATAGGGCATCCCTGAAGGACAAGTCCTATTACCTCTTCCTCGAGGCAAGGCAGTGGTCACAAACACAGCACCTTCTCTTCCTACCTGTCTTGATCCCCACTTGCATAACCACCTGTGCACCAGGGCTGTTGTCTGCTTGTTGGCCATGCTCAGCTACAGGCACAGACCCCACCTGAAGCTCAGCCTCCTCCCTCCCCTCCCCTGAGCCAACAGCTCCTAACTGGAAGGCACATCAGAAAACTCAGATGACTGGCAGGTAGTCTAGAAAAAGAGGCTTCAGTGGGGTCTGTACATGACCTGACTCGGGAAAACCCCACGCTCACAGCCCTCCACCCTCATCCCTGGCCCAGCTTTCAGGTGCACTAGGCCTTCATTGCTCCTTCTTGGCCCACTCTCACCTGGAATCACAGGTCCTACCCTAATGCTCCTTGCCTGAGGCTGCCAGAGCCTTCCTGCCCCTTTCCTAGCAGGGACTCCCCAGGCAATTCAGGCAGTGCCTCTTACAACCTTCTTGTAAATGAGGTGTAGGAGATTCTTGAGACCCCCATCTCTGAGGCTATTTATCCACTCTCCGCATCCTGAAACTGCCACTGTCATCCCCTCTCCTGCACCTCTCCACCTGGAAATGCCCCTGGACCAATCTTGCTGAGCCTGAGGGTAGAGAGAAGTAGGGACCAGCTCAGAGCACGAAGCCTCAGCCCCCACTATCCAATCCACATCCAGAGCAAGAAGAGGTCATGCTCACCACTCAAGGGCCCCAGGGACCTTGGCTTTGAATAGGGCTAAGGGTGTATATGTACATGTGGCTCCCACTCTCTCAGCACTCAGACTTCAGCTCCTGTTACAGGGGCTTATTGTTCCCTCCATATTGTGCAGAGGGAGACATAAGGGACCCTCATATCCCAGAGAGCCCCTACCATCCACCCACTGCCCAGATTTCTCACTTGGGCTCCCACTGCTCTTGTTGACTTCTTGTTCTTAGAGAGAGGACTCATGCAAGAATGACTAATAAGGAAACAAGCAGCAATAAGAAAAGCAGAGGGTCATTCCTCCATTCTGATGCACCAGGGCCTTTCCTGGAAAATGGTCTTATATTGACCTGGCTACCCCAGGGCCACAGGACTGCTGTCTCCTCCCCACCCTGCCTCCTGTCCTGACCAGGCCCAGAATGTGAGGGCACAGGGTGTGCACTGCAATTCCCTATGGCTTCCATGTAGCAAGTGAACCTCTGATCCTCTCTCTAATGGTCCTTATGGCCACACACAGTAGGCCCCATTCCCACTAGGCAGGACTCCACTAAACTGCTGGGCATACTGGTCAGGGAGATACTCCTGGGAAAGAAACAGAGCACCCAGCCTGTCAGACTGGCCCTGGCCCCCAGACTGAGGCAGCTGGGGTGCTGGGGGCGAGGGATGGAAGGAGAGCAACTAACTGTCATTCTCAGAGCACAGATCTGAGGCTGCATCTCGACCTGGTGCTTTTTAGGCGCTCAGGTTTGGCCGAGGGAACAAGTAGGTAACAAATGACAGCTGTCCTCTCGTTCTCCTGACACTACGTGATCAGACCGAGCTGTCATCCACTGCAGTTTTCGCTCACAAACATGGGCAGTGGTGAGGTGGGCTGGTGGCCTGATGGCTCGGGTCATATTTGCCCTCCTTTGTTCTTGCAAGGACCACAAGCCCCGGGTCTGCAAGATGTGAGTTTTCTGTGTGCACCGACGTGTCGTGTGACTGTGTCGATTTCCTGTGTGTGTGGCGATGTTCTGGGGAGAGACTCTCTAGCATCTGTCAGCGTTCACGGGACCGCTGCCCAACTTGAACAACAGTGCCAGAGACATGGGATCCTGAGAGCTGAAGTCGCGATAGGTTAAGTTTGATGTTCCCGGTGGTGTGTGGCATCCATGACTCCATGCTGGTCCTGCTGTCTCATTTCTCAACAGGACCCTGAGTAGCTGGTCACAGGCAGACGGACATGATAGACAGACTTCCGTTCTGCTTATCCTTTGCTCCCGGATGAGATGAGGCGCAGGTTACTTGCTTGCTCTAACTCTCAATTTCTCTTTGTGGGGCAGAGAGGGTTTCTTCCCCCAATGGACCAGCTCTCTGATTCCCTGTCACCATCTGAGTGTCCTCCGATTCATTCATTTCACACTTGACCCTGCCGACCTGGGGTGAGCATGGGACGCACAGGTGGGAGGACTCATCCTGCAAGTTGCTCCAGCTCAACTCTCAGGTTCCCATGTCCCAGGCACTGTTGTTCAAGTTGGCTACAAAGTTTCGGGTACCCTGGACATTCAGTAGTTTGCTAGAAGGACTCCTAGGTCTCAGGAGAACTCCATGCTGACTATTATGGTTTATTATAAGGACACGCACGAGCAGCCAGATGAAGAGGCTCAGGAGTGTGGGAGCGTGCAGGTCCCGATGTGGGAGCCTCTGTCCCCGTGGGCTTGGAATGTGCCCCCCTCGGAGCACGTGAACTTGTTCCCCACTTCAGAAGCTGTGAACCCCACCGTAGAGCAGTCTTCATGGAATCTTCATGACACAGGCACGCTTGGTTCAGTCACTGGCTGTTGGGGATGTAAGTCAGCCTCCAGAGCCTCTCCACAGAGGTGGGGGAGGGAGGCTTATGGCTCCAACTCTAGTCATGGCTTGGTCCTCCTGGTCACCAGCCCCAACCTGAACTGTTTATGACCCTTGGCCAAGTCATCTCATTAGAGTACTGGTGACGGTCTTATCACTCAGGAGATCCCAAGGGCTGGGGAGCTGGGTGCCAGGAACCAGGGACAAAGACCACATATTTTACTTATCCCGCAGCCATGCTGTGGTCTTTGAGCACTGATCCCTTGTAGCAGTGGGACCAGAACTACGGAGATGTTGGCCCAGTACTCACATCCCATCTGGTCATTAATAGTCAGCCCGTCATCCTGCTGGAAGACAGTGTCTCCCAGGGCCTCCTAGGTCTGCTGGGTCCATTCCGTGTGGCCAGGTTCCAGAAGCAGCAATATTCTCACAGCACACAGCTTTCTCTCTCAGGGTCTGGGATGACGGAGCTAAGAGACAGTGCCATCTTTTGCTCACACTTCTTCCGAGGCGCTAATGTACTATGGATTTCCCTCATGACATAGCGAATGTATCCCCTCCTTTACCCTCAGTTACTATTTCTACTTCTCTGCATTTATACCTCATTTTCTTCCACTGGAAGGGACATTATGTGTGGCCGCTGTGCTGGTCTAGACTGCGCGCAGCAACACAAGTCTGACAAGTGCCCCCCTCCAGTCCACTCTCGGTTATAGAGGGGAGGGAAACACAGGGACAGAACTGGCAGGTAAGGGACCACTAGGGGATGTAGCTATGCTCACAATCAGCCCCAACTTTGCTGGATGGGGTGAAGGCAGAGCCCTCCCCTTCAGGCCCTTAGGAATTCCCACATCAGGGTTTAACAAAGTACTTACAGTGTCTTAGGATCCTTCCCGTTTCTGGCACTCACACTTGCATCCCTGTCCTGAGACTCTGCATCGGATAGGATGAGAGAATGTTGAGGTGAACCACAGTCATACCGAGGTCCTCTCCATTGGGAAGGAGTGTAGAGTCACACTGGCAACTGTCCCCATCCCTCCTACTCAGATCCCCCAGGGAAAACTGTGTAGTGGGGACTGTCCTGTAGCCTCACTCACACTGGGTGGGAGCGCACACTTGTGAAGTGTAAACCAGTCACGCCTCCATGGCCCCGACACCCCTTTTCCACAATGTTTCTGTTGCCTGTTCCCATTCTCCATGAAGCTGCTACTCTATCAGCATGTCTGTATGCCCGTTGTGGGACGTAATTTTTTGTCATGTGTTTGTGGTGTGAGGAAATGTGACCGAGCATTCTTCGCTGGTTCAGTACTTTTTTTCCACATGTGCACCAAGAGCCATGTACAAGAATGTCTCAGCAGTACTCTGTATCGTTGCCCCAGTGTGAAAAAACATAGATGCGTATGACAGGAAAATACATACATAAGTTGTAGCTTATCTGTACAACGAGATACCACGCAGCCCCGAGGAAGACTGGACCGTGGCTACACCCTACAGTGTGGGGGAATCTCACGGACACGGCGCCGAGTGAAAGAAGCCGCACACAGGAGTATGACCCTTTGTATGTGAAATTGAAGACCAGGACTAATGTATAATGTCAGAAGTCGGAGAGTGGTTACCTTTTGTGGTAACATATTGACTGGGAATCTCTAGGAAGCTCAGCGTGTTCTGCATCTTGCTCTGGGGGTAGTGTGTGGAGGTGTGCATGTGTTAAATTTCCTAAGCTGTCCTCACAGGACCAGTCCTCTCTGTGCATTTTATTTTTTTTAGACTTTTACTTGAAGCATAGCTATGCTCTGTGGTGTTTGTTTGTTTGTTTGTTTGTTTAATAGGACTCTATCTGTTGGCATCTACCACTGGGTGAGCAAAGCCCAATCCAGAATATGCATTCCTGTCAAGGCCCTTTCATCGCCCCTTGGGGTTACTGTTATGGCTCTGATTTGCTAGCTATGTTCAAGGCTTTCCTACTGGGGGGTCGGCCTCCTAGCTATCTGTGGTGTTTGGTTGGCAGCCAGAGCAGTTCTGTTTGGTATTTTGGGCCACAGAAGATGCAAGTGGATTGCAGAATTTCAGCCTTTCCCTGCATTGCCACAGCTCCCTCTGTCCCCCTTATTTCCCTGACCTAGGTGGCTATCCTAAGAGAGGACACCAGGAAACCCACTCATCCATTCCAATCCACTTCCAAACTCAGAAGGTGGTTCTTGTGATGGGCATCATCATGTCCTCCTTTGATGCATCACAAATTCCCATAATGAGGAAGGCCCAGCCCCCCTGTGGCTATTCCTTTAATAGACCATGTTTCCATTGTCCTTCTGCCTGACCATGTGGCCTGGCTGTGGGCCACTGGCCTTGAGTTGGTAATTCCAAAACACGGGGGCTTTTCCCATTGTTACATTTTTTCACTGCTACACCTTAACATAAACATTAGAAGTACCCTATGGGCAAAAGACAAAATAATTCTGAGCCTGATACAGTCATGTGGTCTCGGATAATGTTGAAAAAACACTCTAATGGAGAGGACAATGCCTGGAAGAATTCCATTAAAAAGTGATAACAAAAAAAAAAAAAAAAAAGAAAAAAAAAGAAAAAAAAAGGGACGCCTGGGTGGCTCAGTTGGTTGAGCAGCTGCCTTCGGCTCAGGTCATGATCCCAGCGTCCTGGGATCGAGTCCCACATCGGGCTCCTTGCTTGGCTGGGAGCCTGCTTCTCCCTCTGCCTCTGCCTGCCATTCTGTCTGCCTGTGCTTGCTCTCTCTCCCTCTCTCTGACCAAAAAAAAAAAAAAAAAAAAGTGATAACAGTTCTGGCGATTTGCAGACCCGTACCCCTGGGGATAAAAATATATGTTTATAAAAAATAAAAAAAAAGTGATAACAGTTAAAAAATACTTTTACACACTTTTTAAAAAACAGTATGACAAAATTAATAGCACATCCTATATAGTCTTCTGTAACCTTGACTTTAAGAACACAGAAGTGAACAGCTTGGTCAGTTGACCTGTGGGCAGTGATCTAACAGTTCTCCTGTAGTAAAGCTGGACTTTTAAAAAACTAGGATTGGAATCCTCAATACAATGATTTTAATCATCAGTGGCTTCACTTTCAGCTGGACCCCTAGTAAGTTTTTGAATTCTTGGTTTTGCTGCAGGACCTCTCGGTTTTGCAAAACTTTGCTATGTGCCTGCTGCTTTGGGTGTCCTTCTTCATAAAGGAAGTTCACTGTCAACTCATCCCCATTTTCTCTCTTGATCTTTCTTTCTTTCTTTCTTTTTTTTTTTTTTTTTAAAGATTTCATTTATTTATTTGACAGACAGAGATTACAAGTAAGCAGAGAGGCAGGCAGAAAGAGAGGGAGGAAGCGGGCTCCCTGCTGAGCAGAGAGCCGGATCCCGGGCTTGATCCCAGGACCCTGGGATCATGACCCGAGCCAAAGGCAGAAGCTTAACCCACTGAACCACCCAGGCGCCCCCAACCCTGCTCCTTTTTAAAAAGATTTTATTTATTTGAGGGACACTTGGGTGGCTCAGTGGGTTAAGCCTCTGCCTTTGGCTCAGGTGATGATCTCAGGGTCCTGGGATCGAGCCCCGCATCAGACTCTCTGCTCGGTGGGGAGCCCGCTTCCCCCGCTTTCTCTGCCTACCTCTCTGCCTACTTGTGATCTCTGTCTGTCAGATAAATAAATAAAATCTTTTAAAAAATTTTATTTATTTGAGAGAGCTCGAGCTCGAGCTTGCACAAGCAGAGGGGAGGGGCAGAGGGAGAGGGAGAGGCAGGCTCCCTGCCAAGCAGGGAGCAAGACATGGGGTTCGATCCAAGGACCCTGAGGTCATGACCTGAGCTGAAGGCAGACACTTACCTGACTGAACCACCCAAGCACCCTATCTCGATCTTTCTAATGATGTCCATTTGTAGTTGTCTTTTGACAGTTTCCAGCAGAGGGCTCTCGCAGCTAGAATACAGTGTCTGTTCTCTTTACGGCATGTGTATCTGGGCATTGAATAAATAAAAACTATGGACTTCAAAATGTCTCCTTCATGGAAATGTTTTCCATAGGAAGAAACGGTAGCGTGCTGAATCCTTTGGAATCCTCCTTGGCAAGTCTTTCTGTTCCGTCTTTTTTGTGTTGGCCAAAATTATAATTTCATCTTTCATATCTATTTCCAATTGCACATAGTTGAGCTGTCTGTTACTTAGGTTTCCAAAGCTTGAAAAGCTTCTCAAGAAATAGGAAATGCTACTCCTTATAGCTTTGATGCTTTGTGTCCACACCCATGTCAGTTTGTTCCTCATTAATTTTAATCTGTCGTGGTGCTTCCTCAGCAGCTGTCAATGGGGCAGGAGAAGATTGTGACGGCAAGTTTTTTTTATATCTGTGTAATGATGCATCTTCCTTTACTGTTCCAAACACTTCATCTGTAATGTGGCTCCCTCCAAACACCCTTTTCAGAGTTGCACTTGTTCCTGCATACAATATATTTTAATGACCATGAGAATGTTCTGGAGACCAGGCAGTGAATATCCAGTCACATCCCTGGGCATTCTCAGAGTCTAACCTGAACACTCTGTACCATGGCTGTTTGTCCTCCAGGAGGGGCAAAACAAAGGAATCATAATTCTTACCCCAGGAATGGAAGGCTGACTACAGGATCCAGTCACAAGTGTCTCATTTTCAATAGATTTTATTAGAAGTCTGTGCTTTTCATTTCTCCTCTGGAAAAAGTATCTTTAACATCTTCACTTGCTTGGAGGCAGGTCTGATGGGACGTGGCAGCCACAGGCTCCCAGCTCTGGTGCCAAGTCTGTACAGAGACATTTCGGCCTGAGTGGCATGAGTATCACCTAGGTGTCAGGAGCAGCAGAGACAGCAGTTCCTACTGAGGGTCAGGTGTCCTGCGTCAGAGGAGTCATGACATCTGTACCTTCACCTTGAAACTTCCCCAGTGTTGTTCAGGGACACGCTGCTTTGGGAAACATCCCCGGTGTTCTCCTTTACGTGTCAGTAAAACCTTTCCTTTCCCTATTCTTTGGCTTCATTGAGTCTTTTGCCTTGAACCCATCAAGAAGCGTGCCCAGTTTTCAGAAACACGACTGCCAACCTGACAACTTCACTTGGCATTTCCCTTTTAAAATTTAATTTAACTTTATTTATTTATTTGAGAGCAAGGGAGCACGAGCAGGGGGGAGTGCAGGCAGAGGGAAAGAGAGAAACATTCTCCCAGGGGAGCAGGGAGCACATGCAGTCTTGACCAGGACCCTGGGACCATGATCCTGGGATATGACCTGAGCCAAAGGCTGACTATTAACTGACTGAACCGCCCAAGCACCCCTCCAGCACAATGTGTAATAGAAGCCGTGAATGAACATTATTTTCATGTTGTGGCTCTTAGGAGGAAAACAACCAGTCTTTAACCATTAGGTAAGATGTTAGCTTAAGGGTTTTCATAAATGTCTTTCATCAGATTGAGGAAAGTCCCTCCATTAGTAGTTGAGTTTTTATCATGAGAAGGTGTCTGATTTTGTCAAATGCTTCTTGTCCATCTGTTGAGATAAGCATGTGGCATTTTTATCTAGTATATTCCTAGTATATTAATATATAGTATATACCATGAATATATATATATATGTTTTACCTTGATTGATATGGATGTTTAACCAATCTTGCATTCCCAAAATAAATTTCATTGTTTGTTTAACTCTATATGTTGCTAGATTTGATTTGCTACATTTTGTTGAGATCTCTGTGTGTGTGTGTGTGTGTGTGTGTGTGTGAGAGTCTACATTCATAAGAGATATTGGTTTGTAGTTTTCTTGTCTTGTGATTTCTTTCTCTGTTTTGGTATCTGAATAATCCTAGCCTCATAGAATGAGTTGGGTTTCCTCCTCTTTTTGGGGGGGGCAGGGTTTGTAAAGAATTGTTATTCTTTCAGCATATGGTATAATTTGCAAGTGAAGCCATTTGGAACTGGGCTTTTATGTGGAATAGTTTATACAATTGACTCTATCTTCTACCTCATTATAGGTACATTCAGATGGTCTGTTTCTTCTTCAGTCAGCTTTAGTCATTTGTGTCTTTCTGTGTTTTTGTCTATTTTATAGAAGCAAGTTGATATTTTAGCATATAATTGTGCATCAAAATCTCCTAATTCTCTTTATTTCTGTGTGGTCAGTCCTAATATCACTTCTTTCATTGCTGATTCCAGTAATGTGGGTCATTTCTCTCTCTCTCTCTCTCTTTTAGTGAGTCTAGTTGAAGATTTGTCAGTTTGGTTGATCTTTTAAAGGATGACATTTGATTCAGTTAGTTTCCTATATTGTTATTTTATTCTCTTTTCTCTATTTCTTTAACTTCTGCTCTCATCTTTATTTTTTCCTTCCTTTTACCTGCCTTTTTTTTTAAAAAAAAGATTTTATTTATTTATTTGTCAGAGAGAGAGAGCGCACAAGCAGGCAGAGTGGCAGGCAGAGGTGGAGAGAGAAGCAGGCTCCCCACCAAGCAAGGAGCCTGATGCAGGACTAGATCCCAGGACTCTGGGATCATGACCTGAGCCGAAGGCAGTGGCCTAACCGACTGAGCCACCCAGGTGTCCCTTTTTACCTGCTTTTGGTTTAGTTTGCTCCTCTTTCTCCTTTAACCTAATGTTGAAGTTCAGGTAATTGACTGGAGATGTTTCTTTTTCATACAGGCAATTCCTACTATATATTTCCTCTCAACACTGCTTTAGTCAGAACCCCTCGGGGTTGGTATGCTCTGTCTTCATTTCCATTAATCTTGAAGTATTTTCTGATTTCCATTTTGATATCTTTGACCCTTTGATTATGTAGAAGTGTGTTAATTCTGCATATTGTGAGCTTCCCAAATTCATTCCAGTTATTTATTTCTGGTGTCATGCCACTGTGATATTTGCATTATTTTTACCCCTTTAAATTCAATGAGTTTTTAAATGGCCTAGCATAGGGCTTATCTTCTAGAAAGCTCCATGTGCATTTGAAATGTATGTATATTCTGTTCATGGCTGGAATGTTCTTTACATGTCAGACTTACACTGTTTGCCTGAGATACCTTTTTCCATCCTTTTGAGTCTAATCTGTTTGTAACTGAGATCAAGTGCGTCTACTGTAGACAGCATAGGTGGATCTTGTTTTGTGTTCAGGCGAACAATCTGCACGTTGATTGACTTGTTAATATTGACACTTGATTTATGTCGCTGTCTTACTTTTTGCTTTTTGTTTTCCATGACTCATTCATTTCTCTCTCTCTCTTTTTAAAAAGATTTTATTTGTTTAGGAGAGAGGAGAGAGACAGAGCGAGCACAGGAGCAGGGGAGCAGGAGAAGATAGGGGGAAAGAGAAGCAAGGCTTCCCGTTGAACAGGGAGCCAGAAGCTGAGCTTGATCCCAAGACCTTGGGATCATGAGCTGAGCAGAAGGCAGGTGCTTAACAAGCTGAGCCACCTGGGTGCCCCTCCACTCATTCCTTTTTTACTGACAGCTTCTTATTCAGTGAATAAACTGTAATATTTTCATTATTTAATCATTAATCAGTTTATTTTGTTGTTATTTTCTTTTTTTTTTTAAAGATTTTATTTATTTATTTGACAGAGAGAAATCACAAGTAGGCAGAGAGGCAGGCAGAGAGAGAGGAGGAAGAAGGCTCCCCGTTGTTGTTATTTTCTTAAGAGGTGTTTTGCCAAATTTTCTACATTTTAAATTTTGTGACTTTTTTCTTTATATCATACCCATAATATATATTCAAATAACATATGTTTATATATTTGTATCATTTCCTGGTCCTGTAATATTGTATCTTATGGTTCCAATATTGAAGTTTCATGAGCTATTTACTACTCACACTTTCTAAGGTTACTTAACCACAGTCTTTTTTCCATTTGAACTTTACATTTCTTTCTACGAGTTGCTTTTTTTCTCTGTGCAATTTTCTGTGTAAGTTTTTTGCCATGTAGGTTAAATAGAGATTTCTCTAGAGAAATTTCTTTTTTAAAAGTTTTGGATCATCACCAATCCAGGACGAATATAAACTAAGTTAATGACATGAAGTTATTTTGGCCCAATGGCTGATGATAAAGCAAATTTGGACTACAAATCACAGATGCTTAGTCCGTGTCTGCAAATTTTTGAAATAGCTGTTTCCTTACTTTTTCCCAACTTAAAGGCAAATTTCCTTAGAATGTTCTTGCACTTGAAGATAGAACAGATTTGATTTGTGTCACCCTGTTCTGAGGATGTGAATCTTAGGTCCCAGATGTTCAGGGAGGGGATGTTTCTCCTGCTCCTCACATGAAGCAGCTCTGGGCATTATCTCCTCTCTACGAAGCTCCTGAGCCTGAGAAGCCAAGCTAAGATGTTCTAGATTTGTAAAATACTCTACAGATCAGAACAACTATTCTCTCTGGCTTAGGGTCCATTTATAAATTTTGGGCTAAATGATTTTTCTGTTGATTGTTCTGTACTTTTGGGTGATTTTATGTTTTTTTGTATCACTTTCATTTTTGGGAGAAGAAGCAGCCTTATTTAAAAATTTTTTTTTATTTAAATTCAATTAGCCAACACAGAGTACATCATTAGTTTCATATGTAGAGTTCAATAATTCATCAGTTCCATATAACACCAGTGCTCATCACCTCACATGGAGAGGGGCAGCCTTAAACCTTAGTCTGCTGTGTAGGTAGAAATGGAATCCTCAGTAAGTACTTTTCATTTCTGCTCTTTATCTGGCACCTGAGTCAGTGTTAGAGTGTAAGTCACCTAAACCAATGCTGATCAGTGTCTTCTGTGAGCCAGCCCTGGTCTGGGAACTGTTCCTCAGCCGACAGAAAGTACACAGAAGTTGGAAGTGAGTATAAGTATAAGTGAGTATAAGCCAGAAAGCTCTTACCTTCTCCTGTCTGAGACTGATTATTTCCAAACAAAACTGAGCATGAATATCACATCATTGGATCTGCTGAAATACTGCGATTATAGCTGTTCATGGACCAGACATGAAGTAGGACGGTGTCTATACTGTAAAGGGTTTTCAGACTTTTGTGGAGGCCACAGGAAACCTGGTGAAATTATGGATACTCTCCTCAGAAATATGTACCTAGGAAAGAAACATCAAATGTCAGTGTATATATGAGGATCATCTGAAGTGACACAGATCTGGGTTGTTTTTTTTTTTTAAGATTTTATTTATTTATTTGACAGAGATCACAGGTAGGCAGAGAAGCAGGCAGAGAGAGAGGAGGAAGCAGGCTCCCCACTGAGCAGAGAACCGGATGTGGGGCTCGATCCCAGGACCCTGGGATCATGACTCTAGTCGAAGGCAGAGGCTTTTAACCCACTGAACCACCCAGGTGCCCCCAGATCTGGGTTTTTAATCCCAGGAAGAGACAAAGGATGGAGAAGATGTGTTGAGCTATCACTTCATGACCCAACAATGCTACTTCACTTATCTATGAGTAGGGACTGGAGGGGAGAAACCTGGGCCATAACAACCATCAAGGGAGTAAGTTGAAAGATGAGTTTATTTATGAGTCACTCCTCATCCAAGCAGACTTGAGTGCCTACAGGGTGCAGATCAAGATCTAGTCTCAGATCACTGCTCCAATGTGGAAATTTGTCATTCTTTTCCATTCCTGAACCCCAATGTCCATTCCCAGAACTTGTACCTCTCTTCCCACGTACAGGAATGCCACATGTCAACAATCTTGTTGGGGGCAGAGACACCTCCATCCACAGAGAGGGGAACCCACTTTGCCAGTCCTGCAGGTAGACATGACATGAAGCTTCAACAGTCACGTGACCACCTGCCAGACTCGGACTCAGGACACATGACAAACACACTGGGACAGTGTCCATGCATTGGGCAGAGGGGGTCTGAGCAGTGTCACAGTCGTGTCATGCAGCTGTCAAGGGCAGCAGCGATAGAAGTCCCAGCTGCAGGGTCTAGTGTCCTCCCTCAGGGGAGTCAGTGGTGTGGACAGTGGCATCAATACCCAATAGCAGGCGCTGGCTGTCTGTGGGCCCCCGTCTAGGGTCCATTGTGGATTCTGCTCCTGGCTGTGTAGTCTCAAGCCTGTATCGTGGCTTTCCTAGAAATAAAACAAGGTCCCATATATTCTCTCCCGTCCCCGAGTCTCTCTGTAACTATATGTATGTATCACAAGGAGTCAGAAACCCATGTAAAGAGTTTCCAAGAGCAAGAATTCAGGCATTTTTTTAACCAACTTTATAGAAATATGATTGACATACACCATTGTGTGAGTTTAGGGTACAACCTGCTGATTGATACATTTCTGTATTGCACAATGATAACAACTGTAACATTAGCTAACATGTGCATCACATCACATAGTTACCATTTCCTTTTGTGTGATGCAGACATTAAGATCTACACTCTTAGTAACTCAGATGTTTTATGTTGAGCTGATAACTTCCTCAGTCAGTCACCTGGCTGTGCCCCATGGGAGAGGAAAAAAGTATCTCCCAGTATATCCTGCATTTTTCTTCCTACAAAAAACCACCTGAAGATTTTATTTATTTGTTTGAGACAGAGAGAAAGGGAGAGAGAAAGAGCAAGCATGTGTGAGAGGGGCAGGGAGGGATAGATGGAGAGGGAGGACATTTCAAGCAGACTCATCACATGGGCTAGTTCTCATGACCCTGAGATCATGACCTGAGCTGAAAGCAAGAGTGGGACACCCAGACACTCCCAAAAAACCATTTAAATGTGTCTGTAAGACCCCTTCCCACAATGAGGGTTCTCATCGATGACTTCAGTGTTCTCTATCTGGTGGAGTCACAGGATTGCCTGGGCTTTGTTACCAAATACTCGGGCCTCTCCCCAGACCCACCAGCTTAAAATGTTGGGCGTGGGCCCAGGAATCACTATAGGAGAGGCTGATGCACGGCCATGTGGGGATCCTGCTTCCTGTGCTCGTTACTCAGTGTGGGATCTGACGACCAGCAGCAGCAGCAGCACCAACCTTGTTATCAACCCAGCATCTCATGCTCTACCCCAGACTGTCTAGATCTTCATAGTCCAGGAAATTCCTGTGCACACTGAGGACTGGGCCTCCCTGGTCTCTGTGCCTTCTAGACACAGAACCAGACTGTGCAGTGCGCTCTGGGTGTGCGCTCTGATCAGCCTACTTAGCCCTGAGGAGTCCAGGGTTTGGTCCTGTTCTTTCTCTTCTATGGTTCTCACCCCCTTGGTGACCTCATCTCTGCTGAAGGTTTTAATCATCATGTATATGCTGTCGCCTCCCAAATCTATTTCTCCAGTCCGGATATTTCTCCTCCCCTGTACTCTGTATCCAACTGCCAACCTCACTGGATTTCTAATAGTTGTCTCAGATTCCACATGCCTAACCTGGATGCCTGTGATGCTGCTTCCCCCAGGTCCTGCTTCCAGAATCTTCCCCATATCCAAGGAAGGCACTCCGCATTTCTACTTGCAGTCTGAAATACTGGGTGCCCTCCTTGATTCCTCCTCCCCACCACCCAGAATGAATCTATTAGGAAATGCTGCAAAGTCCATCTGTGAATATCCAGCATCCAACCACTTCCTATTATCTTCCCTCCTCACACCCCAGACATACAGCCCACATCCCCCTCCTGGGACACAGCACTGGTTTCCTACATTTTCCCTACTGGTGGCTCACCCTGCACCTCTCGATTCTCACAGCAGCAAACAGGTGCTGCTTAGAAAGTCAATCCCATTGATCTGTTCATTCTTGTAACTCCACTCCTCACTCAGAGAAAACTCCAAAGCCTTCTAATATTCTCAGACCTCCATGATGAGGTCACCTTCTCTGTGAGGCTCCCCTGATCCCTGGAGTAAAGAAGCCATCGTCCCTGTCTCAGCACAGGTGATCTCTGGGTCTCCTTCCTCACAGCTCCTGCCAACTTCCAACTTAAACACTTCCCTTACTACTGCGCTTACACAACACACAGTTCACTTCCTAATGACACTGGTTTGCACCATACATGTGCACCTGTGTGCGGACTTTTTCAGTAAGTCCTGTCCATGCATTTCCTCTTCTTTGTGATTTCTGACTAATTTTTGCAGCTTCATTCATTGTTAGAAGACTGTTTTCTACATGTAACACAAACATGTGTTAAGTGACTCTTCATGTTACCAGGGAGGCTTCCAGCAACAGTAGGCTATTAGTTCTTACGTTTGGAGGGAGTCAAAATTTATACTTGGATTTCTGACTGCACGAGGGGGTCACTGTCCCATCCCCACGTTGTCGGAGGGTCAAGTGTAGTCTGCCCCTTACACTAGAACATACTCTCCATGAGACCAGCACATTTTCCCTCTTTAGTCTCACTCAGGTGCCCAGATGTAAACACAGCATGTCCTGTATGTGGCACATGACAGTTATCAGGTGAATGAATAAGCAGCTAGAGGACTCCTTCTAGATGAGTCTCAGGAACAGCTGTTCCGAGGCAGCTCCCACCCCACGTGCATCCACTTCCCCATCAGTGCTGTCTCTCTCCCCTCACAGGGCTGCCCTCCCCTTCCTCTCTCTGCTCAGCCCCTCCCTGCACACCATCTCTCCTACACAGCACAGCACACAGAGTTCTCTCTCCAGAAACACTGTACTCAGGCTTTTTGGGTCATTTTCTCCAACCACAAAGAGATCTACATTAGGCTCTGCTTTATAAATCCATGAACTTGGCTCCACGCCAGCACTAGACTCATTGAACTAGGGGTAGGGGAGAGAGGGTAGAGCAGCTCGAGAGAGAAACTAACTGATGTTTATTAAGGCTGAGAAACTTTCAGATTACTCCTCTATCTCCAGAATCCCAAGAATAATCTAGAAAACAGGTCTAGAGTGAAGGGAGGAGATGGATGAATCTGAAAGTTCATCTCTCCATACCGCAGAGACTCCTGTGTGCAGGGGACAACCTAGGCCTGTGGGAACACAGCCTAAAGGACATCTGCTGCTATAAACGATAGGGTCACCAAGGGAGAATGGGATAAGAACTGGTACACAAGAGCAAGAGCCGGCCTGATGCTCTAGAGAAACAATGAAAAAAGCCCACCCCCAAATGGAGGCTATGACCCAACCCAGGCCTGAGGTGAGGCTGACCCAGTCACAGGAATCTCTTGCTACACAATGTCCTGGTGAGAGGTGATATCCAAGTCCCTGTGATCACAGCTCCTAGTGAGACAAGCTTCCACACAAGGGTCAAGGACACAGAGCAGAGAGATGACCCAGCTGAGGGGTGAACACGTCACCCCCATGATGCACTGAGCACACACTGGGCACAGGCCCCATCCCCACTTGTCTCCTCACAACCTTCTGCCCCCACCCGCAAGACTCAGCACAGTAAACACACGAATTCTGGAAGGTTCTCAGTGCTTCCATTTATTTGCTGTCTCAATTTTACAAATCTCCTCTTTTATTACCTCATCAACTCCATATGGCAAGAATTAGGAAACACAACTCATGTCTGGATTCTCATTTTCAATACAGAAGTAAGTCATTTGTACTTAGCCCAACATGAAATAAGGAAAGGGATGGAGATGGTCCAGTCCTGCCTCTGCTGGAACAGGAAAGCACATCAGAAAGGAGAAAATCAGAATAGGGAGGGGTCTGATGGGCAGGGTGGGCAAATCTCATGTCCTCACATTATGCTCAAAGGAACACAGACACATTCTGACATCTGCACAAAGAGAAGTTAGGGGTTGCTGATGTCACCAAGTGGGGGTGTGAAGAAATCTTCCATCTCTTAGTCCCCACAAGGCAGCTGGTCTCACACTGTGAAAAAAAATAATGTACAAATTGAGGTCAGTCCCATAAGTGGGGACATCTCAGAAGCTCCCCTCATGCTCAAAGTGTCCCTAATGCCTCAATCCTTCTCCACATCAGGGTCTTCAGGGTCTCACCTTTAGGAACCGTGAGAGATACATCAGAGCCCTGGGCACTGTCATCGCCTAGGGGAGAACAAAGAGGATGTGGTCAGAGCCCACAGGAGAGGAGACTAAAGGAGGAGCTATGGGGTGTGTGAGTTCCCGATGGGGTCTTGTCTACAGTATCTCAGGGTCTCAGGGATCACCCCTCCATACTTACGTGCAGCATGAGAGTAGCCTGGTCCTTTTTCTCCTGTGGGAAAAAACAGCATATCAGAGGCCTGGGACAGGGCTGGGCCATGAGATCCCAGAGGAAGCTCCCAGTCCTGGTTCTAAATGAAGTTTCCAGAATTGTAACTGAGCTCCCAGGACACGATAGGAAACATGAAAAACGAGGTGAGGAGTCACTGGGTCACCCAGCAGGCTGGAATTCTGTCTTCAGCAGGGACTTTCCTCTCTGTCCTGTGACTGCTGGGCATGAGGTCCCCATCACCAGAATTAACAAGATGAAAATGTGTCCTTCATTTTCACAAGTGTTTGCTACAGAGTGAGTGTTCGTGATCAGCTCCAGAGCAGGCAAGTCCATTTGTGAGGATGGTACTTCTCAGTAACAAGGCAGGACAGTCTGCTACCGAGGAAATCCCCCAGTGGGACAAGAAACCTGAGATCCCCCTACCCCACTCCATTCCTTACCTGAGCGCTTCTTCCTCCAGATCACAGTTCCAATCACTGCAGTGACCACCAGGAGAACCAGACCAGCAATGATCAACGTGAGGATGATGGTGCGAGGAGGTGGCTCTGGAAATGGAGGGAAGGTGAGGGGTCCAGAGCTCCGTTAAGTGTCCTAGCCCTGCTGAAGTTCTCCAGAAGGCCTTCTGCTTTCCCTGAGAAGAGGCTCTATCCAAAACCCTCCTTACCCCATCTCAAGGTGACCGGCTTGGGCAGCCCCTCATGCTGCACGTGGCATGTGTATCTCTGCTCCTGTCCAGAAGGTACCGCCACAGCCACCCACTTCTGGAAGGTTCCATCTCCTGCAGGCCTGGTCTCCACAAGCTCTGTGTCCTGGGTCAGGTCCTCTTCATCTCGCTGCCAGGTCAGGGTGATCTCCGCAGGGTAGAAGCCCAGAGCCCAACACCTCAGGGTGACATCATGGTCGGAGATGGGGTGGCGGGTAACATGTGTGTTGGGGGGTTCTGAGGAAGAGAATCAGAAAATCCACACTTGGGGCACCTGGGTGGCTCAGTGGGTTAAGCCGCTGCCTTCAGCTCAGGTCATGATCTCAGGGTCCTGGGATGGAGTCCCACGTCGGGCTCTCTGCTCAGCAGGGAGCCTGCTTCCCTTCCTCTCTCTCTCCCTGCCTCTCTGCCTACTTGTGATCTCTGTCTGTCAAATAAATAAATAAAATCTTTAAAAAAAAAAAAAAAAAAAGAAAATCCACACTTGGGTTTACCTTTATGGGCCACTGAAATGGCATTCACATGACCATTCGAAGATGGACTGGGCATTGGTTTGGATGGAAGAAGCACAAAACCCAGTCACCAACCCAGCCCTTGGGATCTTCTAATCCTGGAAAGTTCTAGAGTCAGGGAGAGGGTCCAGGATAGGAGGCTGTAGGTTTAAGGGGTAGAGCAAACTAACGGTCCTGACTGTGGTGGGGGGTGAATGACTCAACACACCCAGTCAGACCTCCAAAGGTGTTGTAGTGGAGAAAAAGGCCTTGAGAGGTTAAGCCCGGTTTCCCAGGGTGGCTGCCAGGGTCAAAGGGAACCGCTGATGGGTTATTGCAGGGATGGTCTCCACCTGTCTCCCGGGAAAGACTAGATTCCTCAATTGTCCTTTAGAGAAAAGCGGCCCTCTGGCTGAGTCACTCTCTAGTAGGAACCTGAACACTCAGGCGGACCTCCCTCTCCCCACCCGTGGGAGGTCGGTGTTCTGATACCAAGTCCATTTTCCCTTCCTGGTGGGAAGCCAGCCCCAGGGGAGGGGAGATCAGGGAGGTCCCGAGGCCCCTTGTACCTGCGCGCAGCAGCGTCTCCTTCCCGTTCTCCAGGTACCTGCGGAGCCACTCCACGCACGTGCCCTCCAGGTAGTTCCTCCAGCTCTCTGCCGCACCGGCCGCCTCCCACTTGCGCCGGGTGATCTGCGCCGCTGTGTCCGCCGCGGTCCAGGAGCGCAGGTCCTCGTTCAGGGCGATGTAATCCGCGCCGTCGTAGGAGTCCTGACAGTACCCGCGGAGGAGGCGCCCGTCTGGCCCCATGTCACAGCCGTACATGCGCTGGATGTTGTGAGACCCTGGCCCAGGCCGACAGCGAGGGGGTTAAACAGAAAGTAAGACCGCCTAAAAGTTCCCGCGGTTCTTTGGGCTTAAGGATGGGGGACGGGGGTGGGGGTGCGGGAGGGTCCCTCACACTCGGGTGACGCTCAGACCCGGACACTCGGGGCGACCCCCGCCCGTCGGTGTGGTGGGGATGGGGGTCGTGACCTGGACCCGGGCCCTGTCACTCACCGGCCTCGCTCTGGTTGTAGTAGCCCCGCAGGGTGTTCAGGTCCACTCGGTTAGTCTGTGCGTCGTTCTTGCAGATCCGCGTCTCCCCGTCCCAATACTCCGGCCCCTCCTGCTCCACCCACGGCGCCCGCGGCTCCATCCTCTGACTGGCAGAGTCGCTGTCGAACCGCACGAACTGCGTGTCGTCCACGTAGCCCACGGAGATGAAGCGGGGCTCCCCGCGGCCGGGCCGGGACACCGCGGTGTCGAAATACCTCAGGGAGTGGGAGCCTGCGGGCGCGGGGGGCTGAGACCCCGCCCGACCCTCCTCCCCGCGCGGGGAGCGGGGCCCAGGTGGAGGGCAGGGAGAGAGGGCACCGAGTCGGGGAGAGCAGGGTGCAGGCGAGGAGGGACGGGGTAAGCACAGGCTGGGGCGGGGATGGGGGCTGCGGAGAGGCACCTTCCCTGGGTGTCCCGCGTCCCCGCCGGGTGGTCCCCTCGCTCCCGCCCCTCAGAGGCCCTTTCCTCCCGCCCCGCACTCACCCGCCCAGGTCTCGGTCACGGCCAGCGCCCCCCACAGCAGCAGGAGGAGGGTTCGGGGCATCACGACCTCCATCTTCAGAGTCTGAGGAGACAGTGAGTCGCCGCTGGGCTCGCAGGCGGGTGAGGAGACTTTATAACCCGAAACCGCGGTGCCGCTGATTGGCTTCGCCAGAAACCCGGCACCCAATGGGAGCGCCAGCTGGGTCTGTGTCATGAGTATCCAGACAGGAGGAGGTGGCACAGGTTGGGAGAAAGAGAAGTGAAACCCAGAGAGATGGAGACTCCCCACACTGGGCTTCCCCACCCCAGACACCGCCCTGGGACCTGAGAGGCGACCCAGGGACCTGGGACTTTGCCCTGACCCTTCACCTACTGCACAGAGCGCTCTTTGTCACACTGTCCGCCTGAGTCATGGCCCAGGAGCTCCATGAGTCAGTCATTCTGTTCACAATGTATCTGCACAGTCTCACAGATGACTGAGGATCCCAAGGATCATTTTGTGTCTGTGGGTTATCTCTATTAGTATTTACCGTAGTAGGAATAAAACAGGTTTAAAAATTCATTAATTCATTTAGAATCATATTAATAACCATGGCATGAAAACAGAAATATTGTTTTTATGCAAAATAACTATTTCTACAAATAAAAACCATAGCGAGAAGAGTGATGTTCTTGCATTTTACTTTTTTGCAAGTCCCTTTCTTGTCTGTCTCCTTAGAAGTCCCCTGGATGTTCAGATTTGCTTCTGCCTTTATTGTGTTGTTCTGGTTGACGTGTATGAAAAAATGTACAATCTTACACAAATATGGGAGAACAGTATGTTTCATAACCTTCTCAGATCATTATGGCTATTCATCTTAGGTACTGTATTCAAATGACACAAGTTGTACTTTCTCTAAGGTTATTTGCAAAGTGGAACTTTAGAGAGTATCATTGACTCTGTCATCTGATGCCTTAAAATCCACAGGCCCATCTTGCACACTGAATGGATCTTGTACTAATGCATGATTTTTTAAAAAAGTAATGTGTTGTTTAAGTTACGCATGTGTTCTAGTGTTGATGAGGTTAAAATTGATTTATCAAAAGTCATATTTGCTTTAATATTACCACAGATCCCAATAGATCAGTAGTAGTAAGCTGTCAAGTTTATTGGTACATCACAATTTTCCCAAAATTCTGATTTTTCTCTTGAGAGCTTACATTTGATCAAGGCAACAAGTACTCTCAGCTGTCGTATATGAGTTGATTTTCCTGAAAGGGTAACTTCATGTTCATTTTCCAGACACTGTCGGTCAATTGTGCTAGTCTAAATAATCCAAGTTCTGTGTCATTCATTCCTTCGGGTAAAAATGGCATTCTGTTAAAAAAAAAAAAGAAAAAAGAGGCCAGTTAATTTTACACAAATTATTTCCCTTGGGGTTTATGTATGTAGAAGTGCTGTACATCTCATGTCATCACATATGACATGTTTAAATGTGGATTTGAGAATAATTGAGAATTATTAATTATTGAGAATAATTATTGAGAATAATTAATAAAGATAATAATTTCTAGTGCTTTGATCAGCATGTTTGAATGTGATACTAGTTTTTTGTCCTACTTTTGTTTTTGAGGTATTTTATTTGCATGTAGGTATTATCTCCCTAGGTCTCAGGATTTTCCCTCATGTGAGTTTTCATTGTGCTTCTTCATGGTCCATGATGCCAACAGAGGTTGTCAGGACAATGAAACCAAACTGGAGGGATGGGGGCAGATTCTCCTGCTATTTTGGTAGATCTTTGAGTTGCACATCAAATCTGTGGCTGCTCACTTCACTCAGGTTTAACCTGCTCATAAGGTTCACAGCAGTATCCCAGCTCTGTGATCAGTAGTGATTTCAAATTCCCAATGTAACCATGCTTTGTCATCACAGTTAGAAACGGGATGATGACTTTGGAGCCTGGCCTAATAAGACCTGACTTTGCCTCTCTTCTAGGCATTAATACTCTTGAGAGCATCTGCTGGGACATGCATGGGACCATTATGGTAGCTTGGAAAGTGGTGGAAAGAGTGGTTTTGTTTTTTTATGGAAGTGAGTAGTGGTGAAGAAAAACAATTGCCCTGTGGACCCATCACCTCCATTCTTGCTAAGTTTTACCTCAGTGTGAATGTCAATGATGTGAAAAGGCAAATAAGGTCTAAGTAATGTTATGAAAATAGTGTTAACCTCATGGATTCTGTGCAAGGGCCTCAGTGACATCAGCTGCTCCTCAGACCACACTTTGAGAACGGCTGCTCTGAAAACCCTGGGAGAGTCTCCCACTGGTCCTGTCCTGACCTCCTCCTCACTCAGCAGAATCCCTTTCCCTGAGCTGCACTTGTTTCCTCTGAAAACTCAGCTCTGACTCCAGGCCCTGAGTGCATCTAGAAGAGACCTCACCTCCTGGAAATGTGATGGCAGAGAGGGTCCCCAGTCTGGGGAGGGAGGTGGAGGGACAGGGATTTCCCTTTTCTAACTGGGGACAGTTTACCCCTGAAGGCACCAGACCTAGGCATAAACAACTTTGATTTTGTGACACATCGGCTTCATATGTATTCTCATCCCAGACGGGAATCTGACGTCATCTGTAAGAGAAATCATGTTGGTCTTTTCACTTTACATGTGTCTAATATATTTGACTTGAGACCCACAAAGCATGAAGCACGGCACCTTCCAATACAACAATCTGTGTGGAAGGAATTGTTCTGTATCCGCGCTGTTCAGTATGGTGGCCACGAGATGCATGTGGCTCTTGAGATGCAGGTGGCACTTGAAATGTGGCTGGTGTGCTAAGCAGTTGAATTTTTAATTGTTTTAAATGAATAGGAATTTAAGTAGCCACAGGTGGCTTATAACTATTATTCAGACAGTACATATCTAGAATGCTCTTAGTTGTCAGGATCCTCCTCAAAGAAGATACTGTGTGACTCATAGGTGTATGTGTATTAAATTTACCTTTAAATGGAAGTTGAAGATTTGTGTATGTGGATCTGAAACAGATGCTTAAAATACAGCATGAAAGTGCAAGTGCCATGCATTGAGACAGCTGAAGTGTACAGACATTAGCCAAAACGTGATTATCACATCTAGGTCATAAGTGTTCAAGATGCCCATCCCTGGAGCTCATTGTTATCTCTTACTTTGGAAGTCTTGGTGTTGGTTGTGTTCACCTGGTAAACATTAGGAGGCTCATAAGTCTTCACTGAGCCCAGGTGAGAGGGTATATTGGCTACAACTTGTATCTCGTAGGCTCTGTATGTACTTGTAAATGTCATAAAGCAGAAGACAGACATGTTAGATTCCACCATCTTATCATCCTTTACCTCTTGCTCCTCCCCACACTTTTGCCCAAGTTCAGACAATTCTCCGTGTTTCCCTTCAATCTTGTGAAACCCTCTGCTCCTCATTTCTACCGAGGTGAAAATATACACGAAATGTTTACAACTGTAGGATGAAGAAATTCTCTAAGCACAGTCTAGTGTCAAAAACCTATAGGAAATGTATGAAATATCTGCATGCCAACCACACTCTCACAAAGATACAAACTCATGTCCATGAACAAATTAAAAGACACAAAAACAATTGTGACAGACAAAAGGGTAACATGGTTCAATGCTCTTCAGCCCACGACCACCAGGAGCACCTGTGGGCATTCAAGTTGGATCTATTACCTGTTGCAGTGAGATGCCACGGGGCATCTTAATATGAAGGTGTTGGAACCTATGGGACATGGGCTTTGGATGGGAGTTTTGGAGAGGACCCATGGAAGTTGCGGGCCACTCCTGACTGCGTGTTGTCAGGACGTGTAGGCAATCCCATGGCTGAGCATCTCAGTGAGTCCGCTCTCCAGCAGGGCAGACCAGAGTGAAGAGAGAGCAGTCATGGTGAAGAAGCAGTGATTGCTCACATTGGCTGACACAGGGAGATGCGTATTATTCTGTGGGTTGTGTAGTGCCTTGTTTTGTCTGTAATGACACAAAGTGATGTCATGGTTTCAGAGTGTCCTTGGCTGATGCTGATGTTCTGTGAGGCTCATGTCCCACAGGAGAGGAATATGGCCAAGTGGTGGACATCACCAGCTTCTGACCACACTGAGCCTATCACTGTCAGACCAGCTCCCAGTGTTGGGGGCTTCTGGCTCTTCTCTGTTAAATTCCATATTTTAAAATAGCTACAACTGATTCAAAACATAATTATAGAATTGGTATTTCTCTTTTCCTTGGGTAAATACCCAGGAGAGGAATTGTTGGATTACATGGCAAATCACTATGTTGTACACCTGAAATGAGGGTAACATTGTGTGTCAAATGCAATCAAATAACAAAAGAAAAAGAAAGAAAAGAGAAATAAAAATGTTAGAAAACAATTTGGGAAGGTGGAAATGAAACATCAAACCAATGTATTTGTGATAAGAAAACATAGGCAAATATGAGAACGTGGAATAAGTAATAGGAATAAAGCTATAAAATAAATCTATGTACTTGGCAAAGATGAAAGTAAGGGATGAGAGTGTTCATCAGAGGGTCAGGAAAACAGTGTCGTAAATGTTGATGGAAGTGATCACTGGGACACAATTTTCAATGGGTGCTTTAGAAAAATGTCTCCACAAATGCTATGTGCTTATATTGTGAAACAGACATTTTCTTTGAGGGGTTTATCCTAAGGAGATAATTACATATGTTTACAAGGATGTGCGTTCACTTGTGGTTTATAAAAACAAAGAACAGAAGTTATGTAATCGCTATAATCAATATGATGAAGGTTAAGTACAAATAGTGGAACATTAGCATGTGTCAGGGATTATCACCATGTGATTTGCACAGAGGGTCACAGTTCATCATGAAAGCAAACTCAGGAGGCTCCCTGTAGGGCATCCCTTTGTTCAGACAGGGAAAGGGAGACTCAGAAGGATGCTGTGGAGGCAGTGCTCAGCACAAAAGGTTTGCTCCCAGAGACCTTGTTGACTTGTTAGTTGTTTCCTGTCTATCAGGGGGTGGGTATGTCTGTGCACTCCATGCAAGTGAGCTGTTGCAATGTTCCGGAATGTTCTGTGATGGCAGGCTGCGAGGCTCAGAGCCTAGGAGGACATTAAGGAGCAATGTGACTCAGCTGCTCAAGTCACACTAAAGTCCATCATCAAGTGGATATCTTGAAGCCTCCAGGAACTCAGGATCAGTTGGCCTCTGGAGCTACAGTGCAGAGCAAGGGTGACACCCTGGTGACAGGACAATGGCAGGGTCATGTGGGAGATGGGCATGGAACAGAAATGACAGAGGGAATGCAGGTTGATCCTGAGATGAGTCCTGTGTGGAGAAAGGTCATGATATCACGAAAGCAGGAACCAGGAGACCTAGCAAGGCCCCTACCACTAGGATCAGTCATATCTACAGGATGCACCAGGCATATGGATGTGAAACAAAAACACAACTACACACAGTGCTGTACAATCATAGAACAGGAAAGAGCTCTGGGAATCTAACAATATGACAACAGAAATGAATAATTGAGTGGATACACTGGATGATAACTGTTTTCCTTCCCTGAAGTCGTGCAATCAGGAATGTGATGGTAACGGGAGAGAAGACCTGTTTGTTTCTCAATCAAATGTTTCCAACAAGTTAATAACAACAGTTTTAAAAACGATGGTGAGGAGTGCCTGGGTGGATCAGTCATTAAGCATCTGCCTTTGGCTTAGGGCATAATCCCAGGGTCCTGGAATCGAGCGGGAAGCCTGCTTCTCCCTCTCTCACTTCCCCTGCTTGTGTTCCCTCTGTCGTTATGTTTCTCTCTGTCAAATAAAATCTTTTAAGAAAATGAGGTGAATAGGAAATGATGAAATAAATTTCAAGAATATTTCTCCCACTTTATAGGGATAAACACACTTGTTGAGAGACCCACCCAAATTCTTACCTAGAGCAGATGAGAGGAGACCCACACCAGGACATATCATAGTAAAATGTCAGAAAGAGGGTGGAAGGGCAGATGCCTTGAAAACTCCAAGAGGAAACAACACAGGGCTTCGGGCTGGAAGGCATGAGATAAAGCCCCCAAATCCGGAGGACATCTCTGTCCAGCACAGAGTCTCTGTCACATTACCATGTGTCAGTCTCCTCAGATGTGAGAGTTTCTGTTCTCCTTTCCATGTTTCCTTCTGTAGGACAGCAGTAGGCAGAGTGGGACAAATGATGGAGAAAACCAAACAGGGGGAGCACATGGGATCCCGGCCACAGGGAGCCAGCAGGAGAGAGACCTAGTTCCCCCAGGAGGAGCTGCAGGGTGTCTGGGTGTCAACCCTGCCCCAGGGGTGTTGGCATCCCCTCCGCATGGGGCAGGACTGAGGGCTGTAGGCCAGGCGGCTGCACGGACATGAACATGGAAGAGGAGAGGATGGGCTCCAGTATGTTCATGAAGTTTTACTCAGGGAGAGCGGAGGAAGGATTTAAAAGGAGCACAAGAGAAAAAAAGTAAATGAAGGGATAAGATATTTATCTACTCTGGGGAAAATAAAAGTTGATTCAGGAGAGGGATCGCAATCATAAGTCTACAGAAGACTCAGTTGTGACTAGTATTTCATGGTCATAGTAAAGGAAACACTGAACATTGAGTTCATCGAAGTTATCAAATAATTATATGGGGCAGATGGGAGAGTGTGAGAGAGGAACCAGTTCAGGAAAGATGACGCATAAACCTGAAGACCAGAGAAGGAGTCTAAGAAGCAGGCTGCTGAGAGGCACAGAAGCAATAATCAGAGAATCAGCCAGAAGAACTAATGCAGGTGGTCTCTGAGATTCAGGAAATGGGGTCATCGAAGCTTGGGGTCATCTGTCTTGATATCAAGGACTGCAGAAGGATTTGACTTGTAAAATTCTGTGCCTCTAACCATTGGCTACAAAGAAAACATGGGGGGTGAGATGATAGGTCAGGACGAGTTCTGCACAGAAGCCATAGAGATGGGGCAGGAGTTGGAGGAGTCGTGGGAGCAAGTGTTGGGTTTATGGAATGATTTTGTTTTGATTTGTTTAGTTTTATTTCATGATTTGAATGGGAGTCATCCCAGTATGTTTGTAGGAGAAATGCCCGAGGCAAGACAGAGGGGAAAGTGCATTAATGCTGGTGAGTGAGGGGCCATGTGACCATGTGGATGGGCAGCCTGAGACAGGAGGGCCTCTCCCCCGTCACTGCTTAGAAGATGAGGATACAGGTGCAGAGGTGAGGAGTGCGGTGGGGGACCTGTGCAGTTCTCACCTGAGTCCTTCTTTTCTGAGTGAGGAACAAATGAGCTCATCCCCTCAGAGGGGAGCAGGGAGGGAGTCAAGGAGGCTAAGGAGGGAGGAGGAAGTGAGAGGCAGCCCTCTCAGGAGAGTGACAGGGAGCTGAGTGGGGAAATGGCATCTGGAGGGAGCAGGGCTGGGGGCCCTGAGCTCTGTGCTCATCACCTTAGAGAGAGAAAGACTTGCAGCAGCAGGAAGATAGATAAGAGAACAGAAGCAAATGCAACAAAACAGCTCAAATGTGAGAATTACATCGTTTTTACTTTGTCATTTATCACTTTTCCCATCCTATAATTTTTCTGTGGTGAATATAGATGATATCATATTATTATACATCATACATACACATCATAATCAGAATGCAAATGCTTTAAAAGAGAAGGAGATGGTAGGAAAATCAGCATCTCAGGGCCCAGAGCTGGAAGGGCTGGGCCTGCCTATCTGTTCTCTGAGCAGAGTACTCACAGAGCCTTTGCTTGATGTTGTAGGACCGTGCTCTCTGGGGGGCCAAGCAGAGTCTTTCCCTTCTTTTTGGGGTGTGCTCATTGTTTTATTATTATTATCCTATCTTTTCATGTTTTTAAGACGATGGTTTTTCTACATTGCATGACATTTCAAGCTATTTTACTGGAAGAATTTATCCATACAATCTAGCCCACCTGGTTCAGAAAAAGAAATTCAAAAGTGAAATAGTTCTGTGAAAAGATGATTGGTTGTAAAGCAGAAGATCAGAACCTGAGTCTTCAATCATGGTCTGAAGTGGATCTGTCAGGTTTTAGGGATTTTAGAGTAGTTTCTTTTTTAAACACTATTTATTCACTCACAAGAGCATTCAATAGATACAAATATTCAAAAATAAAGAAGTCATGTGGTAACCCTTCATCCTCCAGTCACCCAAATTCTCTACCCAAAATCCAGTATGGTCAGCCACTAGTCATGTCTCCTATTTGAAAAATACACCTGTGCCCTAATGTTTATTCTTATATCAGGAAACAAGCTCGCTCAGACCACAGACTGGGAGAAAATATTTGCAAATCACACAGTGTGATAAAGGACTTGTTTTAGAATACTCATAAAACCTTAAAAAGGACCAAATAGAAAACAACTCATTAAAAAATGAGCAAAAGTATGGAGAGCTGAAGAAGATACACTCATGCGTAATAAGCGCATGAAAAGATGTTCAGCAGCAGGTGTCATCAGGGAAATGCAGGTGACAACAACAGTGATCTGCCATCACACACTGTTAGATGGTGGGAATCCAGACACTGATAGTGTCACCTGCTGACCAGGACAGGGAGCCACAGAAAGCCCTCAGTCACTAACGGCGGGAAGACAGAACAGCATAGCTGTTGGGAACAGTCAGCGGGTTCTTAAAAAGTCAGACACAGACTAAGCACAGAAGCTGCTGATTCCCCTGTAAGGTATTTACCCAAGTCATTTGAGAACTCATGTTTGCACAACAACCTGCATGCAAATTGTCCCAGCGGAACAGCTCACCTGTGGGCTACACTTTGTGACTTCCTACAAAGACTATGGACAGGGACAAAGCAAAAGAAGGAACTTCACAGGGAGCATCTGAGTTAGACGACCTTAGCCAGTAGGTGAAGGTGAATGAGTGATCACTGTATGTTCTTGCTATGTTGTGTGGAGAATGGCCCGCCCAGGTGTGGTGTTCTCAAACCCCACAGCCTCAGTCAGCCTGATTCACAATGAGAGACAGTCTACAAAGTACCCAAACCATCTCCTCAAACATGTCAGGGTCATGAAAAACAAGAACAGTCTGAGACATGGTCACAGCCAGAGGAGCCATGATGGGACTCAATGAGGTAACTTGGATGGATCTTGGGAGAGAAAACAAAACCATGACAGCAAATCTGGTGTGGAGATCAGTAGTAATATGTGAATATTGTGTAATTAGCTGTGACAAATGCACAACGGTGAGATTGGGGTTAACGACAGGACAAGAGAGTGTGGGGTACTCAGGAACTCTGCACTAACCTTGTCACTTCTCTGTAAATCCCCAACTATTCTAAGATCAAAGAGTGTCTTTTGTAAAATAGCCCTCAGAGAGGGAATCGGTCCAGGAGGATCGAGAATCTACTTTTCAGTTTTCCTGGACTTGTGATCCAGGGGCTGGAGAGAGGGGTTGTGGGGAGGACAGATGGCAACTCAGACACCGGGCAGGGCTCCAGAGCGCTCCTTTCCCGGGATCCCTGTCCCCCGGCTGTACCTGGCCCCAGGGCTGCTCAGAAGGCCCCTTACTCAGAAGGCCCCAAGACTACTAGTCTGCTGGTCCTCCTTCTGGACCTCACTCAGTTCAGCCCCGTGCGCTCCCTGGCGGTGAGGGACGGGAGCTCAGCAGCGCCCCCGTGTGGCCAGAGGGCTGAGGGCAGAAGACCTGAGGGGGCCTTTGAGTTTCTCCCCAGGGACCTCCCCAGGGTCTCTTTGGGCTCCCCAGCAGGGACACAGGGCTGTGCATACAGGAGAAGTCCCCATCCAGTGTCAGTATCCAGTCTGAATTATCTATCTATATTCAAACAAATTGATTCTTCATTCTGCCTCTCCAGGCTTTCAATGCTGTTTACCTACGGAATTTTACTATATATTTTTCTTTTTGTTCTAGAATTTCTATTTGGTCTTCTTAGTTCATTCTGCTTCTTTGTTCTGGTTTCCTTTCTGTTCGCCATTTAATGACAAGATTTTCTTACATTCCTTCAACACATATTTATTCAGTTCTTTGAACATATTTCCTGAAGCTGCGTGGGAGCCTTTGGTGCTGATTCCCACATCTGGGTGCACTGGGAATACGTTTCTGTTGACTTTCTCATTAGAGTCACACATTTCTGTTTGCATAAGTCATACATTTCTTTGTATGTCTGGTAATATGTTCTTTAAAAGTGGATTATGCATTTTATGTTTAAGCAAATCTGGAATCTATTTTATTTTTTTGAAGACTGTTCTTTTCCTAAAATTGTTTAACCCGCATGGACCCCTGAGCCCCTTCAGTGCTGACAGCTGTTGCCTGTGCCCTGTTTTTCTGCATCCAGTGGCTGCATTTTTGCCCTGGGTCCTGAGTAAGCTGCCCTCCGTCTGTGTGATTAGTGGTGAATCAAGGATGTGCAGTTTCTACTCAGGTTATGACACTCACCTTCTCTGTGGTTACGTTGTTCCTGAGATTTCCCTGAGACTTCCAAGTGCCCTGCCAACCATGAAGTCTGACATTTGATGCATTCATCCGGTACTGAATAAGGGCAGGGAGAGGCAGGGGGCCCCTGGCTGGGACACTATTCCTGGCAGGCAGAAGCTCTAAACCAGAGTCAACTAGAGATAAGGAAACAGACCCCTGGCCTCCAGTGGGTCGAATGGTCGGGAGTATGTTTTTTTGGCAGCTACAGTGTGTCACAGAAAATGACCAAACCCAAAGAAGTAAGTCATTAACAGTTTCTCAATGGTCTTTGCTCAAGCCAAGATGGCACGAGAATCTCAAGCTTCCCAGTCAGTTCTCAAGAAGAGACTGCACTAAAAGCCCTCAGTGGCAACCCATTTGGGACCCCTCTCACTCTAGAGAGCTTTCTCTTTCCTTTCTGTTCTCACCTTCACTAAAAAACTTCCTCTTCCCTTCACTACCCCCTTTTTAAAAAAGACTTTACTTATTTGAAACAGAGAGAGAGATTACAAGTAGACAGAGAGGCAGGCAGAGAGAGGGGGAAGCAGGCTCCCTGCTGAGCAGAGAGCCCGATGCGGGACTCGATCCCAGGACCCTGAGATCATGACCTGAGCCGAAGGCAGAGGCTTAACCCACTGAGCCAACCAGGTGCCCCAGGTATTTATATTTTTAATTTGTTTGCAGCTTGCTTTGTGTAACTTAAATATACATTTATACATTTTATCAATTCTCTTATCCAATATTAGAATTTGCCGTGTATATTCAGTAATGTAAAATGTTAAAACAGCTGAAATCGTAAGAAAATAATTTTAAAAAGTATTTAAATTTGGGGTATAGTTGACACATAATGTTCCAGTAGTCTCAGGTGTACAAAGTAATGATGTGACAAGTTCGCACGTCACGCTCTATTCCTCACAGGTGTAGCTCCCATCTGCCCAATGCAGCCCTTTGACAGTGTCATCCACTGTCTTCCTCGTGTGGTGCCTTTTATTCCTGTCACTTATTCATTCTGGAACTGGAAGCCTGTGTGCCCCCTGCCTCTCCCGCATGTCCCCAGCCTCCACCTCCTCCCCTCTGGCAACCATCTCAGATGATCATTTACTGGAGGAGTAATGCCTGTGAACAAGAGAATCCTGTGAACAGAAAGTGCACTGTGTAAATATCTGACGGTCAGCTTCACAGCTCAGAGGACAGCGCGAGCTTCTGATGACACCGTTTCCATGTGTGCTGCTCTTATCATCCAGCAGTGCTATTATAGAAAGTTCTACTGTTCCCAGGACGTTCCATGCAGCTCATTTATAATGTTCTTCAAATGGTTCTTTTCAACAATGGCCGATGATTTCCGTTGCATCCGGAGCGCGGACAGCATGTGCTCACACGTTCAGCTCTCACACAGCTTTGGGGCGTGATCTGCATGTCATCTTTACACGGCTGGCAAGAGCAAGACACCAGTGAGTTTCAACAAAAGTAGCACATTTAAAAAAAAAAAAATCTGGATATGCCAAATAGTGTTTGCTTTGCAGGAAATGACACACAATCTGCGCATTCTATGGGGGCACCATGGGTGTGGGATTGGAATATGACTGTCACAGGGGGTGGGAGACAGGGAGGGATGTTGTGTCATTGTCTCCCATTGTGTTATGTTGTGTGCCTTGTCTCTTCTGTCACACAACACACGTGTGT